>NC_056728.1:1101952185-1102322185 GCF_019279795.1 Protopterus annectens | reverse complement strand
TCAGTTACTCCAGTGAGTACGAAATGACAAAACTAAACGTGTGTCGGATAGTTAAAGAATCATAACATTTGTAAATAGAAAGTTAGCGTAATGTTATAGTCATTGAATTTTTTGAGTATTTTATATTTTCTTAAACGTAAGGTTCAAACTCTCTTTGGGCAATATGATGTGAACTGAGATACTTTCTGTGTTTAAATAGTTCGGGGAGTAACAGTGTAACTGACTTCTGAAGGTGTGATATCTATGACTTTCTTGTATTTGTTATTTGTTGCTTAGGAAATACCGATTTTCTAGAAATGCATGTCAGCAGGTTCTGAAAGGGAGAAATCTGTTAACTTACTCTTGCTGTGTGCATCCAGGCAAACTCTTTGTAGTCAAATGAGCGCATTTTTCTGACATTCTCTCTGAAATGTAATGAACTGCAGGGTTAGTAAGCAGAAAATGTTACAATAATGAGCTCTGTAGTCTGCATACCTCTCAACTGTCCAGATTTTCATCTCATATTTTTGGTCGGTTTCTCATAAAGTGTGTTGTTTTCTTGATTTTTGTGGCAAATCAGTGAGGACTGAATTCACTAAATAATGAGACGCAGTTCAGTTACAGACTTCATACCCTTCAGAAAATTCATGGTAACAAAAGATCTTTTATTCTAGCAACTTTCTAAATTTACAAGAGCAATATTTAAAATGTGCCCATGTTTTTGGGGCCTTGTCACCCATTGTAATTATTATTTTTTTTGCTTAAAAATTTGATGTATTACCTGAAAACTATTTTATGGTGTTAGAGATAACACAAAATGATAACTACATACATTTCTTATGTGTTCTTATGTGAATAGGGGCCAGAATTATGGAATGAGACAAAAGAGGCATCAGTATGATTCTGCTAAATACAAGACAGAAATTTGCCTAACCTCTCACTGAAGCTGAATCTTGGCCATTATGCATCACAGTAATGAAATGTGTATACTCTTAAAAGTAGCATGTGGAATAGTTTTTGGCATTTCCTGTGGTAAGGAGCTTTTTATGTCTCACTGGACTACAGCGCTTCTCAACTGGGTGATTTAATGGCATAAGAAGGTACACTTGATTGGAAGGTACAAAAGTCAAACCTTGTGGCTAAAAAGGCAGGGTTACCATATGTTCCTCTTTGTGGAAGGCATTCCCTATTTAGGCACTAGTGTCCTGCAGAAATATTTACGCACTAGTGTCCTGCAGAAAAATATGCAAAATGGCACATGTCCTGAGAATTTATGAGAAAAAAATTCATAAGCTTTCTTTAATAGTTGCATAAAAAATGTATTTTGTATGTGAAACTCCTAAATATTATATGGAACAGCATAAGCAACTCAAATTCTAAAATAGTAAGCTTATTTTGGCAAAACACTCAAGTGTGCTAGCTTGTACTGCACTTGAATTTTTTAGTGCTGTTTTAGCTGCTTTTCTGTAAAAAAAAAAAAAAAATTCTAAGCTTGTTTCCTGTCTTTCCTGTAACTAGTCTAGTACAGATACAGATTTGCTGTATCAAGGACTTTTTGTAGGCTTCTGAGACCCCCCAAGCCTTTCTGTGTTGGAGGAAAGCCTTCTAGCTTATCAGTGGGAGTGGTAAGCACTAGGTACTAGCCTATCTACCACAAGAGGAGTGGTTTCTGGCCCAGAAATTGGAGTTTATTGGCCGTTTGGGCAGTTTTTCCATCTCTTTCAACCTTCTGGTTTAAAAGCTCGCGTTTGCACATGTTTCCTGCCTTTCCTGTAACTAGTCTAATCCAGATACAGATTTGCTGTATCCAGGACTGCTTCTAAGCTTCTGATAGGTGCCAAAGTCTGCTCTTCAATTTTTCCCTTAGATCTGCTGGTTCTCTCCTCTCCCGCACTTTTACTAGCTTATTAGTCTAGCACTTTACCACACCGGACTTCTTGTAGCAATTATTGTAGGACACAAAAGTGCTACCAGCACTAAACATTCTACAAGGAAACAGCTCCAGTACTTATTATTAATGCCCACCCCTCCAGGCATGTCTAAAGGTCAGTTCCCTGTGCTTTCTCCTATTAACCTGGTGAACTTGGGAATCCTGAGGCACTGCATCAACTGCCTCATGTACACCGACAACCCTCTCCTCTTACCTCCCAACACTCAGACTTGCGAGAGATGCACTTATAGATCCAAATTGGAATCCACGCACTCTACAGCCAAGACCGGAAAAGCTGGTCAAGAGGAGAAGGTCAACACTTGCACCACACCACATGGAACACACAGCCCTCCAAAACACACACCAGTACTGCCTTCACATAAAAACACAAACCACATACCCACCTTCATGGAGGCTCTCAATAAAAATCTACCCAAACAGCAGAGACCTCCAAGGCAGAAACACACTCGACCACCACAACACTAATGACAAGACACATAACTCTCCTAAACAGTGTGCCACTCAACCAAAGCCCCTAAGGCAAAACAGCATGCTCAGCACACTAGTCATAGGTGACTTGATAGTGAAGCACTCTGATGTCCCACTCACTAGGTTGAATAAGGAGAAAGTAACAGTCAGCTACCTGTCAGGTGCCAGGATCCGCCACATAACGCATGCACTCAGGTCCCACAACAACAGGTACAAATATGACTCTGTCATTGTACATGTGGGTGTAAATGACCTGAGATGTACCTCGCTGGACTACATGAAATGAGACATGGACGAGCTCTTGGATTATGTAGCCCAGGTGGGTATGACCCTAGCCCTGAGCAGGATCCTATCATTACCAGAATGATACCACAGTGCAAGCAAAAAATGATTGATTTCAACAATTAGCTAAGTTTCTGGTGTCATTCTAAGGGGATCCAGTATCATTCTGCCTGGGATGACATGACTGACAGACCTTGTTGCTTTGCCAGAGATGGCCTGCATATCTGTCACCCCTGGGTTTCTGGATATGGGCCAAGGCTCTTGCCACCCCTATAGTGCCTTTTTTAGGTGGTGTTCCAAAGACCAAATTACCACCGTAACAACTACAAACAAATGCAAGCTGAGGGTCATGATGCTCAACGCTAGAAGTCTAATTCCCAAAATGCACTTGCTCGAAGCACTCCTTAAAATGGAGAACATTGACATTTGTGCTGTAACAGAGTCCTGGTTCAAGGCAGCAGAAAGAACCCCTGCATTGCCAGGTATAACTCAGTCCACACCTTTTGGCCCCAGAACTTGGACCAAAGCTCCAAAGGTGGTGGTATTTCTATATTCATAATGGATGTGCGCACACATCCAGAAAGGTAGCCCAACATAACGCATCTGAGATACTTCAGGTGCAACTAACATTGGGTAAGACAGCGATTCAGGTCGTAGCCTGTTATAGGTCCCCAACCATGTCCCAAGACTCACACTCCATGTTCCTAAGCACCCTGGAGAATATTAGGGTCCAACCTAACACTCTAATACTGGGCGACTTCAACTACCTTCCATTAACTTTGAAAACTACTCGTGTACCAATATGCTTGCCCAGCATTTCTTGGAATTCATTAATTCTAATGCCCTGGACCAGCTCGTTCTTAACCCCACTAGAGATAGCAACATCCTTGACCTGGTCATTACTAACATGGTCGACAGTTGATCTACACCAACAGTCAACTCCTCCCTGGTTAGATCAGATCACAAATGAATCACCTTGGAAATCCACATCTGTCCCACCCCTCCACAAAGGTAACCACCATATAAAACTTCTCCAAAGCTAACTTTGGGCTCCTAAAAACAGAGGTGGCTAACTTCACGGCACACATGCAAATGGAGAAGAGTTGCATGACCGCTGAATCATACACCAATGCACTGTGTGAACACGTACACAAATGCATGGATCTTGTCATACCCAATAGAACCAAGATGCTCTTCTCCAAAAAAAGGAAGCCAATCTGGTGGTCCCGTGCCATAAACAAGCTCTATAACAGAAGGAGGAGGAAACTGATGCAGAATAAGGTGAAGTCCCAAGATTGGAAAAACTCCCTTATCAGCTTCAACAAAAAGTTGAGATTCCTCATCAAATCCTCTAACACTAGCTATGAGAACAGAATTGCAGCAGATAGTAAAGACAACAAGGCCTTCTATATTTATGTAAAGAATCTCCACGGCAATACCCAGATTTGCTCTGAGCTACTGCACAACGGTTCCTCCTATACTGAGCCAACAGATATTGCCAATGTACTAGCCGACAGATTCACTGTCAATTTACCCCCCCCAAAGGACCAATCACAATACCAGTAGATTGCCAGGCACCAAGTATTACTGCTGCACTGGTTAAAACAGCACTGTCCAAGGCCAAGAATACAGCTTCTATGGGACCTGACAATATCCCTGGCTGCGTTCTACATGAACTATAGAATGAACTGGCACCTCATCTATGTGCCCTGTTCAATCGCAGCCTCACCTCAGGCTTTGTCTCTACCAAATGGCACACTGCTATAGCCATCCCTCTCCACAAAGAAGGAGCAAATACAGACCCTGGGAACTATCACCCAATTAGCCTATCAAGTCTGATATGCAAAGCTATGGACTACATCATCATGGATCTAATAAACAAGGATATAGGGAATCTCCAAACTCTGGATCCCACACAGTTTGTTTTTGTGAAGGGTAGATCATGCCTGCTCAACTTGGTCAGCTTCTTTGAGTCAGTTACCAGAGCTGTGGATGAAGGTAAGGTGGTTCATACAGCCTACCTTGATCTGGCCAAGGCCTTTGATACCATTCCCCACTCAGGAATCATAGAAAAACTCACTAAGCTAGGCATCAACCCCTATCTCATTAAGTGGGTTGCAAACTAGTTCAAAGATAGAACCCACAGTGTGAAAGTAGCTGACTCCAAGTCAGACTGCCGACCAGTCACAAGTGTAGTCCCACAGGAATTGGTCCTGGGTTCTCTCCTGTTTGGTATCTACTTCTCAGAAGTCCAGGCCAACACGAAGTGACTCCAGCTGACAAAGTTCACAGACGACTGCAAGTTGGGAGCCATTATTAACTTCCCATGTGATGTTGACATCCTACAGAAAGGCCTCACTGAGACCAACGACTGGTGTCAGAACCATGGCCTTAAACTCAATGCCAAAAATGTGTCATCATCCCCTTTGGGGAAAAAACCCAGTTCCCATGAATTACCACATCGATGGTGGCCCACTGAACATATAAGGTGTTATAAGAGATCTGGGAACACAGGTTGACAGCAACCTCTCATTTGACCACCACATTGCCACTGTCGTCAGAAAGTCCTTCTATGTGGCACATCTCATTACTAAGGGTTTTGCATCCAGGAAGAAAGAGGTCATTGTCTTCCTCCATTAGGCCAATCATTAAGTACAATGCCCCATTTGGCATGTACCTCACTAGACACCTGCAACAACCTCACAAAGAGGATCCTAGGCCTTAAACATTTGTCCTATATGGACACACTAAAAAGCCCCAACTATTCTCTCTCGTATCGCCTACTTAGAGGCGATCTCTGCTTGACTTACAAAGCCATGTCTGACCCAGCTCTGTTAGAAATGCTACATCTAAAGAAATCCCAATCCCACCGCACCACACGCTCCAGAGACCTCAACCTCATTACCACAATCAACAGAACGTGCTGGAGGGACAGATTCATGACCCAGAGACTGCCCATGCTGTGGAAAAGACTTCCCATACATGTCAAACAGAGCACCTCACTGGCCCTCTTCAAGAGAAATCTTTATGAGTGGATGGGAAATAGGAAATTCACCCCGGGATCACTCCAGTGGCTCTACTTGACAGAGGCACTGTGAACTAAGGTTGGGTGGCACAATGCCAGGGTAATCCTATGGGCTAGGCTTGTAAAGGCTCCAGGGCCATTAGCCTAGTACACACCTATGAACACATCATAATCTTCTATCTTCTCCAAGCCTAATTCACCTGTATTTTACTTTTCCCTCCTTTCCCACAGCTCCAGTCATCTTATTCAATATACCCTATATATGTCCTGCTACTCTTATGTTACAGTGTCTTTGCTAGTATATCATTCTTTTTTTTTTTTATATAGCAACTACTTATTTTGTTTGTACATCTTTGGTAGAAAAACACTGTCTTTAATTTCCTATAGCAACTATAGTAATTTTACATGTCATTTACGACTGTGATGGTCTTAATATTGTCTTTACTGTATCTTTTTCCCTGGGCCTCTGCTGAAAATAAGTATCATTGTCCTGTTGAATATTCTCAGTAAAATGTCAATAAATAAGTAATAAAATATCCTTGAACAGTGTAAGGGTTCAGCCAGGTACCTCTTCTCTGACCGACCCATGAAACCAAAGCTATGTGTTCTTTAATCCCCTCCTGTGGAATTGGTAGGATAAGATTCTGCTCCTATGAAGAAAAACCTCCAAGTTGTTCAGAAAATTCTTCATGAACTTCAACCAACGAAATAGTTAAGTAAGGCCTGCTACCATGGAGTGCCTTGATAAGGCTACCAACAGTCAGTCATTCACATACAGAAAAATCTGAATTCTAAAGTGCTGGCAGGCCTGCAAGGCAAATATGAAATCTTTCACAACCATATTAAAAACCTTTTTGCATAAAACATAGACCAAACAGTCATACTCTATACTGAAAACTGTATCTATTCAAGGAGATGCAAACCTCCTGTGGGGACCTTGGCCAATAACATGCATGAAGGAATTTGCCATGTCCAATACCACCATCCATGCTCCATGTAAGAGAAAGGGACAAATCTGTTCAACAGTCAGCTGTCAACATCGAGAATTCAACATACCAGATATGTTTGCTGAAGACATGGACCTCTGCAATTTAACAGAAACTGTTTGACCTTAAATCGAGAAGCCAAAGGAGGATTCAAGGGCAGACAGTCAGAAATAGCTGAAAATAGGCCTTTATAGAAGAACAGGCCAAACCAGACTGGAGCAACTCACACAAATGGGAGAAAACCAGATGGACCCCCACTGAAAAAGTGTGGGTTTCTATCAAGTAGTCGAACTTTTACAAGTTCGAACCACATATTGTCGAATTTATAAAAGTTCAAGCGTTTGAATGGAAATCTCCATAAGCAGAGGTTTCCATTCACTTCAATGTGGTGCAATCTTGGACTTGGTATATTTAAGTAGTGGGGGGTAGGGGTGGGGCGCAACCCCCCCCCATGTGGGGGGTGCAGGGGTGCTTGTCCCCCTGCTTACAACACTTTATTATTTTGTCCATTTTTTTTACGTAGTCAAAGTTCTGTAACTTCGAACATAATGGTTCGACCATTAGGTGTTCGAAGTTACAGAACTTCGACTATCTGATATAGACCCTAAAAGTATCCTGACTATGAGCATGGCACCAGACAGAAAATCTTTTCCATTTGGGCATAAAAGACTTTATGGTTGCAGGTTTTCTTGCCTCCTGTAAAACAAGGAGCATATCCTCAGAAAAAAGGTGCCCAAGGTGCCCTAAAAGGGATCAAAACCCTATCACCCACAGTGAATGGACAAGTAAAGATGGATGAGTGACCCATTGTTTTATAAGTGGAGGTCCAACCGGTGAGGTGACTTGTGGTGATTGGCCCTGGCCAGATGCATTAAGAGGTGGAACCCGTGCTGTCTTGGCCAAAAGTCATTAACAAGTTTTTTTTTTTTAAGTCCAGCTGAATCTTCTACAGGAAGTATCACTTAGGCATTGGCTACATAGGAGAGGAATACACCACATAAGCTATCAACTATTTGCGTCCAGTAGGCGTAGATATGCAGAACAGAGATGAAAGTTTAGACCTATCCTAATTTTGCTTGGCCAAACAGCCTATGACATACATTTATGACCCCTGCTTGAGCGAATTGACAGTGAACCCTTTGTTAAAGCATATAAATAATGCATGTCATGTAAACTGGAGTTAGATCTGATGAAGCTCTATTAAGTCAGCTATTTAATATTTTTTTTTATTTTTCAGTAAAAAATATTGATTTCTAAACAAGTTATAAGTAGCTTATTACAATGAAGTCTCAACTGAGACTGGCCAGTTCATGGTTCTTTTTCCCTGATTTTAAGGAGTCTCAGCCAGCAACTTTGCTTCTCAAAATGCACCAGTTTCTTTCTAGTTTAATGTTTTTCCATAAGGGTGGGAAACATCCTATCCTTTAAGATTAGAAATCTATTTCACCTGAGTAGCATCCTGCCCTCACCAAGAATGATACCATGGTATAAAGAAAACATTCTCGATTTCAACAATTGGCTAAGTTTCATGCGTCATTCAAAGGGGATCCAGTGTCTGTCCACCTGGGATGACATGCTCGACAAGCCCCGCTGCTTCACTAGAGACGGTTTGCACCCATCACCCTTAGGCTTTCGAATACTGGCCATGGCTCTTGCCACCCCCATAGTCCCTTTTTTAGGCAAGGCTGAAAAGACAAACCCACTGCCGTAAATAGCACAAGTAACAAAAAACTGAGGGTAATGCTACTCAATGCCAGAAGTCTAAACCTCAAAATGCACGCACTGGAGGCACTCCTCAGTATGGAGAAAATCAATATATGTGCAGTAACAGAAACCTTGTTTAAGACTCCAGAGAGCACCCCAGCACTACCAGGCTACAACTCATACCATACATTTTGGCCACAGAAACCAAACCGAAATACAAAAGGTGGGGGCGTATCCATATTCATCAAGGAAACCCACACCTCCCGGTTAGTGGCACAGCACGATGCTTCAGAGATCACCCACGTGCAACTAACAATGGGCAAAACTGCAATTCAAATTGCAGCTTGCTACAGATCACCCACCATGTCCCAGGACCCCCATTCTGCGTTTCTGGAAATGCTGGGAAACATAAAGGTCCTACCAAACACCCGGATATTGGGTGATTTCAATTACCCAAACATTAACTGGGAGAACTACTCAAGTACTAACTCCCTTGCTCAACTTTTCCTAGAATTTATAAATTCAAACACCCTGGTTCAACTGGTCAACACTCCCACCAGAGGTGACACCATATTGGACCTGGTCATCACCAACATGGGCGACCTGTGTTCCACACCAGAGGTCAACCCCTCGCTGGTTAGATCTGACCATAAACAAATCACTTTGGATATCCATATTCCGCTCCCACCCCCGGACAAGAAAACCACCGTGAAAAACTTTTCAAAAGCAAACTTCACGTTACTTAACACCGAGGTGGAAATTTTCAAAGCCCCCATGCTGAAGGATAACACTGTCCAAGTTGCAAAATCCTTTACTAATGCATTCTATGGGCAGCTACAAGAATGCATGGATCGTGCCATCCCAAGCAAAACAAAGACTCACTCCTCCAAGAAAAGGAAACCAGTATGGTGGACTCCTGCCATAAACACGCTATACAATAGAAGGAGGAAACTAGTACAGAAAAGAGTAAAATCCCAAGAAGGGAAGACATCCCTGATCAGTATCAGCAAGAAACTACGCCCCCTCATAAAATCATCCAAGGCGAGCTTTGAAAGAAAAATTACCAAGGACTCCAATGATAACCACAAGGCATTCCTTAGCTATGTCAAGAATCTAAGTGGCAATGCTCAGATCTGCTCGGAGTTAGTGCAGAATGGCACAAAATACACTGAACCAACCGATATCGCCAACATCCTGGCAGACAGGTTCAGCACAAACTTCACCCCCCCTCTCACCCCCAAAAGGGCCCATAATCATACCAGAAGAATGTAGGGTCCTTGAAATCACAGACACTCATGTTAAAACAGCCCTCTCCAAAGCCAAAAACACAGCATCAATGGGAACGGACGGTGTCCCAGGCTGCGTCCTACACAAGCTCAAAGACTAACTAACCCCTCACCTACAGAAACTGATCAAACTCAGCCTCTCCACAGGCTACATACCCACAGAGTGGCACACAGCAATGGTTAATCTGCTCCACAAAGGTGGAGCACAACAGACCCTGGGAACTATCGCCCTACAAGCCTGACTAGCTTGGTCTGCAAAGCTATGGAGCGCATCATCATGGAACTCATTAACAAAGACATTGGGAACCTCCAAACACTGGACCCTACCCAGTTTGGCTCTGTTAAGGGCAGATCAGCCTCCTAAATCCTGTGGACTTCTTTAAGACAGTTACCAAGGCTATAGACAAGGGAAAGGTGGTACACACAGCCTACCTAGACCTCACTAGGGCCTTTAACACCATTCCCCATTCTGGTATTATAGACAAGCTCACCAGCCTGAACACAAACCCCTACGTCACAAGATGGGTTGCCAACTGGCTCATGGACAGAACCCACATGGTGAGAGTTGCGGGAGCTAGGTCCGACTCTAAACCAGTTACAAGTGGCATTCCCCAGGGCTCAGTCCTAGGACCCCTCCTGTTTGGCATATACTTCTCAGAGGTAAAGGCAAGCACAGCAGGACTATGGCTGACCAAGTTCACAGACTACTGCAAACTAGGGGCTATAATTGACTCTCCAGCTGATACAGACATCCTCCAAAACGGTTTCACTGAGACGGACACATGGTGCAAAATCATGGCCTCAAGCTAAATGCCAAAAAGTGCACAGTCATCCCCTTTGGAAAAAACAAAGTACCCACAAACTACCACATAGGTGGTAGCCCCCCAAATATGGAAGATGTAATAAGGGATCTGGGGACCCAAGTAGATAGTAACCTCACCTTTGATAATCACATTGCCAAAGTGGTTAGAAAATCCTTCTAAGTGGCCCACCAAATCACAAAAGGGTTCGCATCCAGATCAAAAGAGGTCATTGTGCCCCTCTACTCATCACTTATCAGATCCATCATAGAATACAACGCCCCATTTGGGATGTACCTTACAAGACACCTGCAACAGCTGGAAAGACCACAGAAGTACCTCACCAAGAGGATCACTGGCCTCAAACAGATGCCCTATGCAGCTCGACTGAAGAAACTCCAGTTGTACTTGGTTGCTCAGAGGTGATCTCTGCCTGACATACAAGGCCATGTCCAACCCAGAATTGATGGACATGCTCTACCTAAAGAAAACCTTATCCCCTTGAGCCACACGCTCTAGGAATCTAAACCTCACCACAACAATATATAGTACCTGCTGGAAGGATAGATTCCTGTCCCAGAGACTTCCCATGCTTTAGATCAAGATCCCAATCTACATTAGGCAGAGCTCCTCGCTAACACTCTTCAAAAGAAACCTTGACAAGTGGATGGGAAACAGAAAGTTTACCTCGGGGATCACTTCAGTGGCTCTGCTGGACAGAGCACAGTGAACTAATCTAAGGGGGTGGCAAAAGCCAACACATTCTGGCTAGGCTTATAAATGCCTTCGGGCAGATAGCCTACTACCCACCTATGAACCTATGAACATATATAGTTAGTTACTGGAGTCCTGTAATTCCATTCAACAGTGATACTGTTTGCAAACTGTTGCATCTCTTCTGATGTTAGACAATGCAGATGTTGCATCAGATTTACAGACATTGTTTACAAAAAAACATGTTCTTCCATGGCTTAAAAATGAATCAGTGGTCCTACTGTTGACATTGGTCTGTTTATAAATAAATAAATAAAAACAGCACTCAGTAGTAGATATGCGGGTTATGAAGTAGATACTATTCAATATCGTATCTTAGATCTACAATGGAGGAACAGCAGTTGATAGCAAACAGTAAATCATTGCTACTTCTGCCATTACTTTTGACACATTACATGTTGTACACAGTGATGCCATTTTGTTGTAGAAGATTAATCAGGTTTCACAGCAAATTTCCAAAACTCAATGTGCTCTGTGAATGTTAAGAAATTAGTAATACTTGTCAATAACTTCAAGCTGTATGAAGATAATGGCACATGCACAGAAATACATCCACCTTCTGAAGCAATAAATTCCAATTTCTTGGAGAGGTGGATTTCTAGGGGCCAAGAGGGGCATTTTCTCCTTTAAGAAAGATCCTCTAACCACTTCACAATTAGGATTTTTTTCCATTTTTGTATGAACACTACTGGATTACTTCTTAATCTCCCACAAAGTATGTCCTATATCTATATAAAACAGGTTCGAGCAGCTGTACAGCTAAAGCACACAACAAATCTGGGAAGGTTTAGTATGATCTTACTTAATAACACTGCTGGCTTGAATCATTTTTCTTCTAAGGCTGTACAGTACATCATTCAAGTGTTTCACCTCTCAAATGTCAGAAATGCCTCATAATTCCAACTTTCTTATACCACTATAGAAAGTTGTAAACAATCAAAAAGCACCTTTTGGCTTTCCTAGCTTTTGTGTATTCAACTTGGCATGATTTACTATTTTCTAATGGTGAAGTCGGTAGAAACTTCTTTTGGTTTCACTCCTGACACACCCTCACCAGCATGTTATGGTTCACTGATTGTATCCTAGGATCAGATCAAGGGCTGGTGCAGGAACCTCCTGACTGTCATCTACTACATGTGCATTTTCTCTTGCTATTCACATAAGCACTAAAAAAGCTCCAACATGATGACTTCCTTATCTGGCCTCTGGCTACCATCTTATCTATACCACTTAGACATGCAACTGTGAGAAAGGAAAGGCATCTTCTCAATTCAAACTAAAGCCACAGGAAATCTTGTGTGGGAAGTTATAATACAGGGACTGTCTGTTAATCCAAGACAGTAACGCCTACTAATAATAATTGCTAGTAACATCTAGCAACTAGACTGCTACTACTGTAAAATAACCTTGGGGTACAACTACTGCATACAAGTACCCTAACATTTGCATTCTGGACTTAAGAGCCAGACAGAGAGAAAAAGAGAAGACTCAGTGTAATGTTAGACAAAACCAGACATACTGCAGAAATGTTCCACATAATTTTCCTACCATTACCTGTTTTTGCACGTTTTATTTTTCTCTTCTGGTACGAGCCTTCCATTGTTTGCATATTTACTTGAAAAAGAAATGTTTTCACTTATTTTTCTCAAATAAAGAATTTTACTGTTTATCTTTGGCTGTTTGCATCTCATGGTTTATTTACTGGTTAAATTATTTACTTTATTGGTGAATTTAACTGTGGAGTATCTGGTGATTGCAAAGTGATTCTGCTTGATTTTATGCCTCATTCAAAAATGTAAAGGCTAAACAGTAAGGTATGTTTTTGTTTAGTTAGCTTTGGCTAACTGGTAGCAAAATACTTTATATTATGGGAAGGATAGACTGGTGCTTTAGATTCACCATTTACTCCAACTTTCTGAAAATACTGTGTGTGTATTAAATAGTTCTGGTCAAGCTTTAATTACTGTTGGTAAGGTTACACTGAAAGGCACTGGACTTGATCTGAGATGTGTGAAATCCTGGGGAACCAGTTATTTTAAAAAATAAAAAATAAAAAAATAAAAAACAAAACCGGTGAACCACAGCTGGCAGTAACAAGTAATTTATTTAAGCGCTTTTCGTCTGTTGTACTAAACAAACTTCATCAGATGTGATAAAAACTAGTAATCAGTCTTTTATAAAAACTAAGAAAGTTACATGTAATAAAACAACCAATCAAAATCATAAGGAAGGCACTAATTGCTAAGTAACCACTTAGCCCTTCTGAAAATATGACAAAAATTGGCATCAAATGGAAACTGCACTTGAGAGAAATTCAGAACACTTCTTCTGGTAAACTACAAAATGCTCTAATATAAACATATGGAAAATTACATTATAAAATGTTCTTTGATATTGTTTACAGCTCATTGCTACCTACATAAGCTTTTTAATTTTAATAAACAAGTAATGGGACACATATCATTGATACCAGGGTAACTATGAGCATTCAATAACAGTTGCCAGTATAATTCTAGTTCTTCTAAATTTAAAGATGATGGTCCACCTCTGCTATCCACATGTACCTGATCTATTGCTATAAACTTGAACGTGTGTCCAGCAGATAATGTAGTGTGTTTGGCTAAAGCATTGTCCATCTTTTGTCTACCAACAGCGTACAGATTTCTGTATATGCGGTCACGGAGCCTACACTCCATCTTTCCCATATAGAACACTGCACATTTCTGACATTTATGTATTTTGAATTACAAGTAAACTTGTTTTTTTAAAAAGTAGGTTTTATTTCTTACTACAAACTTATTGCCTGTGTCAATAAAATTGCAATATTTACACATATTGCATTTGGCCATTCCTGGAAATCTAGGTCTGCTGATCTTCCCGTTTTCTAATAAATTTTTCAAATTACTCCCTCTTCTATATACTATATTTGGTTTAATTCACACTTTATTCATAATAAACATGCCACCACTTAAAAGGTCCCAGTTCTTATATATAATATATGATACCACAGAATTATTAACATTAAAAGTAGTAATGAAACGGGTATTGAATTCTATAACTACCTTCCTATTGTGATTTGGACTAGTTGGGAATTTATTACAATTGGTGAATCGTTAGTATTGCCATGATTCATATCATGGTGCATATATTTTAGATGTCGTATAGGAATGTACATACCTACTAATCTTTTGTGTTTGACTTCATCTACGAGGGACTCAATTAGCTCTTTGGCGTAATCCCTTCTTAAAAACAGGTTACTAAGGTACTGGCATTCTAGACTAAAATCTTCATCTAATGTAACAATTCTAGCAGATCTTACCAGCTGTCCCTTCACCACTGATCTTTTCTGGTGGTGAGGGTGACAGCTCGAGAAATGTAAGAATGAGTTAGAATAGGTTTTTTTCCTATGAATTTTAGCCAAGTACCTATTAAAGTTGGTGTCCTTATTAAGGTTAATATCCAACTAATCAATAGATCTCTCATCAAAGTTAAAAGTAAACTTCAAAAATTCTGAGGACAAGTTAAAATAGTTAACCAGTTCAGTAGCTTGTATCCTCTCGCCAAAAAATAAGATACAAATATCATCTAGGTGCCGGGTATAAAACAATATTCTTTGCATAATTTCTGGTTTATTAAAGATTTTCTCCCTCTCCCAATATGCCATCACAAGGTTGGCCAGGCTAGCTCCACGGGGCGAACCCATAGCTACTCCAGTTTTTTGGAGGTAGAATTCCTTGTCAAAAAGGAAGTAGTTATTGGTAAGAAAGATATCCAATAAAGTGTCAACTAGGTATAACTCTGATGGCATAGCACCTCTATGTTTTAACGTAATACTAACCCATTCTACCCCTTCTTGATGTGGAATAGAGGTATATAAGTCCTTAATGCCTATTGTTAAGAAGTTCTGGTCTTCACTATAATCAAGATTATTAATTTTTTCTAAGAAGGTCCAGGAATTCTTACAGATTTGTTGTTTAAAATGTAAGTATTTCTGTAAGATGGAATCCACTACTTTGGCACAAGAGTATGTAATGGAATTACGTGCATCTTTTAATGGTCTCATTGGTGGATTAATTAAACTTTTGTGGCTTTTCGGGATTCCGAACATAATTGAAATCCTAGGAAAAGGCATTGACATGTAATTAAACAAATCTACATTAATTTTAGCTTCAATAAAAAGGTCATTTAAATAACCTTTGATACGGTTGTAAGCTATATTTAACTCACTGTGGGAAACTTTCATATAAGCTATAGTTTTCATCCGGATCACATAGTCTACCTCATCAAAATTACTAATTTACCACCTTTATCAGGTTTAATAATTCTCACTTCTAATGATCTTAACATTTCTAGTGCCTGTCATTCTTCTATACTAACATTATAGTTAGCTGAAATACAGGAAGGAATCCATTGCCAATAATAACTCCCTTTATTCTTAGTTAAAGAACGTAGGTCTAGTTCACATACATTCTCAAATAACAATAGTTTAAGATGAAGGGGTGGACTGCATGTGCTAGAAACTCTGAATTCACTGTGTTCTATATCTCCTTTTCCTATTAACACTGTTAGGTTTAATTTCCTAACAAAGTGCTTAATGTCCATTAAAGTTTTAGCAATCTTCAAGTATTGAGAGGGAACAAAGGTTTGACCTTTAGCTAACACATTTAAAATCGTAGGATAAATATCAATAGATGAAAAGTTATATACTTTAAAATCTCCAACCAGTTATTTTAACTTTCACCTTGGCAGTTTGGACCATCTTAACCAAGTCAGCATTGCATGTTTCCCGTATAGCCTTAAGGCCTATTTACCTTTCTAATTTTTAATAGCCCCGTGCCTTCCAAACATCATCTTTATGAGCTACTTGCCCATTCATTCCTCATAAGCTGAAAGCTGTTCCCAGCCGATTAATTTCCCATAAGGTAATGGTACCAATTATGGTACTTTTTGATGTTACTTAACTCTACCCCCTGAGGGTGACGTGGGCCATAGGTCTCAACCTCTTAAAAGGCCAATGTGGAACTTAGATCTTAGCAATGTGTGACAAACAGTCAAAATGTAGAACACCATATTTTCACACTGTGCAAACACATACAATTTCCATGGGGCCTGATTGAATTGGGCTTTTTGACAAAATCACGAAGTTCATTTTTTTAATTCCATTCATTACCAGTGAATGTGTAGTACACATAAATCTACACTACATGAACAACAACCCCCCCCCCCCCCACCAAAATTCTGGTCTACAATCTATAAAATCCTCCACCCTGGAAACCCTCCCAACCCCAGCCCTTTCCCTCTCAACACTGCCTCTGAGACTGCAGCTCTTTTAAATAATTACTGTATAGAAACTATCCAAAAACGAACTCAAACTACTACTACTGCCTGTTTTCTACCTTTATATCCCAGTCCTCCTTCCTCCAATACATTCTCCCTACAACCAGTTCCCACTGCCGTCTTCAAATCCCAGCTGAATAAACTTAAGCCCTGCTCACAGTTTGTAAACTTACCTCCCTACTTTCTTAAAATTGCTGCGAATTCCATCGCTTACCCTATCTCTGTTCTTATAAATTGCTCTATTACTGAATCACTTGTCCCAGAATTATGGAAATCCTTCTACATTATCCCTCTTCACAAAGGTGGGAACTCTACTGATCCATCTAACTATTGCCCAATTGCTATACAATCCCTCCTTTCCAAGATTCTAGAACAGTTTGTCCATACTCAGCTTATTAAATACCTGCTTGATAATAAATTTCTTACTCTCGTCCAACATGGCTTCAGACCCCACCAAAGCACCTCAACAGCTCTACTCTCATTCATCCAAACAGTAGTAGAAGCCCGTGACAACAACCTACTAGTCTCCTGTTTATTCCTTGACCTCTCCAAAGCATTTCATACAGTCTCCCACTCTAAACTGATAACTAAACGTCATGACCTCCACCCCTCCTTCCTTGCTATAAACAGGTTCACCAGCTACTTAGGTAATAGAAAACAACCCATACGCTGGCAAAATGTCACCTCCCCATTTCTTCCTGTAAACACCAGTGTTCCCAAGGCTCTATTCTATGTCCTCTGTTGTTCAATATTTTTACTAATAGACTGTCCCGGCTACCAACTTCTCCATACTGTTACAATACGCTGATGACTCAACCCTCATTACCACTGCCCATAGCATTCCAGAACTCCTTGCCCTTATCCAAGACACCATTGTTTCTATTGAAACCTGGCTCACCAATAATCAACTTATACTAAACCCTAAGAAAACTAAATTTTTACTTTTCCTTCCCAAACAACTTGCGCAATATAAATCTATTTTCACCATAACCTCCCTTAATAGCACCATTATCAAACCAGAACCCCATACTAAATTACTTGGTGTCACAATTGATGAACTAAAATTCGACATACATATCAATCAATATATCTATATATATATATATATATATATATATATATATATATATATATATATATACACACCAGAAACTTGGACTCCTGAACCGTAATCATAAACTTCTTACACCTTCCACTAAACCCTTACTTGCCCTGTCCCTCCTATTACCTTGCCTTTTGTATGCAGCTCCAGTCCTCACCAACCTTTAGTTATCACTGCTCTCCAGATTAGAGCAAACCTACAATAAAATAACTAGATTTGCCTCTAATCTCCCCTACATATGCCACCACTGCCTCGCCCTTAAGTCGCTACAAGGGCCTGAATTCCCAAAACAATTACTTCTGTCACAACTGCATATTATACACTCAATTATATATAATCCCACCTCCTGTACCGCCATTTCCAATATCGTATTTCAATATAACCCTTGACGTCAACTTCACACTTCTGACAAACATCTCCTGGACATATACAAACCATCAAAAAATATTGGTAAGCCCTATATAAATAATCTGTTGCTCACACCTGGAACTCCCTTCTACTTAAAATCAGAAGTATCCCCCATAAGCCCCAATTCAAACTCAAACACTACCTAGAAAAGACCTGGTCCTGCCCACGCCAAACTCCAACCTGATACATAATTGTTTTCTTCTTAATTACCCTAATTTTTCTTTTCCTCTCTTCTAATTCTCTTTTTTTCCCCCTATTTCTTTCTTTTTATCTCTCTCCTCTGTTTCCTTCTTCCTTTTAGTTTCACCCTTCCCCCTCTCTTTCTTCCTTTTAATATTTTGCTTCTCTATTCCTTCTACTAACACTTCCACTTTAATTCATTTATATATTGTCTCTTGTAAATACTGCTATATATGACATATCCTTGCTTTTTATTGTGATTGATTACTTTAAACTAGTGTACAAACGTATTTCTTTATCATTTCAACAGTATGTAACTACTTTTCATCTATATACTGATTGTACTGCTATTTTTAGATTAAATGTAACTGTATCTAGAGCTTTTCTCCTCAGGTTTCCACTGAAAATGGGCCCTTGGCTCAGTTTGACTAACCCGGTTAACAAATGATAATAAATAAATAAATAAAAATTAAATTAAATCTAAAATAAAAAAGTAGTTTTAATTTTTTTTTTAATGGAGAGTAAGACACAGAGAGATGTTCCTGACTAAGGAGTACGCAAGGCGATCGGTATGACAATCAAAAGGAATGAGGAGGTTTATATACATTTACTGAGTATGGGCCAGGGGACAGTTAGTTATAATAAGGTTAATAAAAATAATGACTTTTTAAAGGCCATGATAATGACTTATAATCTGGATATGAACCTATGAACCTATACTAAAGGATTAAAGAGGATTTTAAGTCATAATTGGAACTTATTCCAAGTGAAGGGTGAACTTTGTGAAATCTTGGGGGACGAACCTAGAATTGTGTTGAGAAGAGATGGAAGTTTTACAAATATGGTGGAAAATCAAATATCTATTATAGGATATCAACGGAATAATAGGAAGGGTACCTAATAGGTAGAGTACCTATAAATGTGACAGATGTAATCAGTATATCTATATATTTGAAGGATATATGGTTTACATGTCCTATATCAGTTGGGTAAATAAGAGAGATTAATACAATTGCAATTCAAAGAAGGATGTTTATGTGGTGTTATGCCAGGTACACCCCAGTTTTTATACGGTAAAACTGACAAGCTATTGACAGAACATGTACATGAACACCTGTATGATATTAAAAAAGTTAATCATTATAATGTTGAAGTTAGGGATGTAAAGGAGTTTTCCAGCACCATTTTACATTTTTTTGTATTAGATTCAGTTAATGTTGATCCAAGAGGGGGGCCATGGAAACCAAAGCTGGAACTGTTGGAACTAAAATGGCAGCTAATTACAGCAGCAGGCAAATTCCTGGGCTTAAATGAAAGTGTTTTGATTGCTATTGTCCTTAAATTGAGACAGCTTAGGTTATAAAGAGGTGGTAAAAAGTTTCTATTTCTTGTGGAAGTCTAAAAACTGGGTAATTAAAAAAAATTAAAACTTTTTATGTTAGATTTAATATAATGCGTGTTTAATTTACTTTCAGGGAAGGTAATAACAGGTAAATCTCTCTTAAAGTGTTAATTAATACGACGTCACGTGGTTGCATCTTATATTTATAATGAGAAGGACTGAATTTGAATATTCTGATGAAGTTCTTTCATTTTGTGGATGAAAGCGCTCAATGTCTTTTACTGTTTAACAACTTTTTTTTACTGTTTAATAAAACTGTCTAGTGTTTCCTAGCCGGGTTTCCAGAGTGTGGTTACCTATAAGGTATAAACTGTTTAACAAAATGTTAGAAAGTAATGCATATTGTAATGAGTTTGACTTGTCCAGTTTGTTGTCAGGAGGCTAAGATTGGAGGACTTGTACTGGATTTAAGCCACATGGTGGCACCTAAGTGTCAATGCTACAAGAAAAAATTTCTAGTTACTTTCCAAAAGTGAGATTTGAGAGCTTGACTTCATTAGTGAACGATTCACTCTGGAGTCAGAAAAACAGCTTTCCATGAAGGTTGTTGAAAATGCATGTGACGGAGCTATAATCCTGAAGTTGGGGTCTGAATCACTCTAGATGTCAGTAAAAGTCGAAATTACAATGGCAAAATTCTGCAGTACCTATTTGTTTGAGATAATTTCTCTACTCTTTCCAAAATGAAGACAAAACAATGCAACAATTGTCTTTTGAGGAAGACCTTCAGCATTGCTTCACTAAAATCACTCCTGCAAATCATGTGCCCCACAAGAGTGGCACAGTTAAGTAGCAATGCCTCACAGTAAGACAGTCTCCAGTTCTGTACTCCCATGGGGTGTCTTCTGAGTGGAGTTTAAATGTCCTTCCTGTGTTCACATGAGTTATCTTAAGGTACTCAAGTTTCCTCCCATCTCCCAAAGGCTTGTGACAGGCGGATTAACAACTCTAAATTATAGGTCTGTGTGCAACAAGGAAGAAAGTCCTAGCAAACTATTTCCATTCCTTACATCACTAGTGAAGTCTGTGGAAGGCAGCACCTGTCCATGGGATTGCTATAGGAGTCAGATGTGATTCAACAGCATGAGTGGATGAGCAGGAACAAATGAGCATTCTTCAGTCATGGCTAATTACAGTAATACATAACAATAAAATAATTCCAACAAGTAAAGGAGTAAACATGATTTGCAATAATAGTTCAGGTCGCTATCTTCTGGAGAAGTACAAATGTACGAACAGCAGCAGAGGAAGACCCCGCAGTAACTACATTACATAATAGCAGAGTTAAAAGTGGCACCTAGATTTAGCAAAATGAAAAGACTTTAGGTGTGTCAAGAAAGAGTTAAGGGAGGGAAGTTCACACACAGTGGCTGTAATATTACTCTAGAGTCTACGTCTTGGGGGAATACAGCGGACTAGTACAGGTAAGAGATGCAGCACTCTAGTAATAATATAGGAAGGACAGAGAGCAGAGAAGTCTTCTAGAAAAGGACTGTAATATCCTGAGGAAAGGACAATAATTTGCACTAAGATCTTTTAAGATAAGAGAGACAGTTAGCTTTATGACCTTGTGACAGATGGACAGATACTATGCTTTTTCCAAGGAGAGGCATTTCTTGACAGCAAGTTATGTATGAATCAGTAAATGTTTTACTTTTGATTGTTTCACCTACTTACCTCTACCCCAAGTAGTGCAGCCCATGTTAAACCTCTCAGAAGTGGAGGAATGTCAACCCGTGCCTCCTTCCAGACTTGATTCCTTTTGAAGGGATAAGCCTACAGACAAGTTAAGGGATTGTAAGTAAAAACAGAATTAAACTGCAAATTACATAGAATAACGGACTAAGAATACACACATTCTACAGAAAATCACAGTGTCACTTTAATTACCTGGTCATTTACTTTTTAATTTACTGTTTTTTTGTATTTGTATTCTTTAAGATTTCTAGCATTTGTCCAAAGGTATAGAAAATGGAACTCCTAAATTACAAATATATTACAAAAACAGAACACCACAAAAATACACTGGAAAATGAATGTGTCAATCTTCTGTAATGGAATGTTTCTGGAAGTTGGGAGAATAAGTCATAAGCCATACAATCTTATAATGACTAGCCTACAAAATAGTAAAGCACAAGAACAGAGTCACACCTACTCGTCTTTTCTGTTGACATAAACACATCTCTGACACAATAAAATAAAAATGTGGCAGAGCACACCATAACCTCCACCTATACTTAATTACAGTGAGATGTCAAATGCCAAAAGTCTCAAATAATAAGTTTTCATTCAAATATCCAAAGGAGGAATCTGAGTGTGTGTGTGTGTGTGTGTGAGATGATGGGGTAGAAAATACCACCTTTATACAACACTACAAGTCAAAAAGACTTCACAAACAACAGATTAAGCCTGTTAATCCTAACTTGCCAAACGCAGTCAACACAAAGCCCATCCACAATAAGTACACTTGGAATCTACTCAAAAAGCTTACAGACAGCTACATTTACCAAACTACCAGTCACACGAATAATGGATCATTAAGGCAGGCTATGTATAGATCTCAAAAAAACAAACAAAAAAAAAAAGCCTGACGGTGTCTTCTTCAGGACCACTGTTAGCTTTACTACCATTTGTCCCACAACCAGGATGGACTATCATCTGAATCCTAGTCAGGATGCTTACATTCAAAACTGAAAGCATAACCATGGGTGGATCAGAATGCTCAGCACAGGCAAACTGAGGGGATTTCTATTTTTGTACAGCAAAACAGTTAAACTTTATGTATTACTCGGTTAAATGGCATCTTAATTTAAAACAATTCTGATGCCCGACAGGAAAAACTGGAACTGAAATAACACATTTACATAGCAAGTCATTAAACGATAAAGGTTTAGTAGCTCTATGGAAACAAGTAAAGAAACAAATTTATCAAATACAATATGGAAATATCACAATTATCTGTGCTTAATTGTGGAAAGCTCATCCTCCTTATGTGGACAAACACAAACGCACATATCAGAATTCCAAGTCAAATAAAACACAGCAGCAGCACCAGCTCAAGAAATCATACTACAAACTGCTACAAATAAACAGTCAGTTAAATCAAATGATGATTTACCTGTGATAGTGCGGAGTTTAATTAGGACGGCCGCGGTGGTGCAGCAGTTAGAGTTGCTGCCTCACAGCAAGAGGTTCCCCGGTTCTATCCTCAGCTGTGGTGCCTTCTGTGTGGAGTCTGCATGTCCTCCCTGCGGTCGCGTGAGTTCCCTCCGGGTGCTCCGGTTTCCTCCCACATCCCAAAGACATGCTGTAGGTGGATTGAACACTCTAAATTGGCCCTAGGCATGAGTGCATGTATGTGTGTGCCTTCTATGGAAGGTTGGGTGCCGGGCTGGCAACTCGACACCGTAAAACTCGACTGACAATCATGAGTGGACAGGTGATCCACTGTGGCAACCCCTAACCGGGAAAAGCCGAAAGAAGAAGAAGTGCGGAGTTTAATTAGCCACTCCAGTGTTTGATGGAGCTGGCAGGGATGGTTGGGCTTGCCTATTCTGAGTGAGTGGGGCACAACAGGACATATATAACAATAATCCCTCTCTGGAGGGAGAGCAATGAGGTGTACATCCTGGGCAGACTTTTGAATAATCAAGCCAATGCCTGGTATTAGCTTTCTTCAGCAAGTGTCTGGGAGCATCTACTTTCAAGGAATGACAAGGTGGGCCACCTTGGTAACATAGATAGCACGTCCCTCCATCCAGATGGTGGATGCTTAGCCATGCAAATGCTCTCACTGCTGAAATACCAGCAAAGGCACAAGCAATACTCTTGGCTGTTTCTACACTGGTCTGTCCAGCTATAGCTACAATATTAAGAAAGTAGGTTATAGTACAAAAGTGATTGTTTTTCTGGACAACAGGCTGAAACACATTTGTTTTCTAATACTGAGGTACACACTGGTCCTTATGCCCACAGGGTAATTCTCTAGTGAAATGGAATGAACGGGCAAAGTCTGACTTGGAGAGGTTTGATGGTTACAGTAAAAATGTATTTAAAAAAAAGTTTGAAACTGGGAAGACCTACACATCTCCAGTGACATTACAACCTCTGCCCTTCATGCCTAGAAGGACTGCATCTCAGGCGTGAATTGTGATTCATACTCCCCTTCAGCAGGACAAGGTATACAGAACTTGGACTCCACAAGCAAGAAGCCAAGGATAGAGACCCATTATATTCATCCGTCAAAACGACTTCACAAACAGATCAAGCCCATTAGATCTAACGTATCAACTGTGGTCACCATAGAGGCCATCCACAATAACTACATTTGGAATCTACTCAAAAAGCTTACAGATGGCAATATTTACCAGAGCTAGACTTTCAGTACTACCATCTGAAATTAAAAGAGTACAAAGGAAATAAGTCAGGAGTAATGCTAACAACGGTAGAACATTTCTAAGTACAAGATCAGGGGAAATTAAAATAATGGACCACTACAGCAAAGTAGACAAGGAAGTGGTCAGACCAGGAGCCTGACCCCACCATCAAGTCACAGGCCTTCACATCCAGTAGAAAAAGCAAGTCAAGTGTATGCCCTTATTTACAGAATGCAGAGGTAATAACCTGAGCAAACTCAAATCCCTTCATAGGTGTATACCAGGCTAATGACCACTGGAGTTTTTATAAGCCTAGCCATGCAACCCAAATGTGTCCCACAGATTATATGTTTAGACGTTTATATAGGGGGTGACTGTCGGTTATGAGATGGATTACTGAATGCTTCTGTCCATCAGAGACATAGGTGCCAGACCAGGGATGAATTTTCAATTTCCCAGCCAATAGTCCAATTTACGCTGAATAGGGTAAGGGAGAAACTTTGTTTCACATGGCTAGGGATGTCCTATTTATGTTGCAAACAAGATTCAGCTCTTTTGATCTAGTAGTTCTGATGCTGTTTGTTTTGCAGATGTGCAAAAGGCTCATCACAGCAGGCTCCAGGAATGCCTTCTATGTCAGGCATAGATCGCCACTCAGTAGTCTGTAGGAGACTTGAGTATAGAGATAGGGTTTTGAGGTGATCTATATATGACATTTAGTTTATGTCCTGTATTCTTTTTGTAAGGAACCTTTGTGGACATTCCACTTGTTGCATGTATCTGGTCAGGTACATACAAAAGGGGGAATTATATTCAATGATGGGTTTGATAGGTTTAGAGTATTGTGGTGCAATGACTTTCCTGGACCTAGATGCAATGCCCTTAATTATAAGTTGAGCAAAACAGAAGGATTTTCTTATTACCTTGAACATGGCTGAATGCCAGGTTACTGGCTACATGTGTTCCCAGATTGCTAACTAGTGTGTCTACTCGGGGTGGTTTATCAATGGTGCAGTTTCCTGGGGTGACTGACTTCCCAAAAGGTGCAATAATGTATTTCTTAGCAGTGGGTTTTAAACCATCACTTTGGCACCAGTCATTTGTCTGTGCTACACCCTCTTGTAAGAATTTCACATTTTGGAGGGATTCTATGACCACACCCAGTTTGCAATGATCTGTAACTTGTTCAGTCACAGAACTCTGACATTGGCCTTGACTTCCAAGAAGTAGATGCCAAAGAGGAGCAGGCCCAGCACAGAGCTCTGAGGGACTCTACTGGTGACCTGCCTCTTTGCGGAGGTGGTCTCACCAATTCTAACTTCCTGAGTCCTATCTGTGTGCTAGTTGGCTATCCAGCACATTGTATGGGGGTTTACACCTAACTCTGTAATCTGCTACCAATACTGAATGAGGTATTGTATAAGATGCCTTATGCAGGTCAAGGTAGGCAGAATGCATTGTTTTACCTTCATCCATTGCCTCAGGGACCTTCTCAAAGAAGTCCACCAGGTTAAGTAGGCATGACTTTCCTTTGACAAAGCCAGACTAGGATGGACCTTGTGTCTGAAAGTCTCCTATATCTTTGTTAATCATTTGCATGAAACTTTTTTTCCACTGCTTCGCATAAAAGACTAGCCAGACTAACAGGCCTGTAGTTTCCAGCATCTGTTGATGGTCCACCCTTCTGAAAAGGTATATCCGTTAAAGTCCTCCATTCTCCCAGTACAAAGCCTCTTTTGAGACTATAGTTAAACAGTAACTCCAGTGGTCCTGATAGGTAATATTTTATTTTATTCAGGAGACAACCTGGGATATTACTGAGGACCTATGAGGCTAAGTTCTTGGACTTAATGAGGAAGGGTTATGTTTGAAAGTATTTCTTGGGGGGGGGTGCCGGACAGTGAGCGGGGAATAGTAAATTTGGAACTGAATTTGTCAGCCAGCAGATTTGTTATACTGCCCAGCTCAGTGAATATGGCAGCATTAACTTTTAGTTATGTACTTACCATAGCAATAGATGTATGTGATCCATCTCACCTACATTCATAACTGATGGGCTTGGAGCCGAGAATCAGCTACGACTCGGCCGATACACTAGCACGAAGTCTCTCATTGGCTGGGACAACCCCCTTATCCCAGGATGCACCATGCCCAAACTCCCAGATCTCGTTTGCCCCGCAACAGCTCACCCACATGTGTCAATCCGACTGCACAACAGTGTTTCCTCCAGATCCAACAGGTAGGGGGAAGGAGGACGGGTACGTAAGAATGTAGGCGAGATGGATCACATACATCTATCATCATGGTAAGTACATAACTAAAAGATGTAATGCGATCCTATCTCATCTACATTCATAACTGATGGGCAGCGTCCCTAGCACCTAGATCCTGGGAGGCTCACTGGAAAACACTCCTGAGCACTGTGGAACCAAAGGACGCCCGACCTCTAGAGGCCACGTCCAGTTTGTAATGAGAAATAAATATATGTGGAGAAGCCCAAGTGGCCGCTGCACATATCTCATCCACAGACAGTCTGGCATGGAAGGCCACTGAAGTTGCCATAGCCCTAGTAGAATGCGCTCTAACTGGAAATGGAAGGTCCCTTCCTGTTGATGCATAAATAAATGAAACACAATCCCTAATCCACCTAGCAATAGTGGTCTTAGTTACTGCTTTGCTAATCCTGTTATCTGCAGAGGCCACAAACAACTGGTCTGATTTCCTCTGCTGCTGTGTCCTATCCAAGTAAAACCTCAGTTGCCTATGCACATCCAACTGATGAAGTCTGTATTCTGCCTTGTTGGAAAATTTCGGAAAGAAAACTGGTAGCTCTATAGATTGTTGCAGACAAAAAGCAGAAGAAACCTTCGGAAGAAATGACGGGTTTAGTCTTAGAGATACTCTATCCTTGTGAAAGATCAGATAAGGAGGCTTGACAGAAAGGGCTTGAAGCTCCGAAACCCTTCTGGCTGAAGAAATAGCTACCAAAAAGGCAGTCTTCCAAGATAAGAACTTTTGCTCACAAGTGGCCGCCGGCTCGAAGGGATGAGACGTCAAGGCTCCTAAAACTACATTCAAATCCCATGGCAAAACAGGTTGTGACACCGGGGGTCGAAGCAACCAAGCTCCCTTGAGAAAGGCCTTACACAACTTATGACTCATGAGTGAAGGCTCAAAGGCAACATGATAATTAGAAATCGCTGCCAATTGGACTTTAAGCGTGGAGACAGCGGAACCCTGTCTAAAAAGAGTTGCCAAAAAATCTAATACTGCCGACACTGGGGCTGTCAGAGGGTCAAGGTTGTGCCGCTGGGCCCAAATGGCAAACCTTTTCCATTTATTAGAATATATCTCCTTAGTGGAAGCTCTGTGAGAAGAAGACAGAATCCGGATCACCTCAGGCGAAAGGATATGCTGTCTGACTAAGGTCGGAAGTGGAGTAGCCAAGCCGTTAGCTTGAGAGTTCGCAGTGATGGATGGGCCTGACCCGACTGAAGAGTCAGGAGGTCTGGAACTGGGTCCAGAATCCAAGGATCCTTCACTGCATACTTCCGAAGGAAGGGAAACCACACTTGGCGGGGCCAGTGTGGTGCGATCAAAATCATGCTGCTTCCCAAGCAGACCGCCTTCTGAATCACCTTTGGCAGTAGAGGGACCGGAGGGAAGGCGTAGAGCAGACCGGAGGGCCAATTGTAGACTAGAGCGTCCCTGGGTGACTTCCCCTGGGGGGGGATCAGGGAGAAGAAATTGCTGCTCTTCGCATTCCAGGGACTGGCGAAAAGGTCGCAGCAGGGGAACCCCCACTTGGAGAAGATATGAGCCGCTACTTGGTCGTTCAGGGACCACTCGTGAGGCATCAAAATAACTCTGCTCAGCCTGTCTGCTATCACATTGGACTTCCCCGGAATGTGCGTTGCCTCTAGAAATCTCTGGGAAGCGATCGCCCAGTTCCATACTCTCATGGCTTCTCTGCAAAGAGGATAAGACCTGGTTCCTCCCTGCCTGTTCAGGTACCATACTACTGCCATATTGTCTGAGAAGATTGCGATGGTACCCTTGGGAAGAGAGCTGTGAAGTGCCTGCAATGCTAGAAGCACTGCCCTCATTTCCAGAACATTGATATGTAAAGCGGGTTTCGTGATGCTGCCACGTGCCTTGAACCGTCCTGCCAGATAATGCCCCCCCATCCTATCTGGGAGGTGCCCGTGGTCACTGTGGCAATGGGGGGGCAGAAGAGTCTCCCCTGGTTCAGGTTGGAGGACAGGAGCCACCAATGAAGATCTCGCCGGCACATTTCCGTGATAAGAATCTGGTAGGACAATGGCAGATCTTGGTATGACCACTGGGTTGACAGGAGCCATTGAAGAATTCGCATGTGCAATCTTGCCAGAGGGACCAGAAGAATGGCGGCCGCCATCGACCCCAAAAGCTGAAGGACCATCCTATCTGGGGCTTTCCTTCAGGGTAGCAAGGCTAGGACTTGGTCCTGTAGTATCTTTATCCTCTCTGTTGGAAGGAATGCTTGCATCTCTACAGAGTCTAGCTCTGCGCCTATAAAGGCAACATGCTGTGATGGCAGCAATACAGACTTTTCCCAGTTGAATGTAATTCCTAATAGATGTCCCAACACGATGGTATCACTCACGGCTTGAGTAAGAAGATGCCTGGTGGGGGTGGTGAAGAGCCAGTCGTCAAGATACGGAAACACCTGGTATCCCAGATGTCTCAGGTGAGCCGTCACCACTGCCAGACATTTGGTAAACACCCTGGGGGGCTGTGGTGAGATCAAAGGGCAGGGCCCAGAACTGGAAGTGACTGGCTCCTAGGCAGAAGCGTAAATGTATCCTGGATGCCCTGTTTATCTTGATGTGATAATAGGCGTCCTTGAGATCGATGGAGCACATCCATACTCCTTTTTCCAGCAATGGGAAAATGGATTGCAACGTGACCATCCGGAACTTGGACTTGTTTACGAAGCGATTAAGGTGGCTGAGATCCAGAATGGGTCTCAAGTCCCCTGTTCTTTTCGGCACCAAAAATAACCTTGAGTAAGTTCCTAATCTGGTCTGGTCTGGTCTGCGGGGACTGGCTGGATGACTCCCTTTCCAAGCAGCTTTGCGACCTCTATGGCTGCTTGATCCCGTTGACTGGGTGGCACGTCCGGGATTTTCCTTGACGGTGGAGGGGGACAGATAAAGGGGATGGTGTAACCTCCAGCGATGATACGAAGCACCCACTGATCCTGAGTGATGGAACTTCAGCCCTTGGATGCGCCGAGAATCGACCCCCGACTGGCTCTGGAGACGCACAGTCGGGCAGTCCCTCAGGGACGCTGGAAGGAGGAACCAAAAAAGGATTCGCGGTCTCCTGAGTTGCGGTGGCCTCCGCCGCCTCTAGGGCGACGTCTTCCAGAATAATTCCCCCCCCTGCCTCTGGAAGGGGGGTCACTCTGATGGGCAGGGAAAGACTTTTGGGACTTTCTAAACCACATCTTTCCTCCCCTCTGAGCCTTGGGATAAGGTCTAGAGGGAAGAGAAAAACAGGCCCCAACGTCAGACAAAGTCTTACCCTCCTGCTCACATCTAGTGAGTGTGTCTTTCACCTTGGGTACAAAGAGAGAGAGAGGACCCATCGAATGGAGCGTCGGTGAAGGAAGACTTGAACGCCTCCGCAAAGTGACACAAGCGCATCCAGGCTTGCCTCCTAAGGGCTACGCCCGAACTCGCTGCCCTACCCACCCCCTTGGCTGCATACGATATGAGCCTCATGGATGAGTTAACAATCGACGAAAGGGTAGACAGCTGGGCGTTGACAGACTGCGACAACGCCTCAGGCATGTTACCTGGCAGGGTATCTCCCAACTCCTTTATAAGATCCCTTTGGAGCCTCGTAAAGTGACATAAATAATTCAGCGACCACAGAGTAAAGGTCGCTGAAGTCAGGGTATGCTTCCCATACCTATCCATGCTCCTGGACTCCTTGTTAGGAGGATGGATAGAAGTAGATGCCTCTGCCACATCCTGCTGGGTGGCAGACGCCACCACCATAGCATCAACCGGGACTCCCTTGTTAGAAACTCCTTGCCAGGGGGTGCGGATAAAAACTTGTTGGGGTGAGAAGGAACTGGCTCCACAGAATCAGGGTGTTCCCACACCCTTCGACAAATACGGTCCAGTAACTCATCGAGGGTGGAGACACCCAGGAGGTGGAGGGTTGGGCTCTGAAGGCCTTGAGGAAGACTGACTCCTCCGCGGAAGGGGTTTTGGATGGCCAGTCGCCCCTCTGTCTCAAGATCTCCAGGATATCAGAGAACGAGACATCGTCAGAGGATGACTTAGAGGACCCTTCCTCATCATCAAGGTCGGTGTCCGAGGTGACAGACTCATCTGGGGAGTCTATGTGCTTCCTCTTGCACAATTTTTTCCTGGGGGGCTCTTCATGCACGAACTCTGAAGGCTCCTCGGAAAACAGGGGACCACACAAGGAGGAATCCTCAGGCCTAGGAGCCGCGCTGTCTGAAGACAGGGGGACACCAGAAGCTCTAGTCGCCGTGTCTAGAGAAGGAGTCACAGATTCAGGTGAAGTCACTAGAGACTTGGCCAGCGCGCTCCTCATAGCCTCGAAGGCGGGCCCACCAGAATCCGAGGAGAGGCCCGTCTCCGAGACCATGACCGGTGTCGGAGTTCCCCTAGCTGAGGCGCCAAGAGGGAGACTCGGGGCCGAAATCAGAAGCCTCAACGAATCCCCCTAGGGCCCGGCTGAGGACGCCCGAGAACCGAAACCTCTGGAAGGCCCAGAAAGGGTTGGAGCTGAAGTCGGTGCCGACAGACTAGCAGTGGGTCTCGGAACTGACTCAAGGACTTCACCTGACTCCGACGACAACAAGGTTGTCGGAGGAAGAAGAAACTGTATTGAAAGGGCTGGCTCCGGGGCCAACTGGGCCAGAGCCGAAAATAATTTGGATAAGACAGGTGACTGGAGGAGCCTCTGGACCACCCTATCTACATCTGAATCTGAAAGCCTGGAGGAAACAGAAGGGGGCCGAGAAACTTTTTCTATCGGCTCCAAGACAAAGCTAGGAGGCCGGCTCCGAATCGGCTCCAAACGGATTGGAGCCGAAGCAGACTCGACCAGAACTGAGACCCCTTTTGGCACCGACATTTCAGGAGCCGACGAAACCGACCCCAGAGCAGAAACACTCTCCTGCGGCTCCGAGAGCAATGGAGCCAAAGAAGGAGACCTAGATTTAGATCCTCTATCCTGCGGCTCCGAAATCAGTGGAGCCGAGGAAGGGGACAGAGTACCTAATCAAACCCTTCAGGATAAGCTTATTTTTTCTCTCATGTAGGACACGAGAGGAGAAAGCATGGCAAACACTGCAAGATTCTTGCAAGTGTTTAGCCCCTAGACAATAAACACAGATGGTAAACACAGATGGCGTGGCCATCTGTCAACGACATCTTGTAATTGTATTTTGAACAGTTTTTAAAGCCCGATGGCTTATGTTCTTTTTCTTTGCCAGACATACTAACTGTAACACACTCAACACACAAGGAGGGAAGGGGGGGGAGCTCTAACTTAAACGCTCGACAAGAGATAGGGCAAAGGCCCTCTAACTCAAATGGGCCTAGCCCGCCAAACAAAAGGAATTACCACAACAATCCAAAAAGACAAACACAGTCAATCACAATGGTTAACTAACAACAAGATAGCTATTAAAATAGCTGTTTAAGCATAAATTCTAAAGCTAACTGCCAAAAAAGCGACCAAAAGGCCAAAATAGAAGGGTTCTTAGCCACAGCCAAGTCGAGACCACGTTGTTACTCTAGGAGCGGCAAACGAGATCTGGGGGTTTGGGTGTGGTGCATCCTGGGATAAGGGGGTTGGCCCAGCCAATGAGAGACTTCGTGCTAGTGTATCGGCCGAGTCGTAGCTGATTCCCGGCTCCAAGCCCATCAGTTATGAATGTAGGCGAGATAGGATCGCATTACATCCACCAGTTCAGCATACTGCTGTGTGCTGCATTTGAGGTTTATGACAAAACTGAAAAAGTCATTATGGTTGTCTTTTGCCTGGGAGGCTATCTTGACTTCAAAACTGGATTTACTGGACTTAATTAGCCCTCTTAGGTGCCTGTTTAATTTGAAGAGACAGTTCTTATCATTTTGGGAGTTACACTTCCTCATTTTAGTCATGACTTTTTCCTTTTGTTGTACAACCTGCTTAATTTAGGATGGCAGCAGGGTGGTTAGTTTTGGGCTTACTTATGGTAGGTACAGCAGCCTCTATGCAGTCACTGACACGGTTGTACAGAGCTTCTATGAACACGTATGCATAGACTGCCATGTTCTCTGGGTATGGAGGAACACTGAAACTTTGACATAGCATCACTTCATAAAAGGTAGTTGGCCTTGGAATAGTTCCTAACTGCTACCGAATTTACTGGGGTTACTGAGTTGATTTTTACTTCGAAGGAGACAGCTTTATGGCCGGACCTTACCAGGGAGGATGTTTCAATTGGCAGGTGCAGCATTCTTTCATATTTGTAAGTACAAGGTCCAGTATTTTGAAACCTCTAGTGAAGTATGCAACAAATGGTCAAAGGTGTTTGTTATTTACCAAGTCTAGGAATCTCTGTGCCTGCAGATTCAAAGCCATGTAGGATTCCCAGTCTACAGAGGGCTAATTAAAGCCCCCCATGAGTATGGCGTTAGGATAGATGTTGAGTGTCTCAAGTAGGTCTATGTATGAGCTATGAGTTTTGGGAACATACAGGGTAACCTATAGAATGCAAAGATATGATACGGGATTTTATTTAGGGTCTATATTAGAACACCGAACTTTCAAAATTTCGAGTGTTCCAATATCGAATCCTATTAATCGAAAATTTAAAACATCGAACATAAAGAACAGTGAATTTTTTCCTAGGGAAAAAATCGCTGTTCCAAAACACATACACATAACACAAGCACACCAAACAAACAGCAATCCACACACATACACCTAAACTCTTACACCTAACCCTACACTAAACTATACATACACCACTAACTATCCACTTACCTTAACCCAAACCCTAACCCTAAGGTCCGTCACTATCGCAAAGTCACCTCACCCACGCCCTAACCCTAACTCACCTACCCCGCCCTAACCCTCAAGTCCACACAATCGCACACTTACCTGAACCCAACCCGTAACTTTCCACCACAGAGCTGAAAATACCGAAGCAACAGAAATGGACAACCAAATTCTTTCCCTGGGAAAAAATTCAGTTTTCTGTTTCTTCGATATTTTCAACGTTCGCTGAAAATAGGTCAATATCAGAACACTCGAAATTTTGAAAGTTCGGTTTTCTAATATAGACCCTTTTATCTATAGTGATCTGCACATGGAGAAACTCCAGTAGATCATCCTGTTTAACCAACCCAGACATACACTTGTTATTAATGTATATCGAGACTCCTTCACCTTTAGTCATTTTCTGTGCATCTTCTGCTCTAAAAGTGAGGAAGGCACTGAAGCCTTACACTGCTGGGGTACTCTCTGCAGTTTTAAGCCATGCCTTGCTAATTCAACAGATGTCTATATTCTCCAGGGTAAGAAGGACATGGAGGGAGTACAGAATTTTTGTTTAGGCTCCTGGCATTGAGCAGTAAAACCTTGAGGCACAGTTGAATTGATTTTGCTATGCCAGTATGTTTGTCTATTTGGAATTGCCTAAAAAAGGTAATATGGGGGAGGATAAAGTTTTATCTAGTATTCAAAAGCCTAGATGGGACAGGTGCAGACAATCCTAAGTAAAGCAAAGTGGTCTGTTAATGATGTTGTCCCATGCTGACAAATACGAATACCTTTAGAATGACAGCAGAAACTCAGCTGGCTGTTGAAATCAATCATCTTTTGTTCATACTGTGGCATCATCCTTCATAGAAGGTAATATACTGCTCAGTGCTAGGCTCAAACCAGCCTGAGACAGCCAGTCAGACAGATCTATAATGTCTCTCTCTCTCTCTTCATATAGTCTACAGAGGCACAGCTCAGGTCGTTTACACCTATATGGACTATGATGGAATTATACTGGTACCTGTGGTGCAGTGACGTGAGTGCATGCATGATTTGGTGAATCCTTGTTCCATATCCATGATGATGCAAATGAATATTACAAAGGAATTATTTAATAAGAGTCATCATTCATCAATGAACCAAATGTTGAAGTCACCCAGGACTAAGATTCTGACATCATCATCATCAACCCACTTTCTTCCATTTTTTTCTACATGGGGTCAGGGTACTAAGTTAATTGTTGCCCTCTCTCTCGATTCAATGCCCCACTCCTGCCTTCTTCAACACTCATATATGACTTTCACAGATACTCTCTCACACAATCCATCCACCTCTTTGTTGGATGTCCTCTTTTCCTCTTACCTTCTTCCTGTCTGCCCCAAATCTTCTTCTACAGATTGTCTTCTGTTTTTCTGCATGTGTCTGAACCAGCATAATCTGTTTTCTTTGATCTTTTCTGCAACTGGAGCTACTTTAGCTTCTGCTCTTATGTCCTCATTTCTTCGTCTGTCCCACAGTGTGCATCTACAGGCACTTCAATTCCATCACATCTATCTTCCTCATCTGCTCTGCCTTTACTGCCCAGGTTTCCGTACCTACAGCATTCTTCTGTCATTCACTACACCTGAGACTCTCCTCTGATTCAGGCACTGACCTTTTCACTCAGACTTGCCTTCTTCTCACCCACCCCTCCCAGAAACCAGAAGCTAGTAACCTGTTCCACTATATTTCCTTTTATCTCAGTTCACAGCTTCTTTTGATTTTTCCCGCTTTGCTGTCTATTATCAGTGTCTTATCTGTGCTTAGTTTCATTCCATATGCCTCCAGTTTTGCATTCTATTCCCCTATCCTTTGCTGAAGTTCATGCTCAGAGTCCACCTGTAATGTCACATCATCTGCAAACAGCAACTTTATCTGTCCCCTCTGACCTATTTCCTAATGTAGATCACTAGTATGAACAGCAGTGGGCTCAGAGCTGAACCCTGGTGCATACCCACTCCCACTGGGAACCCCTCTGTGACACTGGACACTGTTCGAACTTTAGCCATTGGGTCCTTGTACTTAGCTTGCACTAATTCTACTAATGCATCTGGGACTTTGAACCACCGCAGTACTGCCCAAAATCACCTTTCTTGGGACCTTGTCATATGTTTTCTGAGTCCCGGAATGCCCAGTTGACCTCTTTCCTCATCTATAGCTTCTTCTCAACTATCTGTCTCACTGAAAACATCAGGTCAGTTGTGCTGCATTCTGATCTAAATCCAAACTGCTCATCTCCCATCTTACATTCTACTACTCTGAGTATCCATTTATCAATCACCCTGTCCAGAACTTTCACACAATGTGATAGGAGTATGATACCTCTATATTGCCCACAGTTGTGAATGTCCCCTTTTTTTTCTTTTACACTGGCACTAGTATGCTTATTCTCCAGTCATCTGAGATATGCCTTTCTCTTCACACTGCTGTGAGTACCCTCAGAAGCCATTCCCCCCATCTCACCCAGCATGTTTATCATGTTTCCTGTGACCTCATCTGAGCCTGCTGCTTCGCTGACTTCATCTTCCCTAGTGTTGTTCTTACTTCTTCTAGGGTGGGCTCCTCTTCTTCTCTCACTGTAGGCTGTGTCTGGGGCACTACAGTATAAGGTTCTGACAGTTTTATAAATAATTAGAAAAGGAAATCAGTGAAGTCTTGTACAGACGTCCTCATTCAACCAAGCAGAAAATAAGGAGAGTCAGGTTGTTCCTCCAGCCAGAACATGTGCAAGAGACCTGCTGCTCCTATCAACAAGATGGATCAAACAAAGCCCACAGCTGTAACACATGACAAACCCACCCCCACTCATATCCTGCTGTAGGGCACTGACTGCCAGGTGACTGTCAATGGAGGCTAAAATTGCCATAAAGCTGTAAAAGCAAAGTCAGTATCATCCTGTAGGTTTAGGATATCTCTAGGCTTGTCATGGATGAACAGTGCATTTCAGTATAGGACTCTAAAGCGGGGAGTAGTCATCTAAGGATGGATCCCTGTCACTTAATTGTAAAACAGTACCCTGGGTAGTATCCAAAGGAAGGACAGATGAAACACTGACAGGCAGTTGAGTACAGGGCCCTAGAAAGGGTCACTGGAAAACAGGTTTAAGTAACCTGACATTAATAAGACAGTACCCTAGGTTGCAACCTGAAGGAAGAACATTAATTGCTGGGGGTAATAAAAAAATAAAACAGACACCAGTGTGATGAATTATTGGAAATGAATGAATGTACTGGTTTTGAAGTGTATGGAAATCCCTCATTTCCTGGATGGGAAGGGCAAGGAAAAGTTTGCAGAAGTAATGTTTGTTATCTCAAAGGAAGACTGCTTTTATGGCTTTTTTGTCTTTTTTTTTTTTTTTTTTTTTGTAAAACGTAATCAACTTTCCGAAGTTTTATTTTTATGAGTGACTATGAGATGGAGGTGTGGTGAGACCTTGAGTCTAATTTGCTGCTCTTTTTCAACAGCTGGTAGGGTTCATTAGCCTGATACAACTAAATACAAATTTTATTATGCAAGGTGGGTTACAGGTGCCCATAAATATTTACAAGAAAAGCAGCCAACCAGCAAATGATGACCAGGTAACCTGTTACAGCTTTGCTGGGTTTGCAGGTTGGAAGGCAGAGTAAAGGACTCTCTTAATTGCTGAAGCTTTTCTGTTTCTTCTGTGCTTGATGCATACCTATATGTTTAGGCTAGCCTTACTTTCTGAAAACGCTGTTCCTTTTTCCTGAATCCTCTTTTGGGGCTGTAGGTGTGTTTCTTTTATGTAGAGTAGAAGGAGGGATCTGCTGACCTCCATCCTCCAGGCCTACAATTACCTCTCTAATCCTCCTTTCAAACAAACAGCTTATATGGGCATACAGCCCATATAAGCTATAATCTAACTCAGAAAGCACCATAGCAGGATAGGACAATGGACATCCAAATTAAGGAGAAAACAGTGGAATGGCAAACAACTGGTCAGTTGCCATATGAAGATATTTTGGAGCCTTCCACAGGAAACCAATATAAACATTCACTTGAAGATGGACAGCAAGGGAAGGAACAGGAAACTGTGGCAACTCGGACACAGTCAATTTTGAGGAGTGTTAGGCCTCTGAGTTCCCATATGACTGAGCAATGGATGACATAGGATGAAATTGAAGAGAATGTGCCACAGGAAGATGCTATAGAACTTTCTATAGAATGCCTGCAGAAAATGGAGAACAAAAAATGTACCCTCAGTTTAGAGGAAAATGAGCTAAGAGAACAGTTGCTTGATTTAATAGAAACAGATAGCTATATTAAGATCAATGAAAGAAACAGACTGCAGAAGGTCAATAAAACCCAGAAAGTCAGAAGTTTGATAAAACAAATGAACACAGTAATTAGGACTGTTCATAGAGATCCATGTGATATAACAGAAGTAAACAGGATATATTACTGTGCAGCTGAATTAATAACTGATAAAGTTCTGCCACAAGAACACAGGGTAGTGAGGGAAAGGAAGGGGAGAAATCAAATACCATCATAGAAGCATCGAATAGAGAAAACTATAAAGCAATTAGGACAAGAAGTGTCACTGTTAAAACAGTATAGAAGACAGACTAGATCAACAAATATATTCAGAAAGATAGATGTGATAAAAGCAACAAACAATATTAGAACAGATCAGGATCTATCATGCACTATTGCAAATGTTGTTGTTTGTCTTTCGGCTTTTTCCCGATAAGGGGTCACCACAGCGGAGCTCCGGTCCGCTAATGATTGGCAGTAGATTTTTACGAAATGCCGAGGTGCCAGCTCGACACCCAACTTTCAACGAAGGCACGCCCATTTACGCACCCATGTCTTTCGAACGCTACCCAACCGCGGGGAGGACATGCAGAACTAAAAATCTCAGCACAGGTGGAAAAACTTAGAAGATATGCAAATAAATATAAAGGAAAAATACAAAATAAGCAATTTATGGATGACCCAAAAAGTTTTATAGAGAATTGGGAAACAAGGCAAAAGGAATTGAAAGAAAGAAGACATAGGTAAATTTTGCAGAAGTATTGATGAAGACCCTGTGGAACATAATAAAGATGTTAAAAGGGTAGAAGCTGTAAAAGAAAGAATAATAACTTCAAAGGTACAAGTATGAAATGGGATGAAGTAACAGCCAGAGAGACTGAAACAAAGTTATGAAAAGCCACTACCTGGAAAATCCCAGGCCCAGATGAGGTACCTAACTTCTGGCTAAAAGTATTAACACCTTCGCACAAAGATTTAGCCATGAGTAAGAACTATTTATATGCACACTCCAAACAGACACCAGCCTGGTTAACAACAGGAAAAACAATGCTCCTACTTAAGAGTGAACCTGCAAGTTATACTAAAAATTATAGACCGATAACATGCCTTCCGACAACGTATAAACTATACACTGGAATTGATGCTGACAGAGTTTATAGTCATTTAGAAGGAAATTCAATCATGGCTAAAGAACAAAGGGATAATAAAAGAAAGTCATATGGAACAAAGGATCATTTGTTGCTAAATAAAGTCATAGTGGAGAACTGTAAAAAGATGAAGAATCTAAGTATGGCATGGAGAGACTACAAAAAAGCATTTGACAGTATCCCACATTCATGGATAAAAGAGTGCTTAAAAATGTATAAGATACATCTTACACTGACTGCTTACATTACAGTGATCATGAAACAGTGACAGACCACTATGCAATTTCCCATGATAAAGGAGAAATTATTATTCCAGGGATAAAACTTCAAAGGGGAATATTCCAGGGTGACATCCTGTCACCACTGCCATTCTGTCTTGCCCTTAACCCATTAAGCTGTCTACTTAACAGATTAGGTCAAGAAAACATCGGTTTGGGACAAGAATATGATATAAAAGAGCTTGAGCAAGAGGGAGTGTATAAATATTTGGGAACTGATGAAAGATCAACAATAAAACATGAACAAATGTGAATAAAACTCAGTAAGGAATATTTTAATAGGCTTAAATGAAAACTAAAAACAGCTTTGACATCTAGGAACAAAATTCATGCTATAAACCAATTTGCTTTTTATGTCCTAACTTACAGTTTTGGAGTGATTGATTGACCCCAAAATGTGTTGGACAGGTTAGAGAGGAAAACAAGAAGGATGCTTCATGTTCATCAAATGATTTATAAAAATCAGTGCATACCAAGATTATATATCTCACATTCTGAAGGAGGTATGGGCCTCCTTGAAATTGATTACATGTACAGATCTGCATTCGTGGGATTGCAAACATATCTGTTGACTTCACAAGATCCAAATATAGTGAAAGTTTTGAAATGTGAGGAGACTAAATCTAAGATGACTTCCCTGCTTAGTCTAGCAGAAGCATATCGGCATCAAGCAGGAATGGAAACCAAACCAGAAGTAGATAAAAATCAGGCAGCAAATTAATGTACCAAAAAAACAAAAGAAAGAATATAAGGTGAAGGATCAAATGAGTAAGCAAGAAATGTGGAACATGCATAAATATAGCTGCAAGTATAGAAAACTGGATCGAATGCAGGAACGGTTAAGGAGAGGTGAATTCAAACCAAAAGATGATAGATTAATATTGGTGGCTCAAGATACTGGGCTACGTACATGTTGGATTACAAAGTCCACTGAACATGTGGGAGAAAAAGACAAATGTAGATTTTGTAAAACAGAACTGGAAACAGTTACACACCTTGTTGCTGGCTGTGATATACTAATGGCAGAAGGACTGTATGCTGAAAGGATAATAATGTGGCAAGACTGTTGCACTGGGGATTATGCAAACATTATAATATTGTAGTAGCTGACAAACACTGGAAACATGAGCCACAAAGCATGACAGAAAATGAAGTCTAGATCACATGGGATCACCCATTACCAACAGTTCAAAAGACAGATGTCAGAAAACCAGATATAGTGGCCCATGAAAAGAAAACAAAAGTAGCATTGATCATTGAAATCGCCACACCCAGTGACTACAGTGTCTTGCATACAGAGAGAGAGAGACAAAGTCATAGAATATCAGGATTTGCAGGCAGAAAAGAGAGCAATATAGATGAAGGATACTCAGACAGTTCCAATAGTAGTGTGAAAACAAATCTACAATCGTATTCAGATATGTTACCAATAATTGTGACTCCATACAAATTGCAGAAGGAGTCATTACTGGGAACACTGTGGGTGCTGCAAAGAGCACTGTTGGCTGACATCAAAGACTGAAACACTACTAATTTCATGAATTTTAATCTGACTTAGGAACGGGGTCCATTCCCATCATGGTATTAGAAACAGAAAATATTTGAAGAAATTTAAAAAATAGAACGCATATAGCTTTAAAGCTAATGAGTTAACATAAGTGATCCACATCATAAGATGTACAATTCTTTTAGTGAATTCATCTGAAGTATACAACCCAGTGAGGTTAGACCACACATTCAGTCTATCAGCCTTATTTACTGGCCATCAAGACATTACTTGCTATCAGAAGTAATGTTTTTCAGGTGAGAAGAAATATCTGCAAAAGTGAATTAATATATCTTGTTTCAAAAGCTTCTGTTTTGGAACTCTAGAACTACGATCCTTTTAGAAATATATCTCATCTGTATCCATTTGAACTTTGTGCTGGAAGAAAATTGGTCAGAAATGATGTTCTGGATACAGAAATTCAGTTTAGTCTTCTCTCCAAGTAAATCAGTTGAGAAGACACTCAGAAGGAATAATGTGGCACATTCACATTTGTTGTTGAGAAAAAAACATTAAAGGTATTTAACAATTTAACTTTACTTGATATTTAAAAACAAAATAGGAGCAGTTAAACAGATGCTCAGGATTTACTATCCGCCCATAGAGAACTTGTCATTAGACACTTGTTCTTTACATGACCATAAAGTCCTGAAGAATGAATAAATGTGTATGCTACTGAGCTGAAGAGCAGAGGCTAAAACTGTGAATTTGATAAGCTGCATGATCTATACACAAGACTGAATCATTTATGGTACAAGAAATGGTGACCAAATGGTAGGCTACTTAAGAAAAAAAAAATGGGTACAACCTTATCAACGCGGTGTGAGTGCAAGTGAAATTACTAATACATAGTTAAAAGAATTAAGAAAATGATGATTTGTAAAATACAATGTGAACCACAAAACAGTCAATAATGAGAAATGTAGCAGCTGATGAAAGAAGTTACAATGAAAGGCTAGCCTCAGCAAAACATCAGTAAGGAAAGAAATGCAGCCTTTTACTTCGTTCATTAAAGAAATACACTCTGCCCAATGGTTAATGTTCAAAACTGTCAACAGCTTCCAATCAGCTAAAAAAGACCGATGGTTAAGTGGATCCATGAATTCTATCTAGGAAAAACAGTAAAGCACAAAGAAAGAGAAACAGCCAGAGATGTAATGTACTGTCCAGAAACATCAACTCAGTCATATCAAGCAGGACAACACCAGCTCAACTGTTAATGGACAGAAGTCCAAAAAGTAGATTAAATACTTCAACTACATCAGTGATGCATGCAAAGTCAACAAAAATTAAAGTACAGTGAAATCAGGAGAGACAGACATATTACTATGATAGAAAATGCAAAAGTGTTGAAGATTTGTAATTTAGAAATATAGTGAAAATGCAGAAGCCACTGGAATGTCTGCAGTCTCAAAATGAAATAGCTGGCAAAGCAGCCAAACCAAGACCCTAAAGTATTTGCTGAAAATGATTGTCACTGTTAAAGTGACACTCTGACCACATGTGTGAAATGGGGAAAAAGGGGTTGTGGATAGATGTATGGAAAGCTGTGCATAAGAAACTGTAGACATTTGTATGATACATTGTTGAACTCAAAGTTCTACAATGAAGATTAAAAAAAAACTGCATCAATTACAACTGTTTCAAGAAAACAGACTGTGAAAAGCTGGTGGCATAGAGGGATAAACCCTGGCTATGGCCCTGTGACCAAAGTTCACTTAGAAGTCTGGGCTATTGATAGCAGCAAGGGAGGGTGTGCATGCCAATCCTGGGGGAAGGGGGGTAGAGAAGGATGCATACAGCCACAATGCCTTGAAAGATGGGCACGGCTGCAATTGGCATCCTGGGGGGCAGGTTTCCAGCTCACCAAGCCACCTCAGCCCTTATTAGCAAGTGCACTCACAAGTGGACAGCAGTATGAATTCCTGTTGTGATATGAGATTTCCTGTCTCCCCCAGGGGCAAGTTAAGAAATTACCAAAAATGCTTTCCTTGCATGGATGACAGCGGTAGCACAAACTTCCCAATGTCTACCTGTATGATGGCCCCTCCGGATGACTCTCACCCTAGCATTTTTAGGGAATAAATGGGCTTTTTTAAACAAGAAGCATCTTTATTAAATTATCACTTATGACATAGGCAACCATGCATTTATATAAATGAAATCAAACCATATTGACATAATTCTATTTGCAAACATTATACATCACTTATAATCTACCCAATCACTGTCAGTCCAACATTACATAGCTCATTCAAATTCTGCCTTCTTTTACACCTCATTCCTCTCCTGTATGTATTGTTCCCACAATTCCCACTTTTTCCTGTGTAATTTGCTCCTACCCTTTTCTAAAGATTTCACTTCCAGTTGTTTTATTTCTGTTACTATATTCACTATTTGTAGTACAGTTGGTTTAGACTTTGATTTCCATTTTCTAGTAACTGCTTTTTTGGAAGCCACCATAATTAGACTCAGCAAGGCATTACTATGTCTAGGCAATCCTGATTCTATATTATAGCTCAGAAAAAGCATTTCCCTAGTTACACCAATTTGCTCACCCAGTATCTCTGACAGAGTTGTCTACAGGGAATATTTAAAGTCTGCCAACTCATTACACTCCCAGAAAATATGTTCCCAATTACCTCTTTCTTTCCCATCACATCTACAACATTTGCTACTTACCTGAGGAAAAATTCTCCGGCGTCTACTTGGGGTATAAAAATACCTATATAAATATCTCCAAGCAAAAATTCTAAATCTTCCAGATTTTGTTGCACATTTTAGAGACATACATATATATCCCTCACTATTTCTTTGAGAATTGCTTATCTAATCTCTCTTCACAATCCTTTCTAACCTCCTCTGATTGATTCTTATAGTTATCATGCAATATTTTCTATGCTCTACTAATTATACCTTTCTTAATGGCAACTTCTGTTCTATATTCTACTAAAAATTCTACCAGTGCTAGTCTTTCATTTCGGATCCCCTTGTTTCTTTCTCTTTGCCTATGCTCTGATATCAATCCTTGATACGGAAGGCAATCTCTAACCTGCAGTCCAGATAAATTCTTGGTGTCTTCCCATTCTATTACTTTTCCCTCTCTATTTATTTGCTCCCAATACCTTGGTTCCTTTGCTAGCCTTCTCCAATAAATTCCAGTCCCTCTTACCTATTGTCTGTCTCCCTAATTGCAGTCATCCCTATCGTCAGAATCTCCTTTCTCCATTCCCGTGTTGGTTTAGTTCTTAGAATACTATCTGCTAATTTATGAGTATAACATTTTGCAGGATTATTGTTATTCTCCTTTAAAGTGTGTAACCAAAATCCCACTCTCTCCTTGTTTCTTGAGTTTCCTCCTGTTTCATCGTCATCCCTTTTCACTTTGAATTATAGGTTTCTGCTTGTCCTATGTACAGGAGCCTTAACTGTGTAGCTCTGAAATACCACTTCAAATTAGGTAATCCCAATCTGCTTTGTTCTACTGGACAAATCATCTTATCCCACTTAACTCTTGTCGTCTTCCCCTCCCAGATAAAATCCTTCAGCTCTTTATTAATTGCTATCCACAACTTCTCCTCTGGGGGAATAAATGGGCTTTGAGTCCAAAATTGGGAAACTTGCTATTTGGCAGAAAGAGGGGGGAAAAACTCTCAGAAGCTCCTGATTTCATGTCGCCAAGTTAAGTTGTTATGCAGCAATAAGCAACATACAAACAAAAAAATAGCACATCAATATAAACAGTCCACAATGAACTGTCCAGATAAAGACCACTGAAAAAAAAAACTGAAAGATACATGGACTGTTTCAGAATTAAGAACGATTCTGTACCAAAAGACACCAGTTTCGTAATGCGAGAGTCAATGAAAATTCAAATTAACAATCAAACGTTACTCTGAAAAGCCACAAGTCATTTAGTGCTTTCGTCTTTTATTGCCAAGACTTTTTTCAGAATGAACTTCCATTTAAAAAATTCTATTTATAAAATTCTATTTACAATCACGATTACATTTAAAAAAAAAAGTGGGATTTACAATGTATCAGCTCTGTTATTTAAAGTGTAGTGTTACATTTCTCATACAACTGTGCTTTATAGTCAATTTTTTTCTGGATATACTCCTGACACTAAAGCAGCAAGTGGTTTGAAAACAAAACAAAAGAATTATTATGATTTTTGTGATGATTTAGTTTTACTGTTGACCCAATTTTTCATTATAACCACATCCACAAAGTGATGTCAAGTTAGGTATTGGCAAAAATTTACATATACATGCATGGGTAATCTTTCTTTAGAGGAACAACTACTTATTTATATTGTGGTTTCACTAACAGAACATCACATGTGTAAAATTCTCAAGGATGGGTGTTCAACCTATACGAAATAGTTGACAAATGGTTTTGCTAGGATATAACACCTCTTTATTGCAACATCTAGCATGGAAAAATGGTACTTATACAGAAATGTAGGTAGTGAGAGATTGTGGGTATACTCTTTCATGATCTCATGTTAGGTGTTTTCAGTTTCAAGAACATTTTCAAGGGTCAGTGCTTATGAATTAAACTAATTCTAAAATTATCACACAATTTGCCACAAACACTATACACTTTGAGATGGTACATGGTAAGGAAATTGCTCCCTTTACTAAGGGTTGGTTATTTATATTTGTTAAGGAAAGTTTGACAATACATTTTAAAAGACATTTAATATTCAAACTGCCATTTAACCCTGGGCTTGTGATTGCCATTAACGTGAGTTGCAAATGCAGCTCTTTTACTTAAGCAATTTGTTGGCATCTCCTTAAAAATACTCAGTTTACACAAAGTTAAGTACAAAAAAAATGAAAACATCTTACAATTTATACATGTTGTAGAGCATTTAACTAAATAATGTGTCTTCTTGTCTTTCTTCTTGATAGCCTGTGCTTGTTCATATAGCCTTTTTGCGTGTTGCCTGGCTGTTTTCCCTACAAACAACAACTCTCTTAGGTAGCAACATATACATGCAGTCTATGTATTGTTACAGTTAAAGTGCTGTCTAATACCTATGGATCTGTCATATCCTGTTGCAGTCATGTACAGGCTGCCTGTCATGTACTAGCACACCTTACAAATCTGCAGGAAAAGGCTCCTAGTTGTATGTAATTCTGTGGACTCTGTGGGGCACTAAGCAAGTTGTAGCTCCAGTGGTTCCTCAACAGAGTGTCTATTAATAAGAATGACTTTGGTGTAACAGTCTATGGCATTTGTTAGTTTAGTGCTAATGTTAATTTTAAATAATCAGTGTAAGGTAAAGCACACTACACATATTTATACACACGCATGCGCGTGGGTGCACACACACACACACACACACACACACACACACACACACACACACACACACAAAATAAAAATCGTGTAGCTTTAAATGGTGACATCATATGCTTTAAAGCTAATGAGGTAGCTACAGTGACTTGCATATCCAGTGGAGCACAGGTGTAACATACACCTCAAGGAGGCTGCAGTACACATCCAATGTTACAGCCTTATTTATCAACCATCAAAATGCTATAAAACGTTACAGTCACATAATAAAATGCTCTGCAATTCCCGCTGCATAATAATGATCATCTTGAAAATATGCAGCCAGGTATTATCTCCTTAAAATTACACCAAACACCACTGTCCAATTTGGTGCATCAACTATGTCAAATGTATAGTTTTGGGAATGCAAGTAAACTTCAGAGCAGCTTTGTACATTAATTGGAAGCCTGGTTTTGTTTTTGGAGTCTAAAAGCAATTCTAACAATCTTCAGTGGGACTTGTGTGCAGCACAGATAGTGACGCAAAGGTATAGGGTGAAGTAGCATGGACTTTCACATACCACATATACTGCAGTTATCAAACATTATCTAAAAAGATTATACTGGTGTACAATGATAATTGTGGACAGTCATACTTAATGTTTAGTTATCCTTTGTTGACCAGGTTAGTCCCACTAGGCTAGTAGCCTCTTTTCAGGGGAGACCTTTGGCGACAATTTTACTATTACTATGGAACGTTTGGCCAGGGCATTGGGGAACTTCCACTACTCTTTTCAGCAGGTGCCGTGGGATATTTTACATCCACATGAACTACCACAAAAACTCAAGCAGATGGCACCTTAGATACATGTCATCTGAATGATAACACACTCAGGAGAGGAAAGTACAGTTTTGTACCTACCATAAATGTAGATGTTCGAAGATCCACATTGCTGCAGTCCTTACATATGGGTTAGTCCGCTGTCCTCGGTCGGCCCGAATACCAAAGTATTAGGCTGACGTCGGTCATGGGCGCTCAGATCTGACATCATAGCGTCAGGGTATAAAAGCGCATGACCGACGTCATATCCTCAGTCTTTTCTTGCCCCAGATGTCAGAAGGCCCTAAAAAGAAAGGCGACAGCCCAAAAACAGGATACCTCCCGAAAACATGCCCAACAACAACCATCACCCAAACCATATAACCATGCCAAACTACAGAGGGGAAGGAGGGAGGGTAAATTGGACTGCAGCAATGTGGATCTTGAACATCTACATTTATGGTAGGTACAAAACTGTACTATGTTCTTCATCTCACATTGCTGCAGTCCTTACATATGGGTAGAATCCCAAAGCAGAGGTAAAGGGAGGATGGCAAAATCATAAAGCATTAGGGGCTGCTAAAATGCCCTGTAATATTGCAGTGGCAAATCCAGCCCTAGACTTAGAATAAAGAGGAAGGTGGTAATGCTTGGAAAAAGTATGTACTGAACTCCAAGTGGCTGCTTCCAAAATATCTTTTGTAGCTACCCCCCTTAGAAAGGCAGTAGAAGTGGCAGTAGCTCTAGTGGAATGAGGTCTGATTCCAGCCGGAATCTCCTTACCATGATGGGAATAACAGAAAGAAATACAAAACCCAATCCATTTAGAAATAGTTTGTTTTGAAACAGGTTTTCCCTGAGAACCCAAAGCAAAAGAAACAAACAACTGCTGAGACTGCCTGAGCCCCTTGGTTCTGCTCAAATAATAACGTAACTGCCTGTGAATATCCAAAGTATGCAAAATCTTCTCCCCTTTATTTTGAGGGTTTGCATAAAAAGTAGGCAAATGAATAGTTTGGTTCAAGGCCACACTAGAAACCACTTTAGGCATAAAGGAAGGATTAGTACGCAAAGATACCCTATCCTTATGAAAAATCAGGAAAGGTTCCACTGCCATAAGGGCCTGTAATTCAGAAACCCTTCTTGCAGAGGTAATGGCCAACAAAAAAGCAGTCTTCCATGATAAATACTTTAACTCGGCAGTAGCTGCAGGCTCAAAGGTTGTAGAGTAAGCTTTTCCAACACAAAATTGAGATCCCAAGCAGGAGTAGGAGCTCTCGTGGGGTCTTATGTTCTTTGCCCTCTAAGAAATTGCTTAAACAAAGGATGGGAAAATAAAGGAGGGTCACAGTCATAGTGAGCAGAAATGGCTGCAGCATGAACCTTTATCGAGGAGAAAGACAAACCCTTGTCCAATAACTCAGTAAGATATTGAAGAGAAACACTTAAATCAGGCTTGGAAACATCAAAGTCCTTCGCTTTGCTCCAAAGAAAAAATCTCCTCCATTTATCAGCGTAAACTTTCCTTGTACTAGGCCTTCTGGCCTCCAAAATAACATTCAAAACTTGTTGTGGAAGCCGAGACCCTCCAGGGTCTAAAACAGAATATTCCAGGCTGTGAGATGCAGAGACAGAATCTTGACATTGAGGAAGTGATTGCCCTCCTGAGACAAAAGATGCGGAATCAAAGGCAGAGGCCATGGAGACTCCCGTACCAAACTCCTCAGTAGTGGGTACCAGTGCTGTCGAGGCCAATCCGGCACTATCAGAATCATGGATGGCTTGTCTATTCTGGCCTTCAGGAGTACCTTGGGAATGAGAGGCAGAGGTGGAAAGGCATAGACATGAAGATTGCTCCAACTGAATGATAGAGCATCCACCTTCCAAGCTGTGGGATGAAACATTTTTGTGCAAAACTTTGGCAACTGGTAATTTAGTGGAGAAGCGAACAGATCTATGTCTGGAGTCCCCATAACACTGTCAACTTTTGAAACACATGAGGATCCAGTTTCCACTCGTGAGGATCCACAATTTGTCTGCTCAACACATCCGCTAAGGAGTTCTGTGCTCCTGGTAGAAACCTTGCCTGAAGATTGAGGTGTAAACTGAGAGCAGTCTCCCACAAAATCATCGCTTGCCTGCAAAGAGGGTAGAATGGGTTCCCCTTGCTTGTTGATGTACCACATGACAGTAGTGTTGTCTGTTTGAATCAACACCTGTCCTGGGTGAAGTAAATCCTTGAAAGCCATCAATGCAAATTGGACTGCTAACATCTCCTTCAAGTTGATATGCAAATGTTGAAGTCTGACAGGCCACGTGTCTTGCACCCATTTTCCACTGAGGTGTGCTCCCCAAGCCTTGTCCGAGGCATCTGTCGTTAGAATCTGACTCGCCTCTGGTCGGGTCACAGAGAGTCCCTTGTTTAGGTGACATTCCTGAGCCCACCACAAAAATTCTTTCTGAATGCAAGGTATTATCTGAATGACAGTGTCTAGATCTTGGCAGTGTTGTGTCCATACATTTTGAGATACCATTGAAGCTTCCTCATATGCAGTTTGGCATTGGGAAGCACCAGAATACAAGATGCCATGAACCCCAAGGCTTGAAGGACTGTCTTTGCAGTCAGCCTGGACTGTAGAGACATTTGATGGAAATAAAGAGAAAGGCTTCTTTGTTTGTCCGGGGTCAAAAGGCCATCTGGGAAGCTGTATTCAGTCTTACACCCAGAAAGCACATGTCCTGAGAGGGTACTAGACTGGACTTTGTTTCGTTCACAGAATACCCTAGGCATCTTAACACTACCATCACATACTGTAGATGATGCAGAAGTTCGTCTTTGTGTTGTGCAATAATCAGGCAATCGTCCAAATAAGGATAAATCTGTATTCCTTTTAACCTGAAAAAGGCTATCACTGGAGCCAGAACCTTTGTGAACACTCTGGGCAGTAGATAAGACCAAGGGGAAAGCAGAGAACTGATAATGTAAATTTCCAGCCCGAAAACGCAGGTACCTCCTGCAACTGGGCCTGATAGGAACATGAAGATAAGCCTCTTTGAGATCCAGAGTTACCATCCAGTGATCTTTTCCCAACAGAGGTAAAAGCTGTTGTAACGTCAGCATTTTGAACTTTGGAATGTCCAGATAAGTGTTGAGGATAGATAAATCCAGAATTGGTCTCCACGTGTTCCCCTTCTTTGGTACTAGAAACAGGCGAGAATAAAATCCTAGTCCCACTTCTGACAGAGGAACTGGCTGTATAGCTCCTATTTGAAGAAGTAACGAAATCTGCTTGTGAGCCTCTATCCTTTGCCGAGGAGGAACGTCTGGCATGCCTTTGAAAGGAGGCAATGTATGGAAATAGAACTTGTAGCCTCGGTTTATAATGTCCAATACCCATTTGTCCTGGGTGACTAAAAGCCAGTTTTGCTTGAAGAGTGCTAATTTTCCTCCCAAAGGAGCTGCCAGGGAAGAAGAATCTGGCAGCTGAAAATGCAGGTCATTGGGCCTGTTTACGAAAGGACTGGCCCCTGCCCTCACCTGCAGATTGTGCAGGTGAACTCCAAGTTCTAGGCCTGAATGTACTGTGAGCTCTGCCCCTGCCATGTCTAGATCTACCCCTAGACTGAGAATCAGAAGAAGGGTAGGTCCACCCCTTAGTAGGCAAATTTCTACTAAACTTTGGAGGTTGCACCTGCAAAAAATCTTTAACCGTCTGCATAGACTTAGCCTTGTCTTCCATTTTCTTCAAAACCGACTCCACAGGGGGACCAAACAAAACTTCAGACTGTAAAGGGGCATCCAGAATTCTAGTTTTAACATGCTCGGACAAATTCTGATCCTTAAGCCAGGCGTGCCTACGAAGAACTGATCCAGTGGCAGCCACCCTAGAAGAGGCCTGTACAGCATCAAAACCACACTGCAAAGAATGCTTACCCACCTGTTCAGAGACATGTACTAAATCCTGCAATTCTTTACACTCTATGCCCTCTGCCAAAGCATCCACTTTAGATTTTAGCTGAGAAAGGAGGAAATTCTGATATTTCAACATATGAAACTGGCAATTTAAAGCCCTCATTGCTAAAGTAGAAGAGGTATACACCTTCTTACCCCATCTATCCAAAGCTCTAGCTTCCTTATCCAGAGGAACCAGATTCTTTACAACAGAAGCTCTAACACCCTTAGGCCCCTGACTAATAGTTTCTGGGTCCGCCCTAGGACACTTATACAGATATTTATGAGCCTCAGGCACCCTGCAGTACCTGTCCGGTTTAACTGGCGCAGGAGGCAAAGAATCTGGATTGAGGGAAGCCTCCGAGAAAACATCTTGAACAACATCCAAAACAGGAGGTATAGCCAAGGGTCTATGCTGTGGTAAAAACAAGAATTCCCTAAGCCTCTTTCGTGAATCAGAGAAATCCTGTCCTTCCCACTTAAAATGCTCCCTCATGGAATGCAGAGTTTCTGAAAACGAAAAATCCTCTGGAGGAGAAGCAGAAGGAGTGGAATCCTCTGCATCAGAATCCGAATAAGGGGGAAAATCTTGAATATCTTCAGCAGAAGAGTCTGAGTCGTCTGAGGCCTGATCCAAACTTTCCAACTCTGGCTCCACCCTGGGCCTCTTATCAGGAGGGGGCATAGAACCTCTAATTAAAGTAATCAAATCTTCTGCCATTTTAAGCATGTGCTTTTTAGGCACAGACCCTGAAGTACCTGGAGGGACACCAGAGGAAGGCAAAACAGACCTGCCCTAAGAAGAAGCCTTAGAAATAGTAGCAGAAGGCCTAACCACCTTAGGCATAGAAGGGAGAACAGTAACCTGAGAGGCCCCTTCAGCTTGACCTGACTCCTGTGAGGCCACATCCTGCAAAATCAAAGTTTCCCCCTGAGACTCAACAGAAACTTCAGCCGGATCCACCTGCTCCACTGTAGCTTCTGCAGGACCGGCGTCCGAAACGGATGAATCAACCTGTCTAGCTTTCAAGGATTTGTCTTTGCGCTTCTTCGTGGAAGCAGGCGTCGGAGGATCCGACGGCATATTATAATTACACCGCTTACCAAAGACTAACCTGGCACAATCTAACCTTCTTTTTATAGTGCGCTTATTAAACCTAGCACAAAACCGATACCCGACTACGTCGTGGTCCGGTCCCAAACAAGGAATGCAAAGAGAGTGATAATCCCTATGCGGTATCTGTTTCCCACAAGAAATACAATTATTCACTTTTTCTGACATCCGGAATTAACTGAGGCAAGAAAAACAAAATATTCCCAACGGGTACTAAGCCAACTTGGTTTCGGTCTGAAACTCAGAATACGAAAATTTCAGAACGCCGAACGGCACTTGCAACGCTGCTTCTGCATCGGACCATGCGGCAAAAAAGACTGAGGATATGACGTCGGTCATGCGCTTTTATACCCTGACGCTATGATGTCAGATCTGAGCGCCCATGACCGACGTCAGCCTAATACTTTGGTATTCGGGCCGACCGAGGACAGCGGACTACCCCATATGTAAGGACTGCAGCAATGTGAGATGAAGAACATCACCCCCTTATGCCACACTGCAGTGTCAGCAATCAATTTACTTGGTGTGGGAATAGAACCCAAAGCCTGCTGTACCAAAGATGAATGCTACCTGTTGCACTACTGAAAAGGTGGGCTTCTAAATGAAAGTCCAAGAGAACTGTTTTGATTAAAAAAAACAAAACATCAATCATAGTCCATTAGAATGACTCGACTGTATTGTAAGTTGAGATAAGAATTGAGAAAATATCACTCCTGCACTCCCCAGTTTGGATGACATCCCCCCACTCCTGCTTCTTATATATACCAATTCTGAGACTGAAATGTTTGGAAAAAAGAGAAAACCCAAAGTCAATGTAGTCTGGACCTTCCTAAAAATAATACAGGGAATGCATATTAGTGATTGACAATTAGTGTTTTGATCAACTGTAGCAATCTTAAATATGGTACTAGAAAAGGTAGTCAGTCACCTGGCAATGTTCCACAGAAAACTATCCACAGGAGATGGGTAAGTCTAACCTGTCCTGTGCACATTAGCTTGCATCTTGCCTGAGTTAATCCAAACCAGCTTAAAACAAGAACTGATAACAAGCAGTAGTAATGCTACAAACCCTAGAAAGTGATTCTGGGAGCTCTAGATACTTTGCCATTTCCACTCTTATCTTGCCCACAATAGAATCTTGAAGGCTCTTGAGCAAGCAAACCTCATGGTCCAGATCACTAAAGAATGGATCATCTGTACAGTACATAATTTTCTGTCCTGACGATAACCATCAAAAGAAAGAAGAATTTGCAACAGGCAGATGCTCTCACCTTTAGCATCCTGCATAAAGAAAAAATATAGGTGGACATATGAGGATCTATGTCAGACAAAGAAACAAAAAACTGAAAGACTTGTTGATTGTCTTTTTGGCTTTTCCCGGTTAGGAGTTGCCACAGCGGAACTCCGGTCTGCTAATGATTGGCAGTAGATTTTTTTGGTGCCAAGTTGCCAGCCTGACGCCCAACCTTCAGTGAAGGCACGCCCATTCACACATGTCTTTCGGAGGCCACTTGACTGTGGGAAGGACATACAGAATCCACATAGAAGGCACTCCAGCCGAGAATCGAAACTTAAATGTCCACCTTCCTTTTATGTTACAATGTCCACTCCTAAAATCTGCAACAAGGATCCCACAAAGGACTGACTGCTGATTGAAGTCAATATATGTGTATGCAAACAATCATCAAAAAAATGTAAATATGGTGCTTACAGAGACAGAGCAATAAATGTAGTTCTACCACCCACACAATACTGAAGCAAAAACCTGTCCACCAAGGCCAAAATCCAAAACCAAAACTGGTAACCAAAATCATGACTCACAGCCACTTTCTTCAATGCAATCTTTAATAAAATGTTAGTGCTTTCAATTAGTAATGAATGGAGACTTCATCAGAATCTTTTTCTTCTTTCGGCTGCTCCAGTTAGGGATTGCCACAGCAAATCATCTGTTTCCATTTCTTCCTGTCCTCTGCATGTTGCTCTGTCACACCAACCACCTGCATGTCCTTTCTCACCACATCCATAAACCTTATCTTGGCCCTTTCTCTTTTCCTGTTACCTGGCAGCTTCATCCTTAGCATCTTTTTTCCAATATACTCTGCATCCCTCTTCAGCGCATGTCCAAACCAAAGTAATCTTGCCTCTCTGGCTTTGTCTCCAAACCTTCCAACCTGGGCTGACCCTCTAATATACTTATTCCTAATCCTGTCCACCCTCGTTACACCCAGTGCAAATCTTAACATCTTTAACGCTGCCATGTCCAGCTCTGACTCCTGCTTTTTGTCAATGCCACTGTCTCCAACCCATATAACATGGCTGGTCTCACTGCCCTTTTGTAGATCTTCCCTTTCACTCTTACTGGTACTCATCTGTCAAAAATCACTCCTGACACTCTTCTCCACCCACTCCATCCTGCTTGTACTTTCTTCTTCACCTCTCTTCCATGCTCACTATTACTCTGAACTGTTGATCCCAAGTATTTAAACTCATCCACCTTCGCCACCTCTACTCCCTGCATCCATTCCTCTATCCTTCCTCTCATTCACACACATATATTCTGTCTTAGTCCTGCTGACCTTCACTCCTCTTCTCTCTAGAGCATATCTACACCTCTCCAGGGTCTCCGCCACCTGTTCCCTACTCTCACTACAGATCACAATGTCATTTGCAAACATCATAGTCCACAGGGACTCCTGTCTGTCAACCTGTCCATCACCAGTGCAAATAAGAAAGGGCTCAGAGCTGATTCTTGATGCAATCCCACCTCCACCTTAAACGCATCCGTCACTCCCACCGCAGACCTCACCGTTGTCACACTACCCTCGTACATATCCTGTATCACTCTTACATACTTCTCTGACACTCCCGACTTCCTCATACAATACCATAACTCCTCTCTAGGCACCCTATCATATGCTTTCTCTAAGTCCACAAAGACACAATGCAACTCCTTCTGACCTTCTCTGTACTTCTCCATCAACACTCTCAGAGCAAACATTGCATCTGTAGTGCTCTTTCCTGGCATAAAACCATACTGATCACTAATCATCACCTCCCTTCTTAACATAGCTTCCACTACTCTTTCCCATAACATCATGCTTTGACTGATCAATTTAATCCCTCTGTAGTTACTACAGCTTTGCACATCACTCTTAGTCTTAAAAAACCGGTACCAGAATACTTTTTCTCCATTCCTCAGGCATCCTCTCACTTTCCAAGATTTCATTAAACAATCTAGTTAAAAACTCCACAGCCATTTCACCTAAACACCTCCATGCTTCCACAGGTATGTCATGTGGACCAACCGCCTTTCCATTCTTCATCCTCTTCATAGCTATCCTTACTTCCTCCTTGCTAATCCACTGCACTTCATGATTCACTATCCGTACATCATCCAACCTTCTCTCCCTCTCATTCTCTTCATTCATCAGCCCCTCAAAGTACTCTTTCCATCTGCTCAACACACTCTCCTCCAGTGGCATCTGGTGACTTCAAATTAAAGGGGGGCTGCAGGAGACAGCTGAATTGGTGGGGCCATTGGAAAGGGGTGTGGTCAACCAGAACGGGGTGGGGCTATGCTCAAAACCACAACAACTGGAACTTTAATTAAATACGCTGCCCTGAATGCCAAACCATCATTACAAATGTCCAATCAAGACAAAATGAAGTGTAGAAGAAAAAAATATTCCAGTGCATTGGCTACTTGACAACTTACTTAATATCTGGATGGAAACACAAAGGTTGTGATGCATGAAAAAATAAATTATTTTTTAAATACATTACTGGAATGCCAGTCAGAATCAAGTAAAAAAAAAAAAAAAAAAACAAGCAGCACTCAACTCAAACGACTTCTCCTTGCACTGCAGTTCTAATTATAATTTATATTTAGCTTTATAAAATTACCAAAAAAACTGCTGAAAGTAGCAATCTCTGTGTGATATCCCCACTTGTAAAAATTATTCTTATCCAAAAAAGACCTGCTGCCTGACAACAACTATCTACTTGTTTCATGGGGAAGACATGATCAATGTAAAAAATGAACAGCAAACAAAAAACAAGCGCAAGATAAACTGCTTAAAGGATTACTGCACAAGTTATGGACCACACATGATAGATTGGCATTCTGTTTAGTTTACGAGTAAAGTCTGCAAAGATGACTGCAAGTCTCTAACAAATGTAATGAGCTTCAGAAAATACTGTAATCCTGTCCTTTATTACAAATACTGTCATATGCATTTCAATACCTAAGGGTTATACGTTATCTAGTTATGTAAATACTCTCTGCAAGGCAACAACGAAAAGGCTTTCAATGTTGGTAATTCTTTAACAGTATGCTTATTAAAGCTTACTTGCATCTTGCAATCTCCGACAAGCTTACCTGATGGCCATTAAAGCATTGCTACTTTAATACAGAGCAACACGGCACTGTGACAGCATGCATTTTCTGAATAATAAGAAGCATAAATCAACAGTATAAAAATATGACAGAAAATCAGAACATCCTGCAAAATCAAGGACAGATGAAAAACCATGGTCGTACTTGTGGTCTACCTTGGATGGGGGAATACTCTGCACACTTACATTGCACAACTGCTCCTTGCCTTGCTTGGACACATCCAGAGCCACTACAATGGGGAGTGGGGTGCAACAAGTATGTCACAATTTGAAATGTCTCTGATTGACAGTGATGGCTCTGCCACTCATACCTCACAACAAGAAATCTGGACAAAGCCATACATAGAAGTGGGACACAGGCCCAAAACTGAGGGCAATTTTTAAATATTGCTCTTATAAACTTAGAAAGTAGTAGGTCTTGCATTAGTATGAATTTTCTGAAGGGTATGAAATCTGAAACTCAAATGTCTGCCATTATTTTCTAACTTCAATTTTTAATGGTTTGCCACTAATTTGCCAGAAAACTGCAATTTTATGAAAAACAGACCCAAAATGTGATGCAAAAATATAAAATTGCCACACAACACAGCTGGGAACCTGTCAAAGAAGGGACACCTTTTTAATATTAGTACTGTTAACTTGAGCAGCTGACAAAATAAGAGCATCTACAGACATTTCTGAAATAAAAGTAATCTATAACTCTGATCATTACAGCTATTTATAATTGTAAACCTTCTACTTTTTCTTCCAAAATTGCCATTTTGCAGAGGGATTATTAGGGGGAGAGCAACATTTTGAGCCAAAATTGGGGACAGTTGAGAGGTTTGGATATTCCTAATTCTATATAGCAATTTATTTGCATGTGCCTCTCAACCTCTTAATGCAGGAAATCTGGACAAGGCCAAATATATTGGGGACATACAAACAGTACAAAAAATTGCTCTTGTATGAACTTAAGACAGTTAACAGAATAACAGGTCTTGCTTTAGCATGCATTTTTCTGAAGGTTATGATGTCTGAAACTCAATATCTGTCATTATTTAGTGACTTAATTCCTAAATGATTTGCCAGAAAACCACAAATTTTATGAGGAACAAACCAAAAACAAAAACAAAAATCTATTCATTCTGCAAAAATCTGTACAGTTGACAGGTATAGTTCAGCTGAGGGCATCTTTGAGTTTGCTGCCCTTCCCCCCTCACAAAATCATGGTCGAATGGAGCCTCCTCCCTGCAGCCATTCCAATGGCCCATTCCTTGGTTATTTCGCCCCATTTACCATAAACACTGTAATGTGCATACTACTTTACTTCTGCGATGATTTGTATTTCATCTGAAAGTTTTATTTTGCATTTTACAGCACAAACACTAAGACATCTGCTAAACAAAGCAATGCAGTCTCACAATGAAAATAGACTTAGCATTAAAACTTCTCTTCCCTTGAAACTCACATACATTGAAACAGCATTGAAACCCACATTCAAAGAAAATACATTTTGCCAGTGGCAGATAAAGGTTAACTTTGGGCTGTTTTCAAAACCATAGGCCCCTTGAACACGAAACATACACGTGCTCTTTGATACACCTTTCTGCTTGTATTAAATTATATTCCTTGTACAATACAGAAGAGTTGTTAGAGGACATTTTAAATTTATTGTTTTGAACATTTTTTCCAGTAAACAATGAAACAAAATGCATGCATCATTAATGACAAAACTGCCCAATTCAGAACATTTCCATCATAAAAAAAGTCTACTCAGACTTGTACAGTCCACCAGTATCAGTAAATATGCACACTCTGAAGAAGTAAAAGTCATCTAAATAATTCCACATTAAAGAAATATGTAACTACTGACTAGCAAACAACTTTATATGTCATTGTTTCATCTACAAATAAAGTGCCTGTTGCCCTTGAGGAATAAATTGCCTATCTTGCATTAAAAAAATGATAAGCTAGTAATATCGTAATAGGGAATGGATGGCAAACTGATAACAGGTTCATAGTTACTAGGTATCTTCGCCAAAAAGGACTGCAGCATACACCCCCCTTTACAACACAGTACAGTATCAGCAATGAATCTACCTACTGTAGGAGTAGAACCCACAGCCTTCTGTATCAAAAGCAAGTACACTACCTGTTGTGCTATTAACACAATGCAAGCAGACTCAGCATAAGCAGCACTAAACTTTTGTTCCCCTGCAACTCTCAGCTCCTTGTAAAATCTACTCGACACTCAGCTGCATCTCTGAACTTTGCAGCACAAGAAATCTGGAAAAAGCCAACATTTATGGGGGTGGGGGGCAAAAGCCCAAAAACCAGGGACACATTTTAAACATTGCTTGTATAATGTTGGAAAGTTGCTAGAATAAAATGCTGTGTTACCACCATACATTTCACTGCCAAGTCTTGAACCCAAGGGACCCTATGCAAAATAGTCAGAGCAACCTACCACTATGCCAAATCATCTATTTTGTGAAAGAGAGGAAGACTGAAACTTAAATGGCTACCATTTAGTGAATTCAGTTCTCACCATAGCTGTCAACTTCTTAGCACAAAACACCCAAACAAAGCCAATAACTGGGGAATACAGCCCCCAAATATATTCAGTGAATTCAGTTCTCACCATAGCTCAATCTTAGCACAAAAAACCTGTATGAAGCCAATAATGGGGGAATACAGTCATAGGTTCATAGGTTCATAGGTTCATACTAGGCTATCTGCCCGAGGGCATTTACAAGCCTAGCCCATAGTTTTGTGGCTTACGCCACCCCTTTAGTATGGGGAACTATACCCATTATTTTGCTGTGCCTCTGTTGAGCAGTGACACTGAGGTAATCCCTGGGGTATATCTGCGATCTCCCATCCATTGGTCAAGATTTCTCTTGAACAAGGCCAGCGAGGTGCTCTGCCTCACATATACCAGGATTTTATTCCACAGCATAGGGAGTCTTTGGGTGATGAATCTATCCCTCCAGCACGTCCTATTAATAGCCGTGTCGAGGTTTAAGTCTCCCGCCCTTGTGGCTCTGACGGATCTAGATTTTTGAGGTGAAGCATATTCATCAAATCTGGGTTTGACATGGCCTTGTATGTTAGGCAAAGGTCACCTCTGAGCAAGCGGTGCGACTGAATAGAGCTGGAGTTCTTTCAGTCGGGCAGCATAGGACAGATGTTTGAGACCCTTTATCCTTTTGGTGAGGAACTTTTGTGGCCTCTCCAGCTGCTGCAAGTGTCGGGTCAGATACATTCGAATGGGGCATTGTACTCAATCATTGGTCTGATGAGTGATGAGTATAGGGAGACTATGACCTCCCTTGATCTAGATGAGAATCCCTTCATGATAAGGTGGGCAATGTAGAAGGTCTTCCTAACTACTTTAGCTACATGGGTGTCGAATGACAGACTACTATCAACCTGGGTCCCCAGGTCCCTGATAACTTCTTCTGTACTCAGTGGATTGCCACCTATTTGGTAGCTAGGAGTAACCTTGTTTTTCCCGAAGGGTATGACTATGCATTTTTTGGCATTTAACTTTAGGCCATGGCTCTGGCACCAGTTATCCGTTTCTGTGAGACCCTTCTGAAGGATATCTGTGTCAGATGTGTTTTCTACTATGGCCCAGTTTGCAGTCATCTGCAAACTTTGTCAGCCATAACCCTCCTGTGTTTGCTTATACTTGGAAAAGTAGATGCCAAACAAGAGTGGGCCCAGGACTGAGCCCTGTGGTACACCACTTGTGACAGGCTTTGAGTCTGACATGGCGCCAGCAACTCTGACCCTGTGGGTTCTGTCACTCAGCCAGTTTGCAACCCATCTTGTGATGTATGGGTTAACATTTAAGCTGATGAGTTTTTCAATGATACCCGAGTGGGGTATTGTATCAAAGGCCTTCGCCAGATCGAGGTAGGCTGTATGGACTGCCTTTCCTCATCAATGGCTTTGGTGACTGTTTGAAAAAGTCAACCAAGTTTAGAAGGCATGATCTGCCTTTGACAAAGCCAAACTGGGATGGATCCAAAGTCTGCAAATTCCCTATGTCTTTATTTATGAGGTCCATTATGATCCTCTCCATGGCTTTGCAGATAAGGCTTGTCAAGCTAATGGGCGGTAATTTCCAGGGTCGGTGGAGGCACCGCCTTTGTGAAGTGGGACCACAGTTGCAGTGCGCCACTCCTGGAGTGCGTATCCAGAGGTAAGACTATGATTAAACAGCTGTCCTAGCTGTGGGTTTAATTCCTCGTTGAGTTCGTGGAGCACACAGCCGGGGACACCATCAGGTCCCATGGATGCTGTGTTTTTGCTTTGGAGAGAGCAGTTCTCACTTGGGCGTTGGAGATGTTTGGGGGCTGCAATCGCTTGGTATAGATATCTCTCCTTTTGGGGCAGGGAGAAGTTTGCACTGAACCTGTCAGCCAGTATGTTGGCAATGTCTGTAGGATCAGTAATCTTCACATCATTTTGAACTAGTTCTGAGCATATCTGGGAGTTTCCTCCCAGGTTTCTAACATAGCTAAAGAAGGCCTTATGATTGTCTTTTGAGTCTTTAGCTATTTTTCTCTCAAAATTTGCTTTGGATGATTTTATGAGAGCTCTTAGTTTTTACTTATAGTGATCAAGGGTGTCTTACCTTTTAAGGATTTTGCTCTATCTTGTAGTAGCTTCCTCCTTTTGTTGTAGAGTTTGTTTATGGCTGGGGTCCACCAGAGTGGACGCTTGCCTTTGGTACAAAGAGTCTTTGTTTTGCTTGGGATTGCCTTATCCATGCAGTCCTGCAGGTGCTGGTAGAAGGCATTTGTAAGTGATTCAGCGGCTTGAGTACTGTTTTCCATCGGCTCGGGGGCCTTAAAGGAGACCACACTAGTCTTTAGAAGTGTGAAGTCGGCTTCGAGAAGTTCTTTACTGTGGTCTTTTTTATTTCAGGTGGGGGTGGGATGAGGACCTCCAGCGAGATTAGTTTGTGATCTGATCTCACCAGTGAGGGGTATACTTCCGGTGTTGAACATTGTGCTCCCATGTTCGTGATGATGAGATCAAGTATGTTTTCTCCTCTTGTGGGGATGGTGACTAGTTGTTCCATGGCATTTGAGTTTATGAATTCCAGGAACTTTTGGGCTAGGGTGTTTGGGCTTGAGTAGTGTTCCCAGTCTATATTAGGGTAATTGAAGTCACCTAGTATGATGGTGTTTGGTGATACATTTATCCCCTCTAGTGTTTTCAGGAAGGCCATGTGAGGTTCCTGAGTTTGTGAGGGTGAAAGTTATGTAGATTATCTCAAAGCCCTGTCTCATAGTTCATAGGTTAGTACTAAGCTAACTGCCCTTGTGAGCCATTTTAAGCCTAGCCAATTATCCCTTGTGAGACTCAAACCCTGCACCTTGTGTTTGTAAGGCAAACACCTTAGCCATTAAGCCACCCTCCCAGTCCCAAAAATAGGGACAAATTTCAAATATCCATATTATAAACTTAGAAAATTGCTAGAATAAAAGGTTTTGTGTTACCATGTACTTTTTGAAGAATACGAAGTCTGAAATTCAAATGCCTGTTATTTTTATTTAACATTTGTTAACCAGGAAAGTCTAACTTGGAACAAAAGCCAACTTTCAGCAGAGCAGGGAGAAACACTCCAGACACATGTTCTTTATAAGATGGGAGGACATGCAGACTCCACAACAAAGGCACCCCAGTCAAGAATCAAACCAGAGAACCTGTAGCTGTCAGGCAACAATGCTACCAGTGCACCACAGCACTACTAACTTTGCAAGGAAAAACAAACCCACAGAAACCACAGATTTTATGAGGAACAGAACAAATATGAGGCAAACATCTGCAATTTTTTTACAAATGGTGGTGGGTAGGGAATTCAGGCCCTTGCCACTTGCACCCAAGGTACAGTATTCTTTACCCACCACCATGTGTTCTCTCTAGCCACCAGTATATAGCAACTGGGGCATTTTATACACACACACACACACACACACACACACACACACACACACACACACACACACACACACACACACACACACACACACAAAACCTTAAGCACCCCGGTAGGTGATCCAGTCTTCCGTTCCACACTGCAGCTAATCCAGTCGTTCCCCAACAAGCTCTTCTGTTCCACACACTGCTGCAATAATCCAGTCATTCCCTCTGTAAGTCACCCGCGCAAGCTAGCAGCTAGTTTCCAAACGTTCCCCTGTAGTCTTCTCCTCAGCCCATGCATGCTAATGGCTGGTTTCTGGTTTGGCTTGGCTCCGCGAGAATAGGCTGGAGGCTCCAGCCTGCCGATGACGCAGTCCGGTTTCCTTCTTGTCTGTGCAGTCATCACCACACAGACTTCTGGGCTGCCAGGGCAGAGATGCCTTTCTCCTCTACCCGGAGTGTCTAACACAGCAGTATGGAGTTTTGTGAGTACCCAAGAACTCTAAGCACTCATGCGTGGAGTGCCGGGACTCGTGACTTTTTTTTTTTTTGTACAGGTGGGGGGATATTTCTTCTGGTGGGGGGATTTTCTTCTTTCTTTTCTACAGGTGTGGGGGCTGCAGTCCTATATCATGAGCCACCCCTGCTCTCCTAACTTGTGAGTACGTTTCCCTCATTATCCTTTATCACCCTTACCTGTTGCACATCTTCACTAGCTCGGTCTCTCTGTCTAGCCAATCGGTACAGGTCCTTTTCTCCCTCCTTAGTGTCCAAACTTTCATACAACTCTTCATACACCTTATCCTTAGCCTTCGCCACCTCTCTCTTTGCCATGCACCTCATCTCCTTATACTCCTGCCTACTTTCTTCATCTCTCTGACAATCCCACTTCTTCTTCGCCAACCTCTTTCTCTGTATACTCTCCTGTACTTCCTCATTCAACCACCAGGTCTCCTTGTCCTCCTTCCTCTTTCCAGATGTCACACCAAGCACCTTTCTAGCCATCACACTCACTAGCTCTGCTGTAGTTACCCAGCTATTCAGTAACTCTTCACTGCCACCCAGTGCCTGTCTTAACTCTTCCCTGAACTCCACCTCACCCTTTTTCAATTTCCACCATTTGATCCTTGGTGCTGCCGTCACACTCCTCTTCCTCATCTTGATCACCAATGTCATCCTACAAACCACCATCCTATGCTGCCTAACTACACTTTCCCCTGCCACCACTTTACAGTCTTCAATCTTCTTCAGACTGGCCCTTCTACATAAGGTATAATCCACCTGTGTGCATCTTCCTCCACTCTTGTATGTTACCCTATGCTCCTCCCTCTTGTTAAAATAAGTATTCACCACAGCCATGTCCATCCTTTTTGCAAAATCCACTACAATCTGACCTTCTGCATTCCTTTGCTTAACACCATACCTACCCATCACTTCCTCATCCCCTCTGTTCCCTTCACCAACATGCCTACTGAAATATGCTCCAATCACCACTCTCTCACCCTTGGATACAGTCATCACCACTTCATCCAACTCCCTCCAAAATTTTTCTTTCTCATACATTGCACACTCAACTTGCGGAGCATATGTTCATCATTACACCATCAATTTCCAGCTTCATAAACATCACTCTATCTGACACTCTTTTCACCTCCAAAACACTCTTAGCATACTGTTCCTTCAGGATAACCCCTATGCCATTTCTCCTCCCATCCACAGCATGATAAAACAATTTGAACCCACCTCCGATACATCTAGTCTTGCTACCCTTCCATCTGGTCTCTTGCACACACAATATACCAACCTTCCTTCTGTCCATCATATCAGCTAGCTCTCTCCCTATACCAGTCATACTTCCAGCATTCAAAGTTCCGACCCTCACTACCACAGTACTAGCCTTTACCTGCCTTCGGGCAAGCCTTCCCCCTCTTCTCCTCCTTTGGCCAACAGTAGCCCAATTTTCACCAGCACTCTGTTGGCCAAGAGTGCTGGTGGCGGTCGTTGTTAACCCGGGCCTCGACCGATCTGGTATGTATATCTGTATTGTTGTCCGCATGTATGATTTGGCAAAAGTTTACGCCGGATGCCCTTCCTGATGCAATCCTCCCCATTTATTCGAACTTTGGACCGGCACAAAGAAATGTACTGGCTTGTGCATCCCCAGTGGCTGGGTTGGAGACTTCATCAGAATACACATCCATAAAACCATTAAGCTTAAACACTCATCATATTATATGACAAAAAATAATGACACATCACTGTGAGCATTTAAAAACCTAAACACTCTCCCAAAAATTCTGAAGACAGTGGCTGTAAATCATATTTTTAGTTACCCACACAACACTGGGAAAGAATTAATTAGCTCATTAACAGTGTTGCATGCTATATAATCTACTTTCCAATACTCTTAAAACACATTCAATCAGAAAGCAATTAACTGATTAGATACCTTCAAGAGCCTGTCGAATAAAATGATTCTGTGAAGCTGGTACTCTGTGTCCCTCTCTCGGATAATCAGGGGTAGACTGGCAGCTGCAGACAGCTCATTATAACTGCTTGACTGGGGAATGCCAGACTGGCTGTAATGGAAAGATTTCAAGTATTAATACCGAAAAGTAAACTCAAGATCTCTTTAAACTACGCTGCTTTTCCAGATTTGTTACATATTTTGTTTTCTAGTCTAGCAGCTAACATCACTTAGACAGCTGAAAAATTCCACTGAACTGCTGTTATCATATGACAGTAGTAAGGGACGCTACTGTACTATGACATCACCCCATACAAGGTAAGTGTTATAAATGTAACAGAACCTAAGATATGAAACTATATCTAATACCAATGAAGACAAGTTATAACTTACATCTTTAAAAAAAAATAATTAGGTATAATGCTCTGCATAGCTTTAGGTACAGGCATATATATACTGCATATGCCACGTGGTAAGTTGGCAGAACAATATCTTTATGGCAAATTGATAAGGAATTTCTTTTCATCAAGTCTCCTCTATGGAACTAGTCATCACATAACATGATTCCAGTGAAGCCTGATCTCATAGCTGAGGGAATTCACATGCTAATGTTTTGTAAATTACATTACTTACCTTCTTTAATGCACAGAAATTTAAACACACATAATTACCACTCTGGCAATGCAGATGAGATGGAAGGGGACGTTTTTTATGCCTCTAGATAAGAGACATATCTGAACTTCCCACCACCACTATGTCTTGCCCAGTGATCCTCCCTTCACATGACTGGCCTGTATGTTGCCATCTCAGAAGCAAGAGCTGGCAAGCGGGGCTAATTAAAAAATTCCATCCCAGGACGACTAACAGACAAGTGGTAGGGAGGCCATGAGACCCAATGAGCCTCCCTTTCCTCCTTTTGCAGCTTCTAATCCAATGGTGGCTCGACAGAGTTCGGCAAGCATTACTAACCATGGGGAGCATTGCCTTGGCATGCATTCTAATCCCTGACCCCTAGGCAGCTTGTTCTCTGCAAGCTCAAGATCCATGGGTGTTTCACCTAGTGCTCCCACTAGCAGTCATGTAAGCAGCAAGCCAGAACTGCCACTGTCCCTTCAGGATGGGTGAGTCAGCAATGGCTGCCCACTCCATTCCTCCCTGCCTCACTCTCAACAGAGCTTCTGTCACAACTCAGACAGTGGCTGTCTGGGTCACAAGTCAGGACATCATCCCACTGTGCCATGGGAGTGGGACGAAATATTGGAACTTTCACTAAAGATATGATGGAAATGATTAACAAGGGACTAAACCTGACCAAAAATACTATGGAGGCCACTATAACATACATCTTGAAAAGGTTAACATTTAAAAGGTTCCAATTTCATGCAGCACAGCTTCAACGTCAAGCAGTAAAAAAAAAAATCAGGCAATGAGTATAGAGTGAGGGAACAGGCTAAAAACCAGCAAAAGCGGTAAGCCACACAAGATATTCAACCTGGATATCATAAGAAAATAACAAAACAATGCCATGTTATTCATATAACAAAATCCATTTATGTCTGGAGTACACCGAGCAGTTTTGCAGATATTTTATCTCGGAAGAATGTAGGCAGGCAAGGAGGAGGCAACCAAAGTAGTACAAGATTTGAAGAACAAGAATTCAGGGAGTGACAAAAGCAATGTAATATTGTGTACTACCCAAAAGAAGGAGAGGTGAGACATCACAGTTCAAATGTCTCCTTGGAGTTTATAGAATACAACATCAAAATATCACACAGAAGAAGGAGTTACTGTCTCAGTGAAAGGGAGAGGAAGAATTCTACACATAAGGCAGACATAGGCCCAGCTTCACTAAACAGGTAAAGACTTCAAAACATGTTAGCAATGAAGTGCATGGAACAGACACGACAGTTCTAGTGACAGAAAATGAGATATTAGCTGTAATGCATGGCTTATTCAGTAAGCAGGCTACGTATGCTAAGCGGTATAACACTGCAAAGTATTTGCTTCTATGACAAAGACTGCATTACTTCTTTCTCAGTTCTTTATTAAAGAAAATCCTTTTATTTGGTCACTTTAGAAAGGAAGGATGTACTTTTATGTGGAAACGTGAACATGCAAATTTTAGAGTAATGCTCTATCCTGTGCTCCTGAACTGTTTTCTTTGTTACTGCCTCATCCACTTCTTCCATCTACTCTAGAACTTATCCATTGAGCTACCTATTACCACTGTTTCTGACAATGTTGTCCAGTATCCCAGCACTTCTTTTGTGACATATTTTTATTCATCCACCCACAAACCCTTTTTGCCACCTTTTGCTGATGTGGTTGGGGTATCAGTGACAATCATCTAAAGGCAATGTTTATACCACCTTGTGGCTAGCCCTGCCATGGTGGTTCTTCCACATCACACACGTGGTCAGTTTAGGTTATCCAATCCACCTACTGCATGTCTTTGGAATGTGAGAGGAAACCAGAAACCCACATGAACACAAGGAGGACATGCAGACTCTGCATAGAAGGCACCCCATTTGAGAATTCAACAGGGAAACCTCTTGCTGTGAGGGGTCAATGCTATCCTCTGTGCCACCCTCCCCCCTTCCAGATACCAACACTCACTCACTGTACTTGTTCTTTAGCTCAAACCCTCCCACTTCTCCTCTGACAACACTGGTGTGTTACAAACTGTCTCTTTTCTTCTGTCTTTTGGTGTACACATACTAAGCTGCATGTTTCTGCTTATGCCTATCCTCTTCAGCTCCTTCACCGTTTACTAAATGTCTGATACACGGTTCTTCTGCCAGCTCAATGTCTCTTTATATAAGACCACAAAAACTGAACATTTCACTCTTTATGTGGCATTTCCTATACACCTGTACACGGGAAAATTACTTTGGCACAACAACAGTTTTCCATTAACCAAAATATGTCTAAAACAAATAACACTGCTACAATGAAGCCAATATAAATGCCCAAATGCAGCAGAACCATAAATGGAACCAAATGCTTATTAAACTGTTTTTGTTTTGTTTTTTTAAATTAGGACTTCATGAGACACTTAACAATAAACAAGCATCAACTATATTTGCTAAAGCAGTCTTTAATCAGTACAGTGTGCACAGGGTTCTCAATACAAATAACATGACATTAAAATTATTACAATTACTAATGCTAAATAAATTCAACTAAAGTAACAGAATGAAAAAGGTGAACTAAACAACTTACAAAATAAATACAAAAACTTTATTATTAAAAATCACAGCAAGAGTTAAGTGCGATAAATTGATTCTACATAGAACAAAGTGGTTTAGGATTATCTGATTTGCTAGGATAATTTAGAGCTACACAGTTAGGGCTAATATATATAGCAAAATATTATAAACCAAAGTGGAAAGTGATGATGATGATGAAATATGGGGGAGTTTAAGAAATCAGACAGAGTAGGATTTTGAATGCAATTCTGTAAGGAGAACAACAGCTATCTAGAATATTGTATTCACAAAGTATTCTAAGAACTAAGCCAACACAGGAATGGAGAACTGATATTTTGCCAGCTGGGGTGACATCAAGTAGTTGCATAGAAATAAGAAAGAGTGGGCTCGAATTTACTGGAGAAAATTAGAATAATGAACCATGGTATTCAGAGCAAATAACTAGAGAAGGAAAGGTAAAAGAATCTGGACAGCAGGTTAGAGACTGCCTTCCCTACCAAGGACTGGTTTGAGTATAGGCAAAGGGACAGGAGAGTGCTAAGTAAAAGACCAGTTCTAGTAGAGTTTTTAGTCAAGTCCAGAACAGAAGCTTTTTAAACAGGTACCTGAGGCATCGGTCCTCATAACACCCCTCGGTGCACATTAATTACACATTAATACACACCCTGTCAGGCATTATTGCTTACTTAAAAACAGCACTCCTGTAAGAATCTCAGTGCTATGCATTGCACAGGATTTAGTGCAATCTATTTTGAAATGGTTTGCTTGGCAATTACCATCCAATCTTTCCCCCAAGCAAAGGAGACATAAGAGCTGCTCTAGCTACCTAAAGGTACGCACCTACTTCAGGTAAAATCTAGGTCATCAGTAACAAGAATGATGTGAATGGCTGTTTCTCCACTGGATTAAAAAACAGAAAATTAATTTGTTAGTTTACGGACAATTTAAATGCCATTTTCAGTGGGGAATATGGATTGGTCCTAAGGGCTATCTGATACTTGTCAAAAATCATGAAATGGTTCCTTAAAAGAGGGCCTGATCTTATAAGATTCTAATTTGAGGACCACTACACAAAGCACCCTGCAAGAGAAATTTCAGAGGACGGCCAAACTTGCCATCCAGGATATCCAAGTAACATGAAGCAGACAGGTTCTTCAAAGTTGAGTAGAAAGTATAACTCTTCTGCTAAGGAACTGCTTGACTAGCCTATGCTGGGCCACAGTCTCTCCCACTACAAGTTCATAATGAGCAAAAACTGTTGGTATACGCACTTGTATGGTTGAGGCCAAAATCATACAAACTGACCAAATAATATGGCATGGGATACTGTTTGTCCCAAAAAGAAAAACTCTTCCACATGGCAGAGTATATCTGTCAGGTGTAAGGCTCTCAAGAGCTTCAGTCATCCTGATCATCCCCTACCAGGAGGTCAAACAAAAAATTTTATAGCAAAAGTCAGGCTTTGAGATAGAGACATCTGTTGCCCCAAGAAGTTTCCTTTATATCCGGAGACTTGCCAACATGAAACTCCACCTTCCTCATCATCCATGGGATGACAAACCACGTTTTGCTCCTTCTTCCCTGAATTTTGTAATCGGGGAGATAGCAGGAAGAAGTACAGTAATTTGTTTTGCCACAAGATGAAGAACACATTCCCACTCAGCTCCTCAACTGCCCTCTATGGTAAGGGATACAATGTTGGAGAAGATCCATGACACCCTGGTTATTCAGCAGCCACTGACTGTTCACTATTCACTTAACAAAAATATCATCCTTAGGCGTGCAAAAGAGACTGTGAACACTATAATCACCATAAATCACAAAAAGTGAAGGAAGGTTGGAACCCTTCTCTTCACACACGCTGCCAATTTCATGATCTCCTTGGTCCTCTTCATTGGCAGAAATAATTGTCACAGAGACTGTATAGTTTGGCCCTAATTAAGGCAACCTACTGAGGTTGGATAAGAGAGGGCATTCTGTTAGCTTATGGCGACATCTAGGGCCTGCAGCCACAGAAACCTTCACTCTAGGGACACAGTCAGGAAGCCCTACTCTGAGGTCAAAGGCAATCACCCAAACAGGGGAAGTCCCCTGCAAGGCTCTAGCCACAATGTCTTGCTCCTTGGCAAACAATCTGGGTGCTGGGGAAAACTAGTAGCAACGTATACCTCATAACAAATCAAAGTAATGATTTCCGCAGAACCCAAACACTGATCTGTCAAAAGGCATCCATCACATTCAGTAACCAGTACCAAGTGGCAGCAGGGCCAAGCCAATCTGAAAAGTCACATCCAGAATCTGATACACCAGATGTGTCTGCTAAAGTCACAGAAGTCCAGAATGAGAAATAAACTTTCTGTCCCCTATAAAACAAGAAAGATAGGAACACACCAATTGGCTTCACATAAAGGTGACATAACCTCTACAGTCCTTCACAGAAATGCATAATATGTCTGTCTTAAGAACTCTATTGAGACATTTTGATGTCTAGGTGCAGCATCTAAGAAATCTATTACACTGACTATTGCAATCATGTCCATCTTCTACTGGCCCTTTGTCGTAGCTCTAAGCTGATACAAACTTATGAGAAATGCTCCTAATGGAAAGTTCTACACAAAAGTTAGGTCTGCAACTGTTGGGCCTTGAGTTTCATCCTCTTGGGTGATTTAAGTGACTTCACTACAGGAAGCAAAACCATGAAACTCTTTCGGGTCTTCTTTGGTGTTCAAGAGGGCTTCTTTTTTTTTCAGTTGGTTGACATTTTTCAGAAAACAATCAGGTGGGGGAGGGCTGAAGAAAAAGGAACACAAAGCTCCTCAACTGTAAAGAGAGTCTGCAACACCTGCAATGGTTCATCAACAGCTCACTATGGAAGCTAAAGATACTGTCTTATCAACCACCTCCTCCTTGAACTCAAATTCCAAGCAAAGTGAAAAACTTTTTCTGTGTCTAACCTACTAGAATAGACTGAAAGAGAGATAGATAAGACAAACAACTAAAATATCTAAGCCCTAATGTGGCAGATGAGAATACTCTCCTCTTCACATTTCCAAGTTCTTAAACCCCTTGTCCAGATACAGGACAGCAGCATTCTGAAGTTTTTGGGACATATCCTGGACTAAGGAGATCAACTAGGTGTCACCTAAAAAATACTTTTAGGTGCTTTGTGCTCTCATGTCTGCTGACCACAAAGCCTTCTCCATTTAGACTTTAACCCTTCTTTCCCCATACTAGGGAATCACCCCAGTACAGTATAGGGGTTAAAAGTTGTCCGGAGGGGTTGTCATACAGGTATACATCAGGGTTGCTTGTACCCTCGTCAGCAACCTGGCAATGAAGGAGTTAGTACAGTCAAACTTGTACCACCTCAGGGAACTACAACATCTTCCTCTTATGAGTCCATGCTCCTATGTAATTGATAATGAAATGACTGTTACCACCAGGTGGTAGCCTGATGAGCTGGAATCCTGTCCCCAGGATGTGCACCTTAAGGACACCTTCCTCTGAGAGATTTTGCCTGCAACTTCATGCTCTTCTCAAAGAGAAAACCCTTCCTCCCTTGCCAGCTCTGTCAAGTACCTGAGCTACTAATCAAATCTGGGTTGTGCAAGCCATACTTAAGACTTTATTTCTCTAGTCCACCAGAAGTAGTAGGTCACTTAACAGTCTACTCCAAGGTGCCTGTTCAGGATTTCGCTTTATTCAGCCTGGGGAGTTTTAAGAGGATATCTCCATTCTTAAGAACTGCAGGAGCAAAATCTGAATGCTACTCGATTATACATTTATATATGTATATAGGTTTACCATCATAATATTGAATGACAATTATTATTTGGTCGAAAAATTAGATCCCAACCCAAAACATTGAATTGTCAAAATGTCTATAATCATTACATTGAAAAAGCAATGAGGTCAACTGTACTATTTTGCAGGGGGGCTATGCCCCCCTGCACCCCCCCACCCCCTACTTAAATATATCAACTCTGAGATCGCACTACAGTGTAGAAATGGGCAAATTCGATAATTTTGACCTTGTGAGTTTAGACTAATTTAATTTCAACATTTTGATCATTCAATAAATATATATATATATATATATATATATATATATATATATATATATACCAATTCAGTTTCAACCATTTGTCATTCAACATTTTGATGGTAAACCATATATATATATATATATATATATATATATATATATATATATAGAGAGAGAGCGAGCGAGAGAGAGAGAAAGAGAGACAGACAGAGAGAGAGCATCATTTATAAAGGTCTTTAGAGGGTAGTGACCCAATCCAGCATAGGATGAATGTGCCCCAAGTAATGAAGCTTCAGAGGAAAAAAGGTTGAAAAGGAACACAAGAGAGGATGATAAAGACGTACAATGGAGGGTCCCTGGTTTTAAGTTCTATAATTCAAGAAAAACGTAAGCTCCTAAAATTAGTGAAATCCAAAAGCAAACTCAAAATGGGTTATGTTTTCACAAGAAAAAAAAACACATCAAACTAATCAGTAAGAGGTAAAATTGTGATCTAAAACCTAAAAGAACCCTCACCATCATTAAAAAGAACCCCCACCATCAATAAAAAGACAAAGGACACAACGTTTGGCAAATACAGGGCATTCCAGTAGTCAAACAATGCATGCAGAATAAGCAAATAGGAGACATTCACAATTTGCAACATAAATATAACCTCAAACAAAAAAAAAAACGCAGACACATAAATAACTGAAAACCTACTACATGAGAAAGAAACTCAGAAATATTTACTTGTGAATAACATTCACTGACTTTGTTATTAAATTCTTTAGGGAGAAGAACCTTAGGTGGGTAGATTGGTCCAAGGACCATTTGTAGAGATGTCTCAATCCAAATGGCAGGGACATGTTATACGGCTGACACAAATACTTAATTACAATTCGATGTTCATCATTATTTAGGTGTTAAATCAAATAGGTACACTATATACAATACCATAGTAAAATCATAAGAAACTTAAAAATATAGTAATTTTATGGCCATAATTATCTCAAGTATCAAAGAGCACAGTAATTACTTGGACAAGTGCTGTTTTCCACAGTTTTAATAGGATATAGTAGGCTGTTGAAATAGCTACAAAGAGAAGAAATGTCACCTACAAAAGGCATGAAAACTACTAGTAAAACAGGGAAACACTAGGAATTTATAGAAGGACAATATACATAGAATCTGGTCACAATAGTGGGAAGACTTAATATTAACTAAAGGAGTAAACAAGTGTGGAAAAATACCATTTGCTCAAAATTTGTTGTTATGCACTGTGACGCCCTCGCCCTGGCCCAGCAATCAAGGAGCCTCAATCCTCACCATTAACACCAGAGAGGACATCCCTTATATGAGGAAAGGAAAACAAATACACACAGTAAAGCACAATTTCCCTTAAGTGCACGCAGAGATCACAGTCAGTCTGGGGCTGGTTGCTTCCCAGGTCCCAATAAGACTCCCCACTGGCACAGCTATAGGGTCCAGATCTCAGCCAGGCTGGCAAGCTAACCTCCAGTACCTTCTCTGTCCAACCAGTGCTTCGAGTCCCTGCCCAAGTTGCTGACACATACACCCACTTTGAGATAAGTATTTATACAACTTCACAGACACTCCTGGGAAAGGCTGACACAGTATCTCAAGCTGTGCCCCTTTACCCAGACTATACGGTAATAATTACTGCCACCACCAGCTAGTAATTATCAGCTACCCAAAGGCCCTTAAAAGGGTGTCAAATTATTACTGTGCAATATTATTATTCAATTGGCAAGTGTGACTAAACAGTCCAAGGCTTATTAGGTGGCCTTGTACAATAAACTCTATAAATATGCAATGTACTCTAGAGCTTAACTTGTCTCTACACAAACCAGCCACAGGTAAAAGGTTTTAAAATATTTAATAATAAATAATTAAAACACAAGACAATACTACTACACCACAGTGCTACTCAAGAGTTCAGAGATCACACAGAAACTTAAAATAGTTCAGTAGTACAGTTCTGACATAACAGAAAATTACTTAGTCTAAACTTTATAGTCCTAGCTATTTCTACAAGAAAACATACTTCTAAAATAACTTAATTACATAGTGCAAGGCAGTGTTGAGTTGAATAGTCAGATCAAAATGCTTAATAATTTCTGGTTGTCATTGTTTAAATTGAAACTGCAGTTCTGATAAAACATTATATCCTTTGTTTATAATTTCCTGGTTCCCAGGCCACAGAAACTACATTTACATTATTTTACACTTAGAGCAATAAAGGACATTCCACATTTAAATTCTGGTCATTAACTTTAGCCTTAAAACAATAGGCAGGATGCTTACTCCAGACTCATCGACTCCAAATTCTAACTTCAAGGACATACAAAACATAATTTTAATTTCAAAGAACATTTGAAATGCGTGACTTAGCTTTCCTTGCAGCAGATGGCAATGTTGTTGCAATCTTGAAGTTCACATTTTACAGTGTTTTCTTTCATTTAAGAAACAAGCCTGTATTTTATATTTATATTTACAAATGCCAGAATTATGTATCAAATTCTATTTGACTAGGCTGGCAGCCTTCACCCTTTCTCTATCAGCAATTCCTGCTGAAAAGAAGACAGTACAACCAGAAAAAAAGGACATATCAACACTACTCAAGTTGGACATAACTAGCTGAAGGAGAAATATAGACATTAACAACTACTTTTCTCAGCAATATAAAGCAGCTAACATTAAAAAGTTCTTATGTGAAGGTCTGAGGTGGTAGGGCCACGTTTTTAGGATTATGTACTACAACATTTATAATTCAAGCAGATGTAACACTGTCAGTAGGGCTGAGTAGACCAGTCTAAGGCAAGTGTAGACTAAAGAAGAAACAAATCATGAAATACACCAAAGGCAAATGTAGAAGCCCTAGAGGGCTTAAGAAAAGAATTTAGATATGTGGACATACACAAACGGTCCTCATCAAGGAAGCTCTCCTTACATTGCCAGTAAAGCCTGGGAAAAAAACACAAACTCCTGAATCTGTGCTACGGTACACTTGTGTAAAATCTTTCCATAACAGTAGCTGTCCTTCTCTTCACTGTTGCAGTATTCATCACTAAAGGGATCCCTGCCAAGGGCAGCTTGATATCTGGCCAGTACACCAAATTCTTAGGTTGTCATAGGGATGTCATACGTCACATGTAAGCTCCCTACTCACAACAAAAGGTATAAAGGTGTGATATGGACATCCAATCCTCAGAACTGAAGAGCACCAGGAGGAACAGTTCAAGTGAAAAGAGGAACATGTTCATCCAGAAAGGGGAAAAAAAGGAGAAAAGAAAAGGTGGATTAAGGATGGACCGAATACGTCAACACTGAAGAGGAGGACATCTACTGTTATAGTAAGATTTTATACACTGTACTATGTCCTTTCATATCACTGTTGCAGTATTCATCACTAAAGGCACAGTACAAAAGCTTTAGTGGCAACTTGTGGCCCAGAAGAATCCTCCAGAAAACCATGCAGGATAGCTCTGATGAAGCCAGCCCTTGTCCTGGAAGCAACTTGTACTTGTAATGCATAGCGAATGTATAGACAGAAGACCAAGTAGAAGCCTCAAGGATGGAACTGGTATCCAGTCCTTTGAAAAAAAAGCACCAGAGGAAGCCATAGCCCTGGTAGAGTGAGCCTTAACAGAAGATGAGAGGCTTTTCCCCTGAAAATAGTAACAAAAGAAAATGGCCTTAGAGATCCAGGATGAAATGGTTTGCTTAAAAACACCCAAACTGAAAGACCTAGGATGAAAAGAAACAAAAAAGTTGCTCAGATTTACAAATGGCTTTAGTCTTAGCCAAATAACATCTGAGTTGTCTATGCAAATCCAAGATGTGAAGAACCTTCTCACTAGCAGAATGCTGAGAAAGGGAAAATGTGGGCAAGTGAGTAGACTGATTAAGGAACCTGAGTCAGTTTCTCAAAAACAAAATTAAAGCTCCCAGAAAGAAGGAGGAATAGGCTTCCTGGGAGGGTCTAATATGAAGAATGCCACTAAGAAATTGTTTGATCTCAAACCTAGAAGAAAATGAGAAGTCAAAGGCAGATGAGCAGAAATAGCTGAAAGGTGGGCTTTAACTGAAGAATATATCAACCTGGCATTGAGCAATTCACACAAATAAGAGAGAACCAAAGGAAGTTCCACAGAAAATAGATCCAGGTTGTGATCAAGGCACCAGACAGAAAATGTTTTCCATTTGGACAAATAAGATGTCCTGGTAGTGGGTTTCCTGGCCTACTGCAGAATCCGAAGCACCTCAGAAAAAAGGTGCCTAAAAGGGATCAAAATCCTCTCACCCATATTGTTGGTTAAAGAGAGGACAAGTAGGGATGGATGACAGACCCCAGGCCTTGTATGAGTAGGTCCACCCTGTGAGGCAACTTCTGGTGATTGCCCTTGGCTAGATGCAGAAGAAGAGGGAACCAGTGTTGTCTGGGCCAACAATCCAACAAGATTTTGGGATATTCCTGTTCTATCTTGAACAGGACCCTCAGTATGATTGGAAGTGGAGGGAATGCATAAAGAAACATCTCCATTCAGGAGAAAGAGAAGGCATCCACCTTCCAAGCCAGAAGACATATGACTCTGATGCAAAAGAGATGAAGTTGTCTGTTCAGAGGGGAGGCAAAAAGATCTACTTGAGGAGTGCCGTACTGGTGGATAATGTCCAGAAACACATCTCTGTGAAACATCCACTTGTGAGTCTGTGTAATGGACCTGCTGAAACAGTCTGCCACTATATTTCGCTCCGAGGGAATATGAACTCCCTAAAGACTGACCTAATACTGGACAGCTGGATCCCAAACCTGAAGAGCTAGTCTGCATATGAGGTAAGATCGTGTTCCCCTTGCTTGTTGATGTACCACATTACTGTGGAATTGTCTGTAAAAATTTTGAGAGGACCTGGCAGAAACAGAAAATGGAAGGCCTGAAGATCAAGGAGGAGTGGTCTCAACTCCTTGAGATTAATATGGTATGCCCTCTGATGAGCTGACCAAAGACCCTAAACCTTTGTAGGGCCAAAGGATGCACCCCACTCCATGTCTGAAAACAGTTCCTGAGAGGGGAGAGGTGGCTGAAAAGGAAGACCCAGCTTATGAGACAGCTGGTGGATCCACCACTGAAGCTCTATGTTGAGGCATGGAAGAAGAGGAACTAGAAAATTCAGAGGATGAGAATGTTGAAGCCAAACTGACTTCAGGAACCACTGAAGCTTCCTCATATGAGTCTGGCTAGAGGAAGTATAGGGATAGTGTAGGCCATGTAACCCAGGGCCCTGAGATACTCCCTCGTGGAGACTGAGACCAGAGGGAGATGAGAATGAAAATAAGCAAATAGAGTCAAAGCCGTGGCAGGCACCTGGGATGCCAGAATAGGAATGGTATGGGGCATACAGCCTAAAGAAACATGATCATGAGGAGGAGTGTGGAAAGACTTTTAGAAATTCACAGTAAATCCCAGACTTTGCATAAGGCAAATAGCATAAAGAAGATGCTTGGAGCAGAGTCCCAGGAGAAGAAGCCCGAATAAGCAGGTCATCCAGGTAGGGAAAATTCTGACTCCCCCTGATCCTGCAAAAGGCAATCACAGAAGTAAGACATTTAGTGAAGACCCTTGGGGCAGTATAAAGGCCAAAGGGCAAAGCAGAGAACTGAAAATGCAAGGAAGATACAGAGAAAAGCAAAAACTTCCTGAAAAGGGGATGAATAAAGATGTGAAAATAGGCATGCTTGAGACCCAGAGAGACTAAGAAAGCCTGAGGAAGAAGAGGGAGCAGTGTCTGGAGAGGCAATATTCAAAAGGATGGAAATTTCAGAAAGGTGTTGAGCTGTGAAAAATCCAGGATGGGTCTCCAAGTACATTCTTTCCTGGGGACCAAAAGCATCCCTAAATAAACACTTTCCCACTTTGAAAAGCAGACACTTCTTGGATACTGCCCTGAGACAAGAGACTCTGCAGCACATCTGGAAAAAAGGGCAGTTGTTCCTGAGGAGGTTGAGGAATGCCTAGAAAAGGGGGAAGGGACTTCCACACCATGAAATACCCATTATGAATGATGGACAGAACCCAAGAATCCTGAGTGATCCTTAACCAATTGGGAAGGGACGAGGAAATACAGAGAGATAAAGGAGCCTGACTTAGAAGGAAGGAAAGAAGATAGACAGAACCTGGTTTGTCTGGAAAAAGAGGCTTCTGAGTAGTAGGAGTCTGAGTAGACTTAGCAGGAGGAGCCCTCATAGAATCCTTTTTAGCCTTGGAAGGAGGGCAAGACCATTTATGGACAAAGGCAGGTGTCAAACGATAATTCCTCTGAAATTTAGGAACGGGCAAACAAAATGTGTTTCAATTCCGACATGGCTTTACTTTCTCTTGAAGAGACTTTTGTTGTCAAAAGCAGTATCCATCAATCCAGCCTTAATATCATCAGGCAAGAGCTGAAGGCAAAGCCAGGAATAACACCTCAAGACAGAGTGCCAAAGGCATCAGCTCTAGAAGAATCACCTGCATCATAACTGCCCTTAATGGAATGGCGGGCCACCTGAGAAGCAGACCCCAACAAAGGAAGGGCCAAAGCTTTCCCTTCAGAGTCTGGAAGATCTGAAATAATCTGAAAAGCCTGAGAAAGAAGGGATAAAACATACCTGGTCATATGGGTCTTGTAATTCACAACCGGAAAGGCCAGAGTAGCAGTGGTGTACACCTTTTTACCCAATCTCTCCATGGCCATGGCCATGCTGTCCTTGTCAGTAGGGAGCAGTTTAGTAGAGGGTAAAAGCTTGGAAGGTTTATCAGAAGAGGCAGAAATGACAGATGGAGTCAGCCAAGGGACACTTGTAAAGAAATTTACAATCATCAGGCACCTTATAAAAACTATCAGGATTTTTATGAGTATGGGCTTGGGAATCAGGAGCCTGAGAAGCTGCATAACAAGGCAGCAAGAACAGGAAGAGCAGAGGGCATAGGAGACTCCATTAGGAGGAGGTCATAATACCTCTTCTGAACACCAGAAACCTGGATGGGTACAGTCCCACTTAAAAAATTCTATCATACAGGAAATACTATCCCCAAAGGAAATCTCCTCAAAAAGAGAATCTGGACTAATACACTCCTCTTCCTCGGAACCATAATCCAAGGGAGAGGGAATCTGGGAGGAATAGGCCAAAGACTCATCAGAATCGACTTTCTCATGAAAAGCAACCTGTTATCTAGCCTCTTAAGAGGAGTTGAAGACCAAGGACGGGCAAGAAAAGAGACTGCCTGAGGGGCTTTAAAGCCATAAGAGCATTGAATAAAGCCTGTGTGAAATCCTGCCATTCATGCTGAGGATCCTTAGGAACAGGGAAAATATGATTAGTCATCTGTTTATTTTTCAAAGGGACGTTTGCTCTTAAACATCCTAGGAGATTAAATCCCCTGCCGACACTCAGAGTTGTGGGAATCAACTCCAAAACAAGAATCTGCAGAACACCCCTAGGCCCTTCGGAAATAATCAGCTGCAGGAGAAGCCAGGTCCATGAAGTCTCTGAAGAGGTTGCAGCACAGGAATCTGACTGAAGAACCTAGCAATCCTCTGGACTTTAACCAGCCTCATGAGAGACATCCAGGGGAGCCCGTACAGCAGAAGAATCCAACCAAAACTTCTTGGCCTTATTCTTTGCAGACAGCTGACCTTCGGGCCAGGACGACTCCACCATAGCACCCTGAGCCAACAATTTTAAATGTTGGATCTCTAGGTAAATAGCTAAAGAGGAGAGAAAACTATGCAGAGTTTTAGGGACAAATGCCTGACAAATAGGACAAGATATATGGTCAAGAGAAGCACCTAAGCAAAACAAACACTGCTTGTGATGGTCATTATGGGAAAATGTCTCCCATGCTGGCATTTTCCTTTTCTGGATGACAAGTAATCAAGCAACAAAAAAAAAAAAAAAAAACAAGATAAGAGGAAAAACCCCAATGTGGCACTTATCTGGAAGTGGCTCGCTAACCAGCAGACGAATGAGTGTTCAGCTGATGATCAGAGATGACATTCGGACTGCCGGCAAAGAAGAGGACTGAATGCCCATACATTACCTTTATGCTCTACGCCATGAGCGGGGAGAATTCTTGTGATGTATAACATCCCTACAACAACCTAAGAATTTGGTGTACTGGACGAACTTTGGGCTGCCGCCCTTGGCAGTGAATGTCTTTAGTAATGAACACTGCAACAGTGATATGGAAGGACATTTAACCTTTACTCTATTTGGCAGAAATCAAAAAGCTTTCCTTTTTTAAAGGCAGTGATGCATTGGCATTAATTTAGACTTTGCAGATTTATAACATCAAGGGAAGATGTAAGAAATCTATATACAGATCTTGTCTGGTATTATCAAAACATCTTGTCAAGTAAGACAAAATTAGTTCAAAGGCATAGCATTCCGAAACTGTAATGTTCCTTATGAAAGGTTTCTATGAAGTTTTACTGCCATGTGGCTTAACAGGTATATCAAGATGGAGAAGATAGGAAAGCCACAACTATTCTGGTCTCATACTTCTCTTTACAGTACACAATAATGTAACATTGCACTCAGCTGTTATAAACAGTAACCTGACGGCACCATTTATCCTGCATGGAATGTAATACAGCTTAAACATGTACTTACTCTTCCTCCAACAACGGATAAAATGCTTCACCAGCTACATCTTTTAATCGCTGTCAATGTAAATGGGAGAAAAACAGCATGTTAAAAAAACTCCGAGGGATAATGCAACAATACCACATTACTGACTCAGTGGAATGATATTAGTAAATTAGGAATGCATTCTTCCCCTGTCCTTAAGTGCTTGCAACAGTTTCAATATTTTTCAGATAATTTTAAATGTATTTACAAACCATATTACTACTATATAATCCTCATTATTAATAATGATAAAACACATTCGCAAGTTACATCTTAAAGCTTATGCACCAACACTTTGTTTCCACACAGGCACTGTAGTGACAAGCTATGAATGGAAGAAGTGAGGCAAGAGAGACCTAGCATTACTATAACCATATGTGACACATTACTTTGTCTAATGCAAAACAAAGATTTTAACAGCAAATAAAGTCCACCCATCTAACCTGCCCATGTCATTCCTTTTGGATGAACTGCAGATTCTACAAAACTAATATTCTCACAATAAGCATAACTACCTTGGATGTCGCAGTCATTCCCAAACTATCCAACTGTAGAAGAGGAAGTTCTATGAGAAAAATATTTGTTTACAGTGCTAATGGGCATACATTTGTCCACACACATCTTTTTTTTTCCAGAAATACTCTACTCTCTGGGACTTTGTCAATTTCTGAAGCAACTGAAAATTCAGATCAAATCCAAAACCTGCTGTGAAGCACCTGTTCTCATATATAGCCCGTCCACCATTCTAAGTGATATCCTCTGGAATGCTTTTACAGAAGCAAACAGTACTCGATATGGAGTCAGGTGTCACAGCTGGACTGGGTAAATGACTCAAAACTGACTCTACTCACTTCTGTACCAAATTATGAACAAATAAACCCAGCCTTTATAATTAGCCTATGTTTGAAAAGCCCAGTCCTTTGTCTGAAGTACCCACCAGAACACTGCACAAACTCTCAAAGTACAATGCCTTGCTTTCTCTCTCTCTTCTGCATCTGTCTCAAATGTTTTTCCTGGTCTTTCATATTAAGATGCATGGACATTATGTAGCTTAAAGAGCATGCACAAAAGAAATTGGCATGCCCATTCGTGTCCACATCTCTCACACAGCAGATAAAGCACACACGGATAAATGTGAAAGCTGGGACCAGCACATGGGCATCAGCAAGAATACTATAGGGTACCATAAGCACTGATAGCGTATCTGTCAACAGTCTGCATTTATGGCAGGTGCCTCTGTAATACACCTGTGACCTCTGAGGAATTCTTAGCAGAAATCCCATGCTAAGTAAACAGAAATGAGATGTTTTACTCTGGAGATATTCCTAAAATGACAGTATAAAGAATTTACTAAATACCATGTGACAAAAGGTCACCACAATCCCCAAGACCAAAATAAAAACAGCCCCATCACTTTGGGTTTGTCTTTTCTTTGAGAAGTGCCAGGCATATAACAAGATTCTCAATAAAACTATTCATATGAAAAAGACATCTTCTTGACATCTATGCAGAGAACATTTCTAAATTTGCAAGCAAGAGAATGGAAGACCAAATGGAAAAAAGGACTGCACTGACTACAATGTACTCTACTCTATGTTGGTTCACATGCATAGGTACGTGCGGAATTACTACTCAAGTTCTGTATAAGGAAGTTCCATCTAATAAACACAATACAGAGGTGTGAATCAAATATTAAATCTGTATGTAGGCAGCACTGACTTTTACAAAGTGAGTGATATCTAAAGAGCATGAAGTAAAGACTCATGGTATGTAAACACTGTAGGCACAGCCTTAAGGCATAGCAATGATGTTCAGCACAAAACAAATGCACTGCAGTGTATCTGGGATGCAAATCTTAAAAACAATATGCAAGAAGGAAGTATGATACTAACAGAAATATTATGGTATGCAAGACAGCTAAATTAGATGCCCTTAAGCTATGGATGGTAAGACTGGCAAGAGTGGTATTAAGCTGTTCAAGACCAGACAATAACAGCAGAAATGACATTTTTTTCTCTTTGTTAAATGCTGCTGAGATAGAATATGTAGTACTATGCATAAACAGACGCACATTTGCAAAGGACACAGGCAGTTTAAATGATGCAGGCTTTGTGGTAGAAAATCTATAATTTATAAAGACACACTGAAGAGTCCAGCATTTCTTAGACAATAAAACTGTGAGAACACGTGGGTTTGTATGTGAATGCGTGACTACAGGGATGTAAACAAATCCTTCATGTAAATGCATCTGGATGGGTAGCTACCTACCCTGACCCACGCAAGACAGTCCTGATTCTGGGCTGCGTCCTGTGCTAACAACCACCACAATCAGGACACGAAATCTCCCAGTTTTGACACACTTCCTGTATTTTGTGCCTAAGACTGTGATGCTAGCCATTCCTTGAAGAAACTTAACTATTTTGCATAATTTCCACCAAGTGGCCCATACACACACGCACACACACACACACACACACACACACACACACACACACACACACACACACACACACACACACACACACACACACACACGCACACACACACACACACACACACACACACACACACACACACACACACACACACACACACACACACACACACACACACACACAGTCTAACAGACTCATTAATACTTCCATTCACTCAAAATTTTCATTCATAATACTGCATCATAACATTCATTCTCAAGTGTAGCATTTTCTTAAACACATGGTTAAACCAATCAGATTTGCTAAAGTGTCATTCATAAAAACACACACCTTTTTACTGATATGCATCTAAAGAACACACTACTGACACAACATAAGTCTTCTTAATGCAGAGATGAAGACTGGGATTGCTAAATAAATTACAAGACAGCCCACATATTTTCATAGGATTTTTCCTGCAAAACAAAATCTGATCAAGATAAAATGCATCTTAAGTGCACCCATGCCATACAGGAATAAAGGTGATAGTGTGCCCACAAGACTCATGTTCTGTTAGAAACACAGCTGCTGGAGAGGCCACAGGGGGAGTATGGGAGTGAATGGCTGATGTCTGCTGGTTCATCCAGAGGGAAAGAGTCAGCTTACAGGCTAACTGCAATACACAGCATGCAAGCCTAGGCAACCCTGTGTTGCATGAGTGGTGAGCAGCTCAGTGTGGAGAATGAGCATGTGCAAAAGTACTCATACATCTCTGGAGGGCAGAGACTGTGGAGCTCCCAAGGCTGTGGTGAGTTACACACACTCCTTAGCATGACGCTGCATCAGCATCCTTGATGTATTTACCTGCTTTGGACCAAGGTTAGGTTGAGGCCATGGCAGGCTAAGGTGGATCTAGCAGGTCCAGTGAGTAAAGAGGAAGAGGAACTAGGGGCAGCTAATGGTCCACTGCAGGGGAGGAAAAAAGAAAGATAGCATTTATCCTGATCAGTATGCTTGCTTTGCAGCAATACTTATCCTAAATTATTTTTGTTTTACATGGCTCTTGTAAATATCAGAAGCAGAGTCTATTTTTATCATTTCAGTTGAGCTTTACTTGGTTACTTTCAAATTAATGATTTTTTTTTTAGTGTACTGCCTGTTCTCTTGAGAGATATTACCCTAGTTTCACTTGTATGGCCAGGTTTATTGGTTGAGAAGGTGTGCTGGGATCTGCAAGCAAATTTTGTTTAAAGTGTACTGGTCATGTTCTGAAACAAGTGTAAGTAACAAACACATAACCTCCTTATAATATATAACACGTAATTATACAAGTTTGCTATAAAATGTGTTTATGTATTTTATTTTACTGAAAAGGATGCCCCCAGATTTTTTTTTTCTCAGAGCTGAAAATCCCTGCCATGGTATCATGAAAACCCGAACCCACAATGCTTCGCTAAGCTAAATTAATGTATTAAGTGACTGTGTTTCCATGTTAAATGCAGCAGTAGTAGTTGTTCCAAAATTCCCAGAAAAATAGATTTTCAATTAGTTCTTGCAGGTGGAACACCTCCATTGCAAATTAACACACAAGGTAATGTATTAGTGAAACCACAACATAAGAAGATGATCGTCTAAATAGGGAAATTGTTTGTGTTTATCCATAATGCTTTGCATACATATAAATAACTGCAAAATACCTATCATAACATCATTTTGTGGGAGTGGTTTTAGAGAAAAACTAGAAAACAGTGAGTGAAACTAAAAAAAATGTAAACACCACACTATAACCTTTAATTAGTTTTTGTTTGTGTTTTTGGAAACCCATTTGCAACTATAACATGAGGAGTATAACAAGAAATAAAATTAACTGTAAAAGAAATGTACTTCTGAAACTGACCAATGCACTTTAATTGTGTGGGTGGATGTCTTTAAGACTATTCATTACTCCCCTTAAATTTCCGAAATGGTTTATGACATTATTTTAGCCTGTGATGGCAGATAATGACCAATGTTACTGCCCTTTGTCTTACCCGTTCCTGAGTTTGTTTCGGAGTTTGGTCTGCCCGTACTGCCCAGTCTCTCAGCAGTAACAGCCACAGTACCAGCCATTGAAAAACAAGTCAGAAGATTACCAACAAGTACGCTTTCTTTTCTTTAAGAACAGAAGGTATTCAGACACTGCAGTGTTTGAACATGCTCAGGTCACTTATTTAATCATACCCTTTTGATCTGAACAACTTTATGAAGGAATTAGGAATAGCAAGCTTACATCTGATGACTGAAATGGGAGTGCTTTGCCTAAATCATAGCAGCCAAAATATATGCTGTATCCCTTGCAAAATTTGTAAGGCTTCTGATAACACACTAGGGTTTATGGTAACTAAATAATGCTACACATTATAGGCACAAACTTCTTATTCATAATAAATATAAGTATTATTAATATTTTCATGCATCATTGACTTCCATTCTTTGTTACTTATAATTTTATAATTTTTGTTCTGTTCTCAGATTCTTGACTGAATTGGTGTTCTGGTCTATTAAGTTTTGATTCATATTTCATGACTTACTACAAATGTTTAAAGTCCAGTAAAAATGCATATTACGGCACACTGAAGGCAGAGCTGCAAGACTGGGATTGCTAAATAAATTACAGGAAACCCCTTGTATTACACCCTGGGGGAATCCCAACATCAAAATGTTGTATAAAAAAAGGAAAAAAATCATGGCCAAAAATAGAAAGTGCAATGGCCAGCAAAGTAAGAACTCCCTCATCAAATTTAAATAAGTTACTCGGGATTAAGACTACCAAAGCCAATTCTGACGTAAAAGCAGCCTCCCAGGCTAATAACAATCACAAGGCATTCTTCAGCCATGTCTGCAACCTCGAAGACGATGAATAACTATGTACCAAACTAACTGTAAATGAAGTCACATATACTGAACTCAAGGATACAGCAAATTTACTAGTCAACAAATTCAGCTCCAATTTTACCTTGCTTTCTCACCAAAGCACCTCTCAAGAAATAACCCAACTATCACTAAGAAACAGATCCTCAATGCACTCTACAGCCTCAAACAGGTATTGTACTGAATGGACAGAGATCTATAGATGTTATTCCTCAGCATAGAACCCGTAAGTCTGAATAGTTTCATATCTAAAGCCATGGAATAAATTAGCATAGATATGACAAATGACAGAGGAGACCTTCAGACACTGGATCCAACCTAGTTTGGCTTCATAAAAGGCATGTCATACCTACTTATCCTGGCTGACGTCTTTGAGAAGATCTCCAGGCAATGAACAATGGCAAAATGGAGCATACTGCCTCTCGTGACCTAGCCAAAGCATTCAGCACAATATCTCATTTGTGTTTGTAGACAAACTCATGAATTTAGGTATAAGCCTCTTCTTCATCCACTAGATAGTCAGTTGACTAACAAACAGGACTTAAGAAGTCAGGACAGGGGAGTCTGCCTCCAAAAAAAGGCCGGTCTCTAGTGGACTCCCTCTGGGCTTGGTGCTGGAGCCACTCCTTTCTGGAATCTACTTCTAAGAAGTCAAGGCTAATGTCAAAAGGCCTCTGACTGACCAAATTTGGTGATGACTGCAAACTAGGCTGTCACAGAATCCTCAGACACACAAATACCCTGCAAGAAGACCTGACACAGACTAATAAATGATACCACAGTCATGGTCTAAAAAAAAGAGTTATGTATTTACCATAACTTGGAATCTGTGCTATCCAGTGTCATTATTCATCACAGATGGGTCTTGATTCAATCTGGCAAAGTGAGCTACAACTTCTGAGCTCGAGCTCCTCCCCTCCCATGACTTCCTGTTACCCATAATCCTCAGATCGAGTTTGCTACATAAATATCTGGACAGTGACACTGTTCACACTCAAAAACATCAGAACCAAACAGACCATTACTCTAAGAATCCCCTGGCCACCAGAAGGAGGGGGACAGCAGATGGGAACGTGATGAATAACGACAGTGGATAGCACAGATGCCAAGTTATGGTGAGTGCATAACTCTTTATCTGATGCTATCCATGTCATTATTGATCATGGATGGGTCAGAGTCCCCAGCTACCCAAAATCCTGGGAGGTCTCAAGGAAGGACATGCCATAGCACAGAAGAACCAAACGGGGCTCTACCCCGAGATACCAAATCCAGCTTGTAATGTGTTACAAATGTATGGGGGTAATTGCAGAAAAAATTCAGTTCCAACACAGCAACAAGTAAGCAACACACCAGCACAAAAGCAAAAGTCTCCTTCTTCCGACACAATTTATTGGTGAAATCCAAAGGTTAAGCGCTTTCATCTATTTCTAGACTTCATCAGAACAATATATGTTTCACCACAACTTCCTTAAATATACAGCAAGTATATCACATGCTTTAACCTCATCAATGATTTAAAGTGCTAGTGCAAACCTATCCCTACGTTCTAAAAACCTATATGCTTTTGGTTTATTTTATTTTTAAAATACAATTCTATACTACATACTCTTTTTAAAAATACTGATAAAATCCATAGTATTTTGTTGTAACTATTGTTGTACAATAATATAACATTTCTAAAAGTATATATAATCAAAGTCAATAAAAAGAAAAAAATAATAATAATCATAATAATAATCTAAGGCCATAATACATTCCTTGCACAATCCATTGGGAATGGGCAATACATAATTCATGTACTATTCTATTATCTGTCAACTTCTAGAATGGGTTTAATAGATAAATACTCGTTAATACCTGGGGGGACAGATGCATTCAACCTTATTTGCCATCTGGCCTCCCTTTCACTCACTACCTTTCTGATATCCCCACCCCTAGGATTAGACCTAACCAACTCTAAAATTCCAAACAAAAACCCAGAACATTCTTTGTTAGTATTAAGGTGTTTCCATAGGGCATTTTTCTCATCCCCTTTTTTGATACTATACTCATGATCGTATATCCTGTTTCTCAAGCACCTGGTAGTTTTGCCCACATAAAAACTTGGGCATGTACTGCATTTAGCTAAATACACCAGGTGCTTGGATCTACAATTACCTTTTCTGAAAGTCACCTTAGTCTCATTAATGTCCTGAAGTATAATAGTTGGATGGTTGATAATATATGGGCACTGCTTGCAGGACCCACATTTCTGTGTTCCCTTTTCATAACCATTCTGGGTCCTATTTTTTATTTCAAATAGTTTTTTCATATTAATACCATTTCTATATGTAAACTCAGGTTTGTCCCCCACTAGTGTAGAAATGTTACTATCTACCTTCATAATGTTCCAATACTTCTGCACTATACTCCTAATTTCACTACTGTGGGGTGCATATTGTAAAACACAAGCTTTACTATATTTTTCACTATTAGTCATTATAGTATTTCTCCTCTCAAAACAATCATTTTTGTTCAAAATTTTACTTCCCAACAATGGTTTGTATTTTTCCCCCATTCACTCTTAATATAGGTAGTAACATCAGCTATCAAATGATCAGGACATCCTCTATTACTAAAATACTTCCCGATCTTACCCAATTCACTATCAAGATCTTTAACGTCAGATGTCATCCGAGCCGCCCTTATACACTGGCCCTTTATAATATTTCTTTTCTGTATCATAGGGTGGCTACTACTAAACTGAAGGTAGGAGTTACTAAAAGTATCCTTCCTATATATATTTGACTTAAATCTTCCATCCTCTAATGTTATTTTAGCATCCAAATAAGAAATGGAATCTTTGTTTACACAAAAAGTGAACTTTAAATACTCACTACAAGAATTCAAATATATTTTGAAACCGTCCAAATCTTTCAAATTTCTTTTCCAAATGACAAAAATGTCATCCAGGAAACGCAGATAACATCTCATGTATCCATACCAGTCAGACTTGAAAATAAACTCTTCCTCCCAATCCAAAAGAAACAGGTTGGCAAAGATCGGAGCGCACGCAGCGCCCATCGCAACCCCTTTCTTTTGCGTGAAGTATTCCCCCTCAAACATGATATAGTTGTGTGATAGTACAATGTCCATAAATTCAAGTATGAATAGAGTTTTCTCCCAAGTTAAATTACCTTTACTCTTGATGCTTTCTTCAAATCTAGACATTCCTTCAGATTTAGGGATGCTGGAAAATAAGTCCATCATATCAATTGTTATTAGCCATTCTGCTCCTTTAGCTATCTCAGGTTGTAGTCTACTCAAAAAATCCCATGAATCAATGACTACATGGGGAATATTTTTATATAAGGGTTTGAGCCATTTGTCTATTACCTTCCCAAAGGGGAAAGTTTTTGATTCACTCCCAGATATTATAGGTCAAAATGGGGGGTCATGGACATCTTTATGCACCTTGGGAATCCCTACTATTGTGCTTATAATGGGGAATTCCACCTTCAAAAAATTGTACATATCACCATCAATTCTATTTTCTACCAACAAGTCTTCTAATATAAGGTCAATTTTGTGATATCCTATGTTCACCTCATTAATGGATGCTATGTCATAATTACCCGAATTGAGTAGGATGCTGTTCATTTGCTTATATAATCTTCCTTATAATACAATACAGCTCCCCCACCCTTGTCGGGTTTCATTAATCTAATGCTATTATCACTCTGTATGTCCCTCAAAACAGTAAATTCTTCATTTGTGAGGTTAAATTTCATTTTTTTAAATCTATTATTACTAACATATTGGTATATTTCATCTATTACTAATTTCTCATATAATCCTAATAGATTGTGTAGAGGGGGTGTAAAGCTGCTAGCCTTTCTAAATTTGCTTGGTTCTTTGTGGGGTTTACCATCAAAAAATATCCCCAAATTCAGTTTTCGAATGAATTTTTTGATGTCCGCCCCTCCCATGACTTCCTGTTACCCATAATCCTCAGATCGAGTTTGCTACATAAATATCTGGACAGTGACACTGTTCACACTCAAAAACATCAGAAGCAAAAAGACCATTACTCTAAGAATCCCCTGGCCACCAGAAGGAGGGGGACAGCAGGTGGGAACGTGATGAATAACGACAGTGGATAGCACAGATGCCAAGTTATGGTGAGTGCATAACTCTTTATCTGATGCTATCCGTGTCATTATTGATCATGGATGGGTCAGAGTCCCCAGCTACCCAAAATCCTGGGAGGTCTCAAGGAAGGACATGCCACAGCACAGAAGAACCAAACGGGGCTCTACCCCGAGTTACCAAATCCAACTTGTAATGTGTTACAAATGTATGGGGGTGTAACCAAGTGGCAGCAGCACAAATGTCATCCAAGGACGTCCTGGCCCAGAATACCGAAGACATAGCCACTGACCTAACAGAATAAGCTTTGATAGATTTGGGAAGATCCCTTCGATTGCTCTCATAAATGTGAACTATACAACAAGCTATCCAACGAGAAATCAATGGTTTGGAAATGGCCTGGGAGAAGGCTACAAAAAGCTGATCTGACTTTTGAAAATTCTCAGTCTTCTTTAAATAGACACATAACTGCCTATGGAAATCTAGACAATGTAGCTGATACTCCCCTTTGTTTGAAAAGTTGGGAAAAAACACAGGGAGCTGGATAGACTGATTTAGGCTGGTTTCTGACACTACTTTTGGAATGACTGAAGGACTGGTTCTAAGAGAGACCCTATCTTTGTGAAAAATCATGAAGGGAGGCTTTATGCACAGAGCTTGCAATTCAGAAACCCTCTTGGTGGAGGTAATGGCCATCATAAAGGCTGTCTTCCTAGTCAGTAACTTAATATCACACGTTGTCGCAGGTTTGAAAGGAGGTTGACTCAGGGACTGCAGCACCAAGGTAAGATCCCAGGGAGGAGACAGATCTTTGAAGGGAGGCCTAAGCAAGAACACCCCCCTTAAGAAAGGTCTTGCAGAGCCTAGAAAAAAACATGGGACTATCGCTTAGGTAGAAGTTGGAAATAGCTGCCAATTGTAGCTTAATTATCAAGAGGCTTCTCCTTGTTGGAACACAGAAAAAAGGAATGACAGAATGTCCAGAACCAGGGCAGAAAAGGGATCAATGTCCATCTGATGAGTTCAAAGAGAGAACCTCTTCCATTTGCTGGAATAAACCTTTTTAGTGGAAAGTTTCTAAGATGCCAAAATAATATCCTTCACCGGGGAAGGTAATTTAATTCGACTGACAATCATTGGAACTTGAGGTATCATGCTGTCAGCCTCAGGGATGTTAGGTCAGGCGGGGAAAGTCCCCATGGATGGGAGATGAGATCCTTGACCGGATCCAATATCCAAGGTGGACATTTCAGATGAGACCAGAGGAGGGAGAACCACGTTTGACTAGCGCAGAAGGGGGCTATGAGGATGAGGTGAGCCTTCAGGCAATGGGCTTTCTGTTGAACTTTGGGAATGAGGGGCATTGGGGGATAGGCCTAGAGGAGTTCCGGCAGCCAATCGTGAATTACAGTATCCCCAGGTGACTCCCCTGGTGGGGGGATCAAGGCAAAGTATCTGCTGAATTTGTGATTGGCTGGAGATGCAAACAGATTGCAGCACGGAGATTCCCTTCAGTCGAAGATCCGGCTTGCCACTGACTGCTTCAGAGGCCACTCATGAGGACTCAGGATGGACATGCTGAGTTTGTCTGCTAGCACAATGGAATCACCGCGGATATGTGTTGCAAGAAGAAAGCACCCAAAGGACACCGCCCATTCCCACATTCTCATGGCATCTCTGCACGGTGGGTAAGATCATGTCCCCCCCTTGCTTGTTGATGTACCAGTCTACCACCATGTTGTCTATCTGAATTGCTACAGTCCTGAGAGGAAGAAGGTTCTGGAATGCTTGCAATGTTAGTAGGACTGCTCGCATCTCGAGGACGTTGATGTCCAACTTGGTCTCTGAGGGGGGACCATGTGCCTTGGATCATCCTTCCCTGAAAATGTCCACACCCCCACCCTAACAGGGGGGTGTCCGTGGTCAATGTGGCTTGAGGTTGTGGTAGGCAAAAGGGTCTCCCTAGCAGAAGATCCTCAGATAGGAGCCACCAACTCAAGTGACGCCTATAAACCAGAGATAATTGGATTGGCTTGGACACTGGCTGAAGATGAGCCAACCACTGTACCACTAGAATCCATTGAAGCACTCGCATATGATACCTGGTGAGGGGAACCAACTGAATAGCCACCACCATCTAACCAAGGACATGAAGAATGAGATGGGCAGGGACATTGTCACGATCCAGTAGGAGGAGAACTTGCTCCTGGATCATGTCTACCCTGGGCTGGGAAAGAGCTGCAGTCTCCGATACCATGTCTAGAAGCACTCCAGTGAATTCCAGCTTCTGACACAGAGGAAGGTGTGATTTGGAAAGGTTGACGGTAATGCCCACATCATGAAATAGGCTTAGAGCAAAGCTTGTGGCTAGAGAAAGAAGATGCTTTGTGAGAGCCACGAGGAGCCAGTTGTCTAGGTACGGAAAGACCTGAAAACCCTGCAGCTGGAGATGGGCTGCTAACACTACCATACATTTGCTGAACACCTGGGCGTCCGAGGTGATACCGAAGGGCAGGGCTCTGAATTGATTATGATTGGCCCCCAGCCAGAAGCACAGAAATCTCCTGGAGCACTTGTCTATTTTTATGTGATAGTACACGTCCTTGAGATCTATCAAGCACATCTAATCATCCTTGCACAGAAGCAGAAGGATGGACTGAACAGTGACCATCTTGAACATCAACTTCTTGACAGATAAATTCAACTTGATGAGGTCCAGAATGGGATGCAGGTCCCCTGTTTTTTTGGGCACTAAAAAGAAGCAAGAGTAAGTACCGGATCCTTGTTGTCCTGTTGGGATCCTCTGTATGTCCCTTTTTTGAAGGAGGTCTTGCACCTCTTTGAAAGCTAACTCCCTTTGCCGGGGTGGGACATCCAGGAGTGACTTTTGGATTGGAGGGGGTGACTGAAGGGTATAAAGTATCCCCTGGACACGATGTTTACTGGTTTGAAGTAATAGCAGCCCAAGCCAGGTGATGCAAGGAAATACAACCCCTGACTGCCTCCAGGGCAGCACTTTAGGAGCGCTGTGGGGGCTACTCTGAGAAGGATTCTCAGAAGCCCTGATTCTGCAGACCCCCTCTGCCTCTGAGGTGGCATCTGTCATCAAATCCCTTTCCCTAGCTGTAAGAAGAGGATTCCTGAGGAGCATCTTGGAAGGAAGACTGCATCCTGCAGAACCATAACGTTTTACTACCCCTCTGAATCTTAGGGAAGGAATGCTGGGGAGTAGAAAACTTGATTCCTCATTGCAGACAAGGTCTTTCTCTCCTGCTCACTGCCGGTCAAAGTTTCCTTTACCGAGGGACCAAAGACAGTAGATCCATGGAATGGGGCACTGGTATAGGATGTCTTAAAGTTGTCAGCAAACCCACAAAGGCGAAGCCAGACATGATGCCTAATTGTGACACCTCTGCCCGCTGATCTTAAGGTGGCCTCGACTGCACTCAATATCAACCTCATCGAGGCATTAGCTATGGAAGTGAGTGTGGAGAGCTTTGGAGAAACCAACTTAAGGCTCTCTAGAGGTAGTAACTCTGAGAGGGAAGAGGAAAGTTCCAAAAACAAATCCCTTTGTAACCTTGTAAAGTGTGCCATGTAATTTGTATTCCTCAGTCCAAATGTAGATGAGGCATACACGTGCTTCTCAAAACGGTCAATAGCCCTAGACTCCCATAAGGGGGATGGACCATACAGCTCTGTTCAGCAAGCTCTTTCTTGATGGCTGTGGCAACCACAATAGCATCTACAGGGACACCTTTATTCCAGAATGTCCTGTCTTGGGGGGATTGAGAAACTTACCTGACCTCTTGGGATTGGCTTGACTGTGTCCAGCTCCTTCCACACCCTGGTGGCAATAAGCTGGACTAACTCATCCACAGGGGGAGACACCCAGGAGGAAGACAGGCCCACCCCAAATGCCTTCATGAACACAGATTCCTCGGAGGGTGGGGTGGGGGATGACTGACCACCCCGGTCTTTCAGGATCTCAAGTATGTTGCCAAAGGACACCTCCTCAGACAGTAGTCTGGGGAACCCATCCCCTTCCTCGAAATCAGTGTCTTCCATGAGTGAATTGAGGGGAGTCTAGGTGCCTCCTCTTGCATGTCCTCTTCTGAGAAGGCTCCTCCACCATGGGCTCTGGGGAGGACTCGGAGAAGGAGGGTACCCCTACGGAAGTAAAGCCTTTATGAAGGCAATCCAGGGGGGCTGACCCCGAACCGATGATACAAGCTCACCACCCAAAACAGAACTAGGCAGGGTTGGGCCCAGAACTGAGGAAGAGGCTGCCGACCAACCAGAGATGGTCCTCTCTATCGCCCAGAAGGCAGATGGCCTGGACAAAGCCCCACCCTCCTCCCCAATGGCTGCAGCCAACTGTGACGGGAGGGGAAACCCTGGCACAGTACCGACATACCCAGATGATATCAGTCCTGAGCTATCCAGTGCAGAGGCCCCCAAGGGAAGGCAACAGTCCAAAAATCCCAGACCGGAACCCCCCCCCCGCCCGTGGCGTCTACGGGATCTCTCAAGTGTGAAGCAAAGCCAACCCCGAAGGCAAAAGGGTTGAGATAGCCATGGACCCAGGCAGCATGGGAGTGGGGGCACTAGCCAACACAGATGGCTTCTCCTTAGGCAAGCTTTGACCCCAGGGTGCCAAACTCCCAGGAGTCGGACGGGAGGGGAGGAGATCAGAGGTGGGTGAAGCACCCCTCAGCAAGTGGCTAGGGGATGGAAGCAAGCTAGTTCCATTTGGGCTTTTAGAAAGCTCCTCATCATCTGGTCCATATCAGATGGGAGCAAACTCCTAGTAGACTGGGAGGAAAACAAAGAATGGCCTGAAAGGGTGGAGTGTCTGCTGTCCCAAATGAGGACCTGCTAGACTTCCTCAGATCCGAGACTCAAAGTGGCTTGGGGATCAATAATGATAACCAGCTTTAAGGGAGCCGTCTGATCTGAGTGTACAAGGTTCCCCATAGACGGATCCAACGAGGTCGCCAGAGCCGAGGGGGATTTCAATCCAACTGGATCCTAAGACCTCAGAGTCTCTGAGGACTCAGATCCGGCTGGGGGAGCCAAGGCTCTCTGAGCAGATGACCTGAGAGCTGCCACCCCTGAGGCTGGACTCAAATCCTGGACACATGGACCCAAGAGCCTGAGCTGTTTAGAAGGGGAGTTCCAAGAAGAAGGGGGCTTCCTCTTGGGATCCGATGGAGCTTTGGAGGGGGAGTCTGAGACAAAGAACCACCTTTGGCCAGCTCTTAAAGCAGCAACTTATTCCTATGGTCTAGGAGAGCCCTGGGATTGAACCCTGCACAAATATCACATTCAATCTCCAACTGGGGCTCTCCTAGACAGTAGACACACTCCTCATGCATGTCGGCAGAAGCCAGCTTCTGACCACATGAGCAGCAATGTCTAAAGACAGAGGGTTTGTCACCCATAACAAAATAAAATCCCAGGATAAAACCCTCTAAACATACACACACACAAAACACTCACACAAGCAGAAAAAAGGAAGGGAAAAGGTTGGCAAAAACCCTAACGTCCAGCAAAAAACTAATGGGAGTGAGGGGAACCTACTACTAACCATAAAAACTACTGAACACTAAAACCCCTACAATATAGAGGGAAAAGGGATAGAGAGAGACAGAAAGAAATCCAAAAAAATTACTTATCTGAACTAGGAAGCTTGAGCAGCAGGGAACATGTCTGTTCACTAACCATGGCAAATGAGAACTGAGGATTATGGGTAACAGGAAGTCATGAGAGAGGAGGAGCTGTTGCTCACTTTGCCAGCTTGGATAAATAATGACACGGATAGCATCAGATCTCAGTGTCAAGAAATGTATAATAGTACCCCTCAGAAAGATGGACACTCATAGAAATTGCTATATTGATAATACACCTCCTAAGAGGAGAACAAGTGATTAGGGACTATGATATTCACCTTATAAGCAAGGATATGGCATCCAGGTCCAAATACTTCATTGTTGCACTGTACTCTCCCTTCATTAAAGCAATCATTGAGTACAATGCCCCCTTTGGTATGTACAGTATACATTTAATTAAGATCACTGTAACTAAATTAACCATCAAGCAGCCCACTCAGTGCTTTCTGCCTTGATTTGCATCACTTGGAGGCCAACTTATTTATTTGCATCTATATACATTCCCCCTTCATTGCTAATGTATCTCCCTACTTTAAGCTGTGCACAAACTGGCTACTAATAAGCAAGTCAATGTGAAGACACACTCCCAACCTTAATAAACGTTGCTGTCTCTTCTCTCGTTCACTTACAGGTAGTTTGAATTATTACTTACCCCCTCTGAGGCCTTCACTGATAGATTTCCACTGATTACCTCTCTGGTTTCATTGGTTTCTTTGCATTCCACCTGGTTTACACCCCTTGTGCGATCTCCCTCCCCTAATACTAAGTCTATATTAGAATCCTGCTGAGCATGGAGCCATCTTTAAGTTTCTAGTCTCCCACCAGGACACAATTGCTCTTCAGCAATTGCATTCTGCTTGCTGGCAAGCCATTAGACCTCAGGAATTTGTTTAAAGTGTTCAGATTTGTAAAGTAACACTTACTTTTTACTCTTGTCTTGGTGGGCTCTGCCCAGCTTTGTTCACCCTCAATAACACTCAGGCTCTCTCCACTCCCCTGCCCCCTATTCCCTCCCACCCCCACTACCTCTACATTTATAGCAATCACAGCCACACCCACAGCTCACCCTCACATCACCTCCATCAATCACAGCTCCTCAAGTCAGATCACATTACACCACACCAACTTGCTCCACCACAAAATACTCCCAACCACTCTCATTCCCACTAGACATTATTTACATCACCCACACAACTTTCCCATCCAGATATAGTGCAACCCTATAATTCCTATCCAGACCCCCACCTAGAACCAACTTAAATTTTAGAACCATGACTATCACACAACTAAGTCTAGTCTGTCTTCTCATAATTCTTTATAACACCACAAGTTATCACTCTAGCAATATCCCTAAACTTAGTAGCACAACACTACATTATGCACTCTCATATACAGACACTGTGCACTATAATAATATTTTCCCACAATTGTTCAAGAACTACATAACGAAACAATTCAGAACTAAACACATATGCTCTCATTCCTACTACAAAAAACACAATAATTTCTCACACTCATCACCAAACCCCAACATCTGTATCACCATTTTAACACCAGGCTCACCATAAGTGGGGATATCCACCCCAACCCAGGCCCAAATCCATCCTGTCCAACACAAATTGCTCCAACACAAATGTCAGAACATAACACCCCCACTATCTTCATCCCTTGGCAAATCAATAGCAGCAAAACCAACCATCTTTTAATGCTAAATATTAATATTAGAAGTATAAAAATAAAATACCTGAACTCCAGGCCACAATAGCACACTACTCCTCAGACATAATTGCTTTAACATAAACCTGGCTAAATAAAAACAGCTGACTCAGAAGTTTTCCCTACCAGCTACAATATCATTAGACAAGACAGATCACTTCATAAAGGGGTTGGAACTGCCTTACTGTACACGTCCAACTTAACTGTACATCAATTACCAAACTCCTACCCCTCCCCCAATAATTGGGACATACTTATATCACAACTTCAACTTCACCCTAAAAAGGTCATCATAACAATTGTGATCTATATTCCTCCTGGTAATACACCTGCTAGCCTTGAAGACTTCTTATCCTGGTGTTCTTTCACATACTCACAAGAAACCCTTATTCTGGGGGATTTCAACCTACACTGGTTCACCTGCATATCAGAACCACCAAGTAATCTAATAAATCTCCATGGCTACCAGCAGCTAGTCCAAATTCCAACTAGATGTGATAAAAAAATCTAAAAGGGAATCCATCCTTGACTGGGTCTTAACTAACAAACCCACACTGTACCCCCATGCAGGTAGTCTCCCAGACACCTTAAGTGACCACTACATAATATACCTTATATGTAGTAGAACAAGCATATGCAAAACCAATAACTATATATCCACTAGAAACTCAAAAAATTCTCTCCTGAGGTCCTCAATACTTTACTCTGCAACTGTGACTGGACCCCCAAAAAAAAACCCTCCCACTTGACCAGGCTGTAACATATTTCAACAAAACATTTCTACAACACCTAGACACTGTCGTTCCATTACGTAAAATCAAGGTTAGAACCTCTACAAATCCCTGGCTCAGTAAAGAAACCCAAAAAATCCTCGAGTCCAGAGACATTGCCTGGCTTTACTATCAAAAAACCAAAGAAACACTAAAGCCTAACTAAGTACCAAGAACTGCGCAACTGTGCAAAAATATGCATCAGGCTGGACAAAAAATCCTACTATACGACATTACAAACTAAATATCAACACAACCCCCCAAAATTTTGGAAAAATGGAAACCAACTACTAAAACCCAGAGGTCAGAGCTAACAGGATGGCGGTCTTCCATGATACAAACTTGATGTCAGATGTGGCAGCAGGCTCAAAAGGAGGTAAAGTGAGTTTTTCCAAAACATAGTTGAGATCCCAGGCAGGAATGGGTGGAGATCTAGGGGGCCTTAAATTCTTAGCTCCTCTGAGAAACTATCTCATGAGCTGGTGGGAAAAGATTGGAGGGTCTGTATTATAATGAGCAGAGATAGCAGAGGCATGTATCTTTATGGAAGAGAAGGAGAGACCCTTATGTAATAGGTCTGTCAGGTATAGTAAAATCAGAGGAATATTAGGAATAAGAGGATCCGAATCCTGAGCATGCATCTAGGTGCAAAATCTTTTCCATTTTTCTGCATAAGATTTTCTAGTGCTAGGGCGTCTGGCTTCTAAAATGACATCCATAACCTGCTTGTGTAGGAGAGAATTAATCATAGACCCTGAATTAGCCAGGCAGCCAGGCTGAGAGTTTTGACATGAGAGTGCAGAACCTGACCCTGGTGTTGGGACAAAAGGTTTGGAGTCTGAGGTAAAATCCAAGGGGGCTCTTGAGAGAGGTTTTTCAGTGTTGGGTACCAAAACTGTTGAGGCTAATTTGAGGCCAGTAAAATTATCATCTTGGGCTTGTCCTGCTTGATCTTTAATAACACCCGTGGAAGAAGAGGTAGAGGCGGGAAGGCATACCCCGAGAGGTTTCTCCAACTGAATGATAGTGCATCCACTTTCCATGCTAGCTCGTGGAATGTCCTTGTGCAAAAAATCTGTAGTTGATGATTGAGGGGGGATGCAAAAAGATCTATGTGCGGGCAGCCCCAGACTGCTGTAATCATCTTGAATATTTCGGTGTCCAGCATCCATTCTTGTGGGTCTGACAGGTTCCTGCTCAGACTGTCTGCCAGAATGTTTTGTTTCCCTGGTAGGTACTGAGCTTGTAGGTCCACTTTGCAAGCTTGAGCTGTGTTCCATAGATTCATGGCTAGTCTGCAAAGGGGGTAGGAGTGTGAACCCCCTTGCTTGTTTATGTACCACATAACTGTGTTGTTGTCTGTCCGTATCAGTACTTGTCCTGGTTGTAGAAGATTCCTGAAGGCCAATAGAGCATTCTGAACAGCTAACATTTCCTTTAAATTGATATGCAGGTGCTTCTGATCCTTTGTCCAAAGGCCTTGCAGACATTTTCCCTGCAAATGGGCTCCCCATGCGTAATCTGAGGCGTCCATGATTAGTATCTGGCTGGCTGGAGGCAGACTGAAGGCTTTCCCTTTGTTGTGAATACATGCCTTGGTCCCCCAAAGGAATTCCCTTTGTAGACAAGGCAGGACGGTGATCTGTGTGTCTAGACTGTGGCAATGCTGGGACCATACACTTTTTAGGTACCACTGTATTTTCCTCATATGTAGTCTTGCATATGGTACGAGAACGATGCAGGAGGCCATGTAACCCAAAACCTGCAGGAATTTCCTTGCAGATAGCTGAGTTAGTGACGCCAAGGTTTTGAAAGTTGAAGCCAGCTGTAATTGTTTTTCGGATGTCAGAAATGCCATCTGGGTTGTTGTGTTTAGAAGAGCACCCAGAAAAGTTATCTGTTGTGAGGGTGTCAAATTTGACTTTTTTATGTTCACAGTGAATCCCAGGAACTTGAGAAGATTCTGAACAAATTCTAGATGCTGGAGTAAGACATCCTTGCTGTCTGCTTGAATAAGACAGTCATCCAGATAAGGGTAAATTTGAATTCCCTTGAGTCTGCAATAAGCTACTACTGGTGCCAGGCATTTGGTGAAGACCCTGGGCGCAGTAGACAATCCAAAGGGCAGATCAGAGAATTGATAGTGCCTCGATCCGGCCTTGAACCTGAGGTATTTTCTGCACTCCTGTCTGATAGGAATGTGTAAATAAGCCTCCTTTAAATCCAATGTTACCATCCATGCATTTTTGCTCAACATTGGAAGTAGCTGCTGCAGAGTAAGCATTTTGAATTTTGGTATCTCCAGGAAAGTGTTCAAGACTGACAGATCCAGAATGGGTCTCCATGAATTTTGCTTTCTGGGGACTAGAAAGAGCCTTGAGTAAAAACCTTGCCCCATTTCTGAAAGTGGAACCAGTTCTATGGCCTTCATAGCCAAGAGGGCTTCCACCTGGTTTAAGGCCTCTAACCATTGATGTTTTGGTTGATCCGGCCATCCGTTTGGTCTTGGTAGGGTATGAAAATGGAATTTGTAACCTCTTGAAACCACATCCAGAACCCACTTGTCTTGGGTTATGTAAGTCCAATTTAGGTGAAAAAGAGAGAGTTTTCCTCCGAGAGGGGCTTCCAGGCAAGAAGTTCCTGCAGCCCAGCAGAGGGAGTCATTGAGCCTGTTTTCTATGAGTTTGAGGTCTGTCCTCTCCAGCCCTAGGGGTGGAAGCAGTCCACTGTCTTGGTCTATAGAAGGTCTGCGTTTGGGGCCTTCCTCTGGAGCATCTGTATCTACCCCTCTGAGGCCTGTCTGAATTGGGAAAGGACCAATTTTTAGTTGGCCAATTCCTACTAAATCTGGGGGGCTGTACTTGTAAGAAATCCTTAACCGTTTGCATGGATTTTGCCTTGTCCTCCATCTTCTTTATCACCTCTTCAGCCTTAGATCCAAACAAAACATTATACTGAACAGGAGCATCCAGTAACTTAGCTTTCACTTGATCAGGCAAGTTTTGTTCCTTTATCCAAGCATGTCTTCTAATGACTGTGCCAGAGGCAGCAGCCCTACAAGAAGCCTCCAAGGCATCAAAACCACAGTGTAAACCATGCTTCCCTACTTGTTCAGTGGCATGCATTAAATCATGTAATTCCTTATTATCTGCACAAGCGGAAATGGAAGCTAGCTTTTGTTTCAAAACAGACAGTAGAAATTGCTGGTATTTTAGCATATGAAATTGACAGTTTAAAGCCCTAATAGATAAAGTTGCAGAAGTGTACACTTTTTTGCCCCATCTCTCTAAAGCTCTGGAATCCTTATCTGTGGCAATGTTTTTTTTTGCAGAAGCGGCCTTAACCCCCTTAGGGCCCTGAGAAATGGTTTCAGGATCAGCAGTAGGATTCTTGTATAAGAACTGGTGAGAATCAGGAACCCTATAATATCTGTCTGGCTTAGCAGGAGCTGGAGGAAAAGAGTCAGGAGTTAAGTTAGCCTCAGAAAAGGCATCAACCACAATATCCAAAATAGGAGGAATAGCCAGGGGTCTATGTTGGGGAAGAAGAAGAAAATCCCTAAGTCTTTTCTTAGATTCCGAGTACTCCTGTCCTTCCCAGTGAAAATGTTCCCTCATTTCGTGTAAAGTTTCCCCAAATGAAAAATCCTCAGGGGGAGAAGCTGAAGGAATGGATTCCTCAGCATCAGAATCCTCATAAGGAGGGAATGAATAATCCTGGTCAGAAGAAGACACTGAAGAAACAGATGCCTGATCAGAAGAGTCATAATACAATGCCTGCCTTGGCCTTTTGGTAAGTAAGTCCTCCGCCATCTTAACTAACTGTTTTTGGGACTTGGGTCCCGGATCAGAAGAGGCCTAGGCTGAAGTCTGAGATTTGGAAGGAGTCTTTGCCTTTGCCTTTATCAGAAGCTGTGTAGGCCAGAAAACCCCCTCGGAAGCCGGTACCTGCACAGCGGCTCCGGACCCATCCGAAGGAGCACTGTCCGAAGGTCCTGCAGCTGAAATACTCAAAGGCCTAGTTGGCTCCTCGTGGGAGTCCGTTTCGGCAATCGGTTCCGAAATGGCCGACGACAGGGGCTGCGAAAGCGCCTCACTGACTACGGCCGAACCTGAAGCTGGCTCTGCTTGTAAAACGTCGTCTGTTTTGGACCTCGGAGGCCTGTCTTTATCCTTGCGTCGTTTGTGAACTCCGGTAGTCGGAAGCGTGTCCGACGACATTTTGTAATTAAATCCCCTACCGAAATAATGAAAAGCAAAATCATACCTTCGTTTAATCGTACGTTGGTTAAATCTAGCACAAAACCGACAACTAGCTACGTCTTGGTTAGGGCCTAAGCAAGGAATACAGTAAGAATGGAAATCCTTATGAGGTATTTGCTTCCCACAAGAAATACAATTATTAACTTTTTCTGACATCGGACTGGAGCAAGAAAAAAGTTTCCCCATCGGGGTACTTAGCTTTGAGTAGAAGAAGTAAGTCTTCGGACTGAAGTACATAAAAAAATTGTCAGGAGTCAGCCGACCGGCACTTGCGAACTGCTTTCACCGCACGGCAAGAAAGACTGGAGAACATGGCGTCGGCTGCCAGATTTGTACTCCTGGCGCACTGACGTCAGGGAGCATAGCTGAGCAGCCGACGCTGGACCCAGACTTTGGGATTCTGGCCGACCGAGGACTGCCTGCCAGCAGGGGAAAACCCTACAGTGATGACTGCAACAGTGAAACACGATGAACATCCCACCCAAAGGGCTACCCCCCAAACCAACCACCCTGACACTAAAGTTCCCATCGAAACACAATTCAGCTCCCACTTTGTGAATTCAATTCTATTCTTAGAATCACAGGACAGTTCCATCCTCACTACCCCCCTCCCCCACCAACACAAATAACAGTAATACAAGCTTTACCCTCAAAACAGTTTCCACCACTTCAATCAAAAGCATGCCCTCCAAACTAAAAACCTCATCAACAGCAGCCAACCTACTCCTCAGTTATTTCTTGAAACTAAGCAGATGCTATTGCTATCCCAATCTCCACTCTCATAAACAGATCAATTGTTGAAAACTATGTGCCCAAACTCTGGAAAATATCCTATGTTACACCATACGTAAAGGCGGGACCTCCACTGAACTTAATAACTACAGACCCATTGCTTTAATCTCCCCCCATGGCCAAAATCCTAGAAAAATGCATCCATACCCAGGTGCTAAAATATCTCTTAGACAGCAACATCCTGTCACCTACTCATTATGGTTTCAGACCTGCCCATAGTACCACTACAGCCCTCCTCTGCTTCACAGACACAGTAAACTGTCTCAAGAATGAAGGCCTGCAGGTGTCAACTCTTTTTTTGGATATGTCCAAAGCATTTGACACAGTCTCGCACCAAATCCTGCTAAACAAACTAAACCAATATAATCTATCAAATTCCACTCTTACCTGGTTCCAAAGCGACTTAACTGACAGGTACCAAGCTGTGAAATGGGAAAATTCTCTCTCTCCTCAGCTGCCCATAACTATAGGAGTCCCACAGGGTTCTATCTTAGGACCACTACTATTCACAGTCTTCACAAATGACCTCCATACCTCCACACAGCATGCCTCTATAATTCAGTATGTAGATGACACTACCTTAATCTGTGCTGCACAAAACATTCCCACCCTCCTGCAAACAAATCAACTAGCATTCTCTGACTTTGAAAACTACCTTACCAAACCCCAACTTATCCTCAATCCAAAGAAAACTCAACTTATGATTGCAACCAGTTCTAACAAAAACACTGATAACAGTCAATTCACTATCTACTCCATAAATGCTACTCCAATCACTCCAGTGGCACAGTCTAAGCTATTGGGAATAACCATAGACTGCCACCTAAAATTTGATAGTAATCTCAACTTAACTATTAAAAAAGTACATGCCAAACTGGGATCACTCTACCGTATCAAACCATTTCTTACCAAGAACACAAAATCAGCCATTGCTCACTCGCAACTTCTATCCACCCTACTCTATGCATCTCCCATTCTGACTAATCTCAACAAAACTGAACTAAGCAAAATGGAAGCCTGATATAACAGAATTGCCGCTTTGCTGCAAATTGCTCATATAGAACTCATCACTGTACTGCTTTGAGCCAGCTCCACTGGCTTGAACTGCCCAACCTCCTAACCAGAAATCAGCTCTGCCTCTGTCATTCTATCTATTACCTCCCCAATATGTGCCCTGCCCTCAAAAACCTAGTACAACATCACTCAGCCAAAAGGCCTCTTAGAACATCAAGCAAACTACTACTAGAAGTCACCAACCGCTACAACAGCTTTGGAGACACACTATATAGTAGTTGACTGGCTAAAAAATGGAACTCTGTTCCCACTAGCATTCAAAACACATCATCCTAAGCCTCCTTTAAAGACCTCAACAGGCAACATCTCAAGCAAAGTTGGCAGTGTCATGATTGCTCCCCAGGCTAGTGAAAGCGGATAAGGTACACATACTAAACCTAGAGTACTTGATAAGAATTTTCAATCTTACAAACACTGGCTAATCTACAATGTACGTACTGTACCTGTGTACTATATGTATGTATTCTACCTATGTTCCAAATTTCAGCTGTACACCACAAATCTATTAATTACCTTTATTTTTAAATTAATAGTTTTTTGTTTGTTCTCTCCACTGTAACTGTTGATGTACTGCATACCACTGTAAAAACATGTCTTTTGTAATTTGTGTGTATACTGATCATGTCTAAATAACTAAATGTATCTGTAATGTTTCTATGTGGAGCTTTTCTCCCTGGGCCTCTGCTGAAAAAGGGCCTTTTTGGCTCAGACAGACACCCCTGGTTAACAAATGTAAAATAAAAATAAATAAAATAAAATAAATAAATAAATACATGACCAGGCATATAGAACAACTGAAGTGTCCATAGAGATTCCTCACAAAAAGAATACATGGTGTAGACATGTCCTATGTGGACTGCCTCAAAGCCCTATATTTCCACCTGGTCTTCTACAGACTGCTGAGAGGTGATCAATGCCTGGCTAACAAAGCATCCTCTGATCTAGCCCTGATGGACCTGTTGCACATTCACAAAACAAATAGCACCAGAAAGACACGGTCTAGGGATATAAACCTTGTCTGTAACATAAACAAGACATGTTGGAGTGACAGGTACATGTCTCAGAGATCACCTCCTCTCTGGAACAGGCTTCCCATACATGTGAAGCACATTTCTTCCCTTCACTTATTCAAGTGCAACTTGAACCAGCAGATGAGGAATTAAAAATTTACCCCTGGCACCTATGTCTCAGTTTAGAAATAGGAAGCTGATAAATGCTTGATCACACATGCTCAAGTTATATATGCCCCCTGTAAAAAACTATGGAATCAAAACCTGTCCAACACATTTAGATAGCATGGCTAGGCTTAAAAATGCCCTCTGCAGTCATTAGCCTAGTAATAACCAATGAGTCTATTAACTAAGATATCATAGTCAAAAAAACACTCGTAACATTATCACTGGTTTATATTATCAAAGGGAAAAAAAGCAATGCAGATACACAAACATGACAAGTGCAAATATTCTCTTCAATTTGTTGTAATATGACTATCCTCATTAATGCACATATGGGGGGGCACTGTTCCCAAAATTAAATATAATCTTAAATGTATGTGAAAATATAAAACTTCTACTGGTACAACAACAGGTGATTACATTCCATCTGTGCTGCAGTATCTTGTGAATCAGTATGACATTTTTGGTAAAGTTGTCAGGAAAGTAAAACCCATAAATCACCCTGTGTACTGCTTTACTGCTCTCCCTATGCTGATTAGTAATGGTACCTCTTCACTGTATGTATTCTCCTGCTACTCTCTTAACAGTACTTCATCACATATACTGTCCTACTGCAGTCTTAACCATAACATAGTACCATCAGTGTCACAAATGATTCCTTCATACACTGACTTGCCATACAGTTTTCTAGAAACTGATCTGTGTGATGCACAATATTACTTTATATAATTCTACCTTTTGTATGCTTTACAGATTTGTAATCTGTTTGTAATGTCAGTGTCCATGGCACAAGAGGTAGCACATTTACCTTTGGTGCAGAAGACTGTGGGATCTATTCTCACACCAGGTAGATTCCTTGCTTGACACTGCACTGCAGCATAAAGGATGGTATTGCACTCCTGAGTTCGCCATCCTTCGGATGAGATGTTAAACTGAGACCCTATCTGCTTGAGTTGGTGGCAGCTCAGGAGGATGTAAAAGATCCCATGGCACCTATCAAAAAGAGTAGGTGCTCTTTATTGATTGTCACAGCTTATATACATTATTTGCAATTACTTACACTGTTCATGCATGACACAATCCAATCCAATATACTTTAATCATTTCTCCTACCCTTTTTTCCACTGCTAAAAACATATCTTCTTCAAAATCTCCTTCATTTCATTCAGTCTCTCATTCCATGTTGTCCATAAAATATATAACATTTTTTTAACAATTTCCCTAACCTCTTTTCGTTTTCTGTTACCATAATACCCATACCCTAACATATTCATATTTAAATCTTCAACATTTCTGAAAACTTTCAACATCTTATTTTCACAATTTTTCGTATAACGTCTTCACTTTAGAACAATTCAAAAAACATGTTCCATTGTTTCAACTTCCCCACAGTCATTAAACACTCTTTCTTGCATTCTTTTACAGGGCATACTAGCTTTAACAGGCAGTTTACCTATTGTCAGTCTCCACAAAAAATCTCTACATTCATATATTTTGTTACATCATGCAAATCTTATTTTAATATCTTTTTCTTCTTTTTTTTCATTTTCCAAATGCTTCAATGGGAAAACATAATAATGTTCATTCATTATATTCAAATATGATTCTTTTCTATTTCCCCACATTACTTGTATCCCAACTTCCATTAAAAAAATTGTTCTGGTATTCTTTTATGTCCTCATTTATATACTTTTTCCATCTGTTCCCTGAACCTATTCTCTCCCAAAAATCCTTATATTTAGCTTTCAATATAAGATATATTAAATTCCTATTCTCTTTTCTAATCTTGCCAAAGCTCTATAAAGATTCAAAGAAGCTGCATGAACAGCTGGATTAATTAACCCTAGTTCCCCTTCCTCTTCCTCAACATACAAGATTCCTCTTCTAATTGGATTTAACCTTGATCCCCATATAAAAGAAAATACAATGGATAATATCTCTTTTTCATAACTACACAGGATCATATATACACCTGCTAACTTCCAAGATGGCTGCACACTGAGTAAAAGCTTAATTCTAGCTTTCCCAGTGTAAAAACAGAAACTCAGCAAAGAAGGCCCATAGACGTTTGTGTTTCTGGGTAAATTTCAGTAACTGGCTAGTAAGTGCACTGCCTGGATGCCAATAATAAAAAAAAAGACCTACAGAGGATCTGAAAAGAAAATCAGCTACTAAAAGTGAGGAAAAAACACTAACTGGGAAAAGTTCTGAATTTGTTAAGTTAAAAGCAGTGCAAGTTCCAAACATGACTCCCAGTAACCTAGAAGACAGAAATGTACATACTACTTCTGCAAAATAGCTATTCGGCGAATACCTTTTTGTCAAACTCTTTGCTGAGGCCTTAATCCGTCGAATGTTAATTTAAGTGAATTTCTTCCAGGGGAAAAAATGCTAACCTAATGAGAGTCACAAAATTCAAAACCCACACACCCCCAACTAAATATACCAACTCCAAGATTTCACTACAGTGGGGTGAAGGGCAAATTCCCAAAGATAGCCCAGCATTTTTTTCCCCTAGTAAATTCACTTACACTAACATTCGACAGATTAAGGCTTTGACAAGGATGGCATAATGGTTAAGGTGTTTACCTTACAGACGCAAGGTGCAGGGTTTGATTCTCACATGGGGTAATTGGCTAGGCTTGAAATGGTTCATAAGGGCAGTTAGCATACTTCCAACCTATGAACCTAACCTATGACAAACAAGAGTTCAACAAAAAGGTATTTGACAAATAGATTTTTCGCCAAAGTGAAGCAGACCCAGGGGAAAGTATAAGACAACTGCATACAGACCTGGTTAAAATTAACAAAACACTGATGGAGTATATCAAATCAAACAACAAAAGGCTGGAAAAAATTGAAGACGCTTTAAACAGATTCAGAGGAGGTGATAAAACTGTAAAAATCAGAGGTCGAAATGAAGAAAAAGCTGGCTGAATATAAAACTGCTCAAGAAGAGATATTTCAAAAAACAGAATTAGAGGACAGAGCATATAGGGTAAAACCTGAGATTTTCAGCTGTACCGGAGAAGCTGGGAGGTATAGACTGTATTCATTTTACGAAAGCACGAATAAGCAACTGGACTGGTATTCCACAGTAGGAGCTGTTAGTCTGAAGGCACATCATGTGTATGCTCCAAACCTGGCTATAAGAAAAAAACTTATATCTTTCATAGTAAAGGTGCAATTCTACCAACAGAAGGAGTTGGTTCTGACAAAACTGTGTCAGAAGGACTAAGGTTAACATTACCATTGGTATCAGTATAACTTCACTCAGTATAATTGGGTACACTTGCAAGAGCTTTAGGTATCTGACTTTGTAGTGCCTGGTGGCAGTGATAACTACCTTATAGTCCGGGCTGGAGAGGGCACAGAGGGTAAATCTGTGCCAGCCTTTCCCAGGTGTGTGTGTGTGTGTGTGTGTGTGTGTGTGTGTGTGTGTGTGTGTGTGTGTGTGTGTGTGTGAGCTACTGGAAACAAGGACATGAAGCATGGACAGTGCAGTGGTGCAGCGGCTTGTGTTGTCACCTCACAGCAAGAGATTCTCCGTTTCAATTCTTGCCTTCTGTGCAGAGTCTGAATGTTCTCCCTGCATTTATGTGGATTTCCTCTGGGTGCTCTTGTTTCCTTCCACTTTACAAAGACACGCATCTGGAGTGTTTCTCCCCAGCCTCCACTGAAAATTGGCTTGTTCCAAGTCGGCCTTACCCAGTAAACAATTGTTAAATGAAAATATTAAATATAACACAGCTGGAAAGATTCACACAGTCCCAGAAAAAATACTTAACTATTCTCACTATATTTTTCTAGCTGATTTAGAGAATTGCTATCCCTGGTCAAATACTACTGCAAGCCAAGATGAAGTGGGTGAGTAGTCTTCCTCCTTTTTCAGGTTCAAAGAACAGACTGTTCCCTGAGACTTCAGTCTCCTCTAATATTAAAACATTATTTCTGTACAGAATATCACATACATCTGGTCATCTGACTTCTTGTTCCTGCACTAGCACCAACACTAGAAGCTGTCAGGATTTTAGCAGCTACATGTCAATAATACACACAAAGGAGCATTGCTCAGATCTAGTGCAGCTGCTGGAAGTCATAAAACCATAAAACATTTCCTTTCTTCCTACAGGAGCTAATACACCATACTTCTTATAGACACTCCATCTCTAACTTCATTCAAAGCTGTGTGATGACATCTTTATGGTCTACTATTTTTGAAGTTTGAGATTAATCTCTGATCTTCCAGTATCTTCTTATATATTTAATTCAGTTACAATAATACATTTCTTTTCTTTCCAGCAGGGCACACTGTTGATGCATTTTAACACAAGCAACTTTACAAATACATTTTAAACACAATCATCTGTACAAATCAGTTTGATACACAAATGACGTATAATTCTTTACTAAATTCCAGCTAGCTATGCTGGCATATGTTACACATCCACTGCCCTACTTCTGGCAGAGCTGGCAAAACCTTACACTGTCACATCTTCCATCTTCAAATATTCACTTTTCCTTCGTAAAATCTGAATAACTGCAGCTCACGACACACTCCATCCCTTCTCCCTGCTTCTACAAGCCACCTTCTCACTCAGACTGGAATCAGGAAGTGTCACCAGCACTAGCATCCCCGTGCCAAAGAGTAAGGGAAGTTCTTCAATGCCCTGGCCAAATTTACCCTAGTAGTATACATCTTACCTTGGTTCTCCCCTGAAAAGGGGCTCCTAGCCTAGTGAGACTAAACTGGTCAACAAAGGATAACATAGAAAAAAAAGTAATCTGTTTGCTAAAGGTCCAAGTTGTGAATGAAAACCACCTTTTGACCAGCTTGCTAACCCAGTCAACAAATGTTAAATGAATAAATTAGGTGTTAGCTGCTCTTCATTGGATAACATTATACTGCATCTGACAAATAAGCATTATTAGTTGCAAGTCAGCCATTTGGTTCTGAGGACCACTTTGAAATTAATGCTTTCCAACAATATACAAAACTAAAATGTCCCATTCACAGAGAACAAAAAAGTGTGCAGCTTCCTTCCATTTAAAATCTTTCTGAAACTGAGAAATTAAGCAAATCTTTCTGAAATTCTAATAACAGGACTAGAGCTCAATATTGAATTTATTTGACTGGATCCCTCCCTTGGAATTTTGCTTCCTGTAGCCTAAAGAAATATTTTTCTCCAACCTTCCCACCCTTCAATTGTTTTGGTTTTAAATGACTGTGTCATTGGCTTGTGCCCCTTATGGTAATCTGACTTCCAAAGTCTCTCCCTCCCCTCTTTCTTTGCTATTATCTGTTGTGTAAGCTATTTAAGTATTTTTACACCTGCTGCTTTCCATACATCCATAATACTTAGTATCCACTAAGTGTCCACCCAACAAAACAGTATTGCTGTTGAGTAAATATTATCTGTAAAGCTTCCCTTAGATCAGAAACCTGTACCTTAGTGTAGCTAAAACAATGCCATTGATCAGAGACAAGCTTAGAACAACTAGTTTGCACATTAAACAGCACTAATATCAAATCCTATCACAATCTAATGTAGTCTAATTGCCAAACCCTAGAGACCACCCAAGGAGACCTCTGTATAAACCAATCCACATCCTACAATAGCCCACCCAAATACAGGTCTCAACAACATGGATATGCAATTTCCAAATGTCTTCATAGGGAGCTTGGTAGATATGGGCATCCCTAGAAAAGTAAACAATTGTTTTCATGTTCACAGACAACCATTTAATCGTTAAAGAATCAAACACAGTAGGTGAGAGATGCACATACACAAAACCTTGCATACAAACAAGTTTGTCTCACACACACACACACACACACACACACACACACGCACACTCTAAATGCACCACACATAGTGTCCACCACACAAATAGGCCAATTTACACTAAGGCACTAAAAAGCAATCTTCTCAATCAATAAATATCTCCTAAGCCTATAAACGGTAAAGCCTATCCTCAGCAATCTGTAAAGCACTCACCACATCAGCATCACACACCACACTTACACCTACACCCAGTGGAGCCCTAACAGCAAAGCCCCCAAGGGCAAGCAAACACATTACCCAGGACTCTTGTTATAGGGGACCCCAATGGACAACACACAGATGCCCCACTCACCAGACTGAATAAAGGAGAAAATATTGGTTAGTTGCTTATCTGGAGCCAGGATCTGCCAGGTCATGCACGTACTTAAGTCACTACACCACAGGTACCAGTATGATTCCATCATAGTCCATGTGGACATTAATGACCTGAGATATACTCCCTGGACTACAGAAAGAGAGACATTACTGTTCTCTCTCTCTCTGAATATGTCCTCAGGAAGGTATGTGCCTTGCACTGAGCAGCATTCTACTTTTACCAAGAAAGATGCCACAGTACGAAAAAAAGCTGATTGACTTCAATAACTGGTTTAGCTTCTGGTGTCTTTCCAGGGGGGATTCAATATTTGTCAGCACTGAAGGACATGGTTAACAGATCACATTGCTTTCCAAAGGATGGTCTGCATCTGCACCCCTCCCAGGCTTCAGAATAAACTTCATCCACCCCTCCTTAGAACCTTTTTAGACAATGTAAAATTGACAAACCTACTGACATAGCAAATAAAATCCAAAGAAACCTAAAAGTCTTACTGCTCAATGCTAGGAGCCTAAACCAAGAAACTCTGCACCCTACAAACTCTCCTCACTCTAGAGAACATAGACATCTGTGCCTTTACCAGGACGTGGTTTAAATCTGGAGAAAGTACTCTGCTATTTTTCTACAGAGCAAGGCTTCAGTGCCTTCCACACACTTAGACCATCAGCTACACAGACAGAGACAAAAGACGGCAGAGTCTCGGCCTCATTAGCAACAAGTATTCCTTTAGGTTATTTAAACAGGAAGATGCCCTGGAGTTTATCCATGTGAAAATCACCAAAGACAAAGTCTCATACTATATCTTGGCAAGCTACAAGTCACCTTTTATGTTCCAAAATTCCCATGGCTCATACATACAACTGCTGAAAACACCATTAAACCAAATACCCTGTTCATCAGAGACTTTTAGTATCCTTCTATAGACTGGGAATCATAGACTGCCTCAAACTCACAGGCACAATGATTCAAGGACTTTATTAACACAAATATCTTTGACCAGATAGTATGTACACACACACACACACACACACACACACACACACACACACACACACACACACACACACACACACACACACACACACAAACACACACCAGAGGTTCAAACATACTGCCCATGGTAATCACCAATATTTAATTTAACATTTGTTGACTGGGAAAGTCCGACTAGGACATAGTCTATTTTCACTGGAGGCCTGGGGAGAAACGCTCCAGATGCATGTCTTTAGAATGTGGGAGGAAACCAGAGTACCTGGAGGAAACCCATGCGAACGGAGAGAGAACATGCAAACTCCGAACAGAAGGCACCCCAGCCGAGAATTGAACCGGAGAACTTCTTGCTGTGAGGTGACAATGTTAACCGCTGCACCAGTGTGCCACCCAAATTCCGGTATTCCAATATGGAACAGAGATACATATCTCCCAGTGTCAGTTCCTCACTAGTGAGATTGGACCACAAAGCTGTCTCCTTCAAAATAAAAATCAACACAATAACCGCAGCAAAACCTGTAAAAAGTATGAACTATTCCAAAGCAAACTACATCCTACTAAGCAACAGTTTATCAAAATTTAGTGCCCTTCCTAACCCGAGTTCATAGCAGCCTATGTGGAATTGTTCACACAGACACTGTACAACAACGTAAATGGCTGTATAAAATCTGCTGTACCTACTTGAAGTAAGCCAAAAACAAACTTTAAAAACAAACCACACTGGTGGAATCATAAACTTAATAGGGTATATAATAAAAGGATAAAAGTCTTTGTTAAACTTGGGAAGAGCAACTCCCATAATGATAAGAGCTCTTTAATTATACTAAACAGGAAACTAAGAGGACTAATTAAGTATAGCAGGGTCAGTTACAAGGTCAAGATAGCCTCACATGCTAAAGACAACTCCAAGACCTTCTAGAGCTATGTCTGTAACCTTCAACACATAGTAGTGTGATGAACTGGTGGTCAGTTGTACCATCTTCACTGAGCAGAGACATAGTGAATCTGCTGGATGACAAATTCAGCTAAAACTTCACATAGCAACATACCTATAAATCAAACCAAAGTAAGGCTGTGTGAAAGAAACACTGACACTCAATTTGGAGAGGAACTAAGCAGCTGATTAAAATGTTCAGCACAATACAACATTGCATAACTATTATATAACCAAGAATATGACACAATTTTCAGAAATACAATTATTATGCCATATAAACAAAATAAGGTAGACTTACATTTCTGAGTTGGCACAATGGCAGTGTTACAGTTGTGTCATCAAAAAGCAAGCTTCTGTCTCTGCCTTGCCCAAAGCTCTCTCCATCTTCTAATAAAAAGCTTGAAGGAAACAAAACAAGTAATGTAACACAAAAATAGTGCAGCCACTTTTTAAAACTAAACAAACTATGACTTGAGTGATTCTAAAGTACAAATCTTAAGTACTTTATGGTTCACATTCAACAAAAAGAAACAACATTCAGGAATCACACAGCCTGAAAGTTCTATAAACCTGTGACCATTGTTAGGTGGAAGTTAGATGTATACAATCAGATCAGCAGAACAGACTGGAGGGGGGATTTGTAGGACAGACGAAGGTTCACACCATGGTGAGGACATACTTATGATAGGTAGATAACCAAGGATTAAGGCTCACAGTACATGAAGGGAGGGCTTGCTAGGATGTGGCCATAAGAAGTGCTAAAGGGAGTGGCTTCAGAATAGTATGTGGTCCGGGAAGGACAGTGAATCTTAGCTTCTATCCAGAAGTTTCAAAGTTTTCATATTAAATCCCTTATTCACTGCAGAAAATCCATATAAAGTATACTGGAACTGAGAAAGTTTATCTACAGCCTGTACTATTAGCTGTGATTTTCAGGAGTTTCCATGCTCGTTGAAGTCTGAAGAATGCAGTATTACACCATCCACCAATTATATCTCCAAGCTCCACTCACAACCATTTCTTGCCAATGCATAAGGTCTCCATTGTTCTTTTCCATCCACATCCCCCATCGCGCGCGCCCACACACACACACACACACACACACACACACACACACACACAACCACTCTCACACACTCACACATACTCACACACACACGCACACACACACAGCAACTCTCACACACACACACACACACACACACACACACACACACACACACACACACACACACACACACACACACACACACACACACACTGGGGCCACCAAAAGAACACACTCCGTATTCACTGACAGATGACCAAGGAGAATGAACTGCTATCTTATGAACATCAGAGGATGAATTGGTTTTAGCTTAGCCAAAGATTTTCTCCATTTTTATCAGTTGCCTGCAACATTTCAATTGTGGATGGGACTAATGCAGCAACTCACTGGAATGCCACAGTTCTTATTTGTTTCTGTTTGCCTTTGCTTTGCTTGTTCATTTCTGTATCCTGTGTTACAGTTTTCAATCGTTTCCAGTGTACAGAAAATTACAGTTCATGCTTTGTAACCATTTTGTTACTCTGGTTAGAGTTTTTTCTGGATTGATTCCACTGTAATATTTACAGTATTTCCATTGTTTCAGCAAATCATTGTGTTTTCCCTGACAGATTCAATATACTATGGCCAGTACATTTATGTATTAACCCATGTACACTGACAGGCTTCTTAGCTACTCCCACTATCAGTGGTAGGTTCTCTCCAGCTACAGTCTACATTTGGTTCAAAAAACCTACCATGGCCAGGGAAAAGAACCAACAGTTAATACCTCCATTTATCCCCAAGAAGGGAGCAGCATCAGTTTGCAAAACTATTACCTCATCAGGGAATTGTATTGGTATACAAAATCATTACCTCATCAGGGAATCATATTGGTATACAAAACTATTACCTCATCAGGGAATTGTATTGGTATACAAAACCATTCCCTCATCAGGGAATTGTATTGGTATACAAAACCATTACCTCATCAGGGAATTGTACTGGTATACAAAACCATTACCTCATCAGTGACTACCTATGTCAAACAGAGCTCCTCATTAGCACTCTTCAAGAAAAATCTTGATGATTGGATGGGAAATTGGAAATTCACCCCGGGGGGTCACTTCTGTGGCTCTACTTGACATGGTCACAGGACGATAATTTTCTTGGGTGGCGAAAGCCAGGGCACCTTTTTGGCTAGGCTTATATAGGCCCTAGGGCCAATAGCCTAGTACCTACCTATGAACCTATGTATTGGTATACAAAACTATTACCTCATCAGGGAATTGTATTGGTATACAAAACCATTACCTCATCAGGGAATTGTATTGGTATACAAAACCATTACCTCATCAGGGAATTGCATGGGTATACAAACCATTACCTCATCAGGGAATTGTACTGGTATACAAAACCATTACCTCATCAGGGAATTGTATTGGTATACAAAACCATTAACTCATCAGGGAATTGTACTGGTATACAAAACCATTACCTCATCCTGGAATTGTATTGGTATACAAAACCATTACCTCATCAGAGAAGTGTGTCGGTGTACAAACCATTACCTCATCAGCTAAGTGCACCGGTGTACAAAACCATTACCTCACCAGAGAAGTGTCCCAGTGTACAAAACCATTACCTCATCAGGGAACAGTACCGGTATACCAAACCATTACCTCATCAGGGAACAGTACTGGTGTACAAACCCATTACCTCATCAGGGAACAGTACCGATGTACAAAACCATTGCATCATAATGATTATCATGACCTAAATCAACCTCAACAGAAGTTGATCTACACAATACTTTGAACATTTTGCGGCAAACAAGGATCTGATGGAGTTCACGAGGCACTTCAACTTTCAGGGCTAATTAACTACTACTGCTTTGCTAAGAAAGGTTTGACACAGGTTAAAAACTTTTTTCAAAGACACATAAAAGTGGCATCAACTAAAGTCACAGTCCTAATCAGCCAGTGTTTTTGAGTTTTGTTATTTTTTGTGTTTTTAACCAGATGAAGCCCTGTAAAAGCGGGCTATGTCCATCTTCTGATGGAAGATTGCAATGTAGTTTGTAACTCTATCAGCCTGCAAAAGTAAACTCTAGTGAAACAACAAGAGACTTAAATGCAGAGTGGCACAAAAAGGCTCTAAATCTATCCACTACACTCTCGACCCACAAAATAAAAAAATATGTCTGTACAACAGTTTTTGTAATAAGAGAAATCCCAAACATGCAAAATTTGTAAAAGGTTAGGCCTTTTTATTACTGCAATGGTATATACAATAAAATTGTTATTGCTTGGGGATTAAGATATACAAAACAGGGTTATTTTTTTGTGTTCCTTGAAAACAAAGTTAGACAGAGAACAATGAAAAGCAAAGGAGCTGGGAACTCAGTCGTGTTGTGAAAAATCCACTAAACTAGAAGGATTATGAAAATCTTATGACAATCAGTAGTACAAAAACACAACTAACCTGGGAGCTTCAGTAACAGGCTAATTCTGAAAATCATATGCAAATTAGTAGCAAGGAAGCACAGCCAATCGGCAAGCTTCAATTACAGCCATTTAAAAGGCTAATTGCGGTGGTGGTGCTGCGGTAGCATTGTCGCCTCACAGTATGACGTTGTCCGGTTCGATTCTCAGCTACAGCATCTTCTGTGTGGAGACATGCGTGAATGGGCATACCTTTGTTGAAGGCTGTGCGTCAGAGCTGGCAACTCGGCAGGTAAAAATTTACTGCCGATCATTAGCGGACCAGAGTTCCGCTGTTGCGACCCCTAACAGGGAAAAGCCAAAAGACACAACAACAAAAGGCTAATATGGAAAACAGTCAAACCAACTGCTCCTCCCATGCTGCTTTGTTAAAATTTGAATAAAGTAGCAATGCCTTAGCCAGTATTATTATAAGGTCTTCTTGATCTGATTGAGTCTATGAGACAAACGTGCTAATCCAAATAAAGCTTCTTTAAAAAAATAATAACTCAAGGTAACTTATTTTGAAGATTTAAAGGGATTTAATAAAAATAAATAAATAAATAAATAAATAAAAATAAACACTGAAACATCCAGATAGAAGCTAAGGATTACACTGCTTTCTAAACCACAACCTTCTCTCGAGCTACTCCCTTTATCACTTGTTCTGTTTGTCCTGACTGGGTCTCTTGTCTCCCACAGGATGGTTTAGCTTGGACTGGGCTGCTTCCACCATTTGGGACCTTTACTTTTATTTAATTGTTTTAAATGTTGCCAGAAGAAGGGTTTACAAGTAAAGAAAGGTGCAATTATGACTCTGAACTGTCTCTCAGGCCTTTCTACTGAACAAAATGGTTTGAGTCACAAAGCTGCCAGAAGCTGAGAATGTGCAAAGATCAACAAGCCCCAGAACATTTAAACTGATCTTCAACATTTAGCTGAAGTCTTTTGGGATGCAGTGGAGACTTTATTGTTTAGAGCCGTTATCTGGTGGCTTTTTCCCTTGAAACTTTAAGATTTCTGTGTTAGTTTAAGGTATAGAACTTTGACTACAAAAGATGTAACTACAGAAGCAGACAGATTATAGGGTTTTATACAAAATATCATGAATGGGCAGGACAGAAAGGGTGCCACTCAGTCATCAGTAAACTTGTCTTGGGGGTGCATGACTAAATTATTGAGTAATTTAAAGGAGGAACACAATTCCTGGCTCATTCTAACAGCAGAGACATGGGACTCCATTAACTAGCTAGCAGTTAAAGATGCCATTTCATCAAATGAAAACAAATATCTATATGGGAGGAAATGCACCTATACTTATTTAGGTGGTACAGTTAAGCAAACAAATAAAATATGTCAGAATTCAAGTACTGGGAGAATGCACACTGACGGCTTTTAAGAAATATCAGAAAATGCATAACTTGTAGGTTTTGACTTGTAAAAAGTAGTGGTCTGCTGGTTGAAGTGAGGAGCACAGGATTGCATCAGCTCATCTTTCAACAGTAGCTGTACACCATGGAAGAAACCACACTGAAGGACAGGCAAAATGTTGCACAACCATTCCCTGTTGTATTCTCAATCATCTAATTAGCTAATTTCAAGCCTGTCATCAGTGTACTTGCCAAATTACTGAACTGAAATGATGAAAAAAAAGACAAATAATTAATAATTCTATAACTGGCCTTTTTGGTAAATAAATGCCTGGCTGATAGCATTTCTTCCAACAACATATGTGTTGTCACCTTATTTAATGTAGGTAAGAAGATCATTCTTCACCATATAATAACCTTTGCAGAGCACAAGGCCTTCTACATCAAAACAAAATAATGAAAAAAATCTTAAGGTAAGAAGTCACAGACAACAACTTGAGAAGAATGCATCTTGAATATCAATGATTCCTCCTCCATACCGTACAATTCCAGAAAAAGAAATGCCTACACACTAGCAAACATACATTATTTCATGAAAAGTTGCTAGATCAGTAGATAACAGATACATTCTGAATGAATCAGTTGATCTACAAGTGGTTCCACCATGGAGGGTGTAGGGTTAGTATTATCCTTCTGTTCAATCCAATATGGAATATTTTAGACGCCTTGTGCTGGTGCAAATCATGGTGTTGTCACATACTAGTATTACAAGCTTAGCTCCTGAGCCAACTAGTTTACCCCATCCACTGAGTAAACACACAGCAAACAAAAAAAAAAAAGAAGATTTTGTTATGTAAGTTTTAATTTAATTTATTCATTCATTAAACTGATAAATAAAGCAGTCCATCACAGACCCTTTTCAGTCATGCCCTATGCCACAAGACAAGGATAAATGTAATACTTCAGATTCCCTATTCAATTGTCTGGGTGTACTATAAATGAGGCAAGAATATCATGCTGTTTTATACATAATGGGATATTATGTCAAAGATGGGGCAGAGTAAAGTAATAAATCTTTAGTTTGACTGTTAATGAGAACCTTCATTTTGTGGCGGTGTAGGGCATCTACGAAAATTGTCTCTTTAATAGCACAGAATTCCAGACATAAATGACTGCCCAGAGATCCAAACAAGACTGAATATAGGGCAAAAGCTTCAAATATGTCTTGGTAGCTGAGGGTCTTTACTCTGGTGACATTTAGATACCAAGACAAGCTTGAAGTTCTATCACTATACTCTATCTTTTATAAAAACTGACTTATGCAGAACTCCAACAGTAGTCTCTAAATGGATAGGTCACCCAGGAACTGTGACAATGGAAATGTTTTTTGATGAACAATGAAAAGGTCTTCTTGTAGGTCAGATGGTATGATAAAATTATGTCTACTGTACCTAACATCATGGACCATCCTGTTCAAGTTTACAAATGGAAAATATCTCAAGTGGTAAAGACATCCAAGTGGCAGGAACCACAGGGAAGCTAAAAGCTAAAGGCTCAGAAGGCTGAGTTCCCAAGTATTTCAAAGGAGGTCCAACTCCTTAAAGTCACAGCCCAGGTAATAATATTTGGTGATGGTTAAATGATAACCAAGTGGTCATGAGAAGCAGCAGCAACACCCCGCTTGTCAGGCCTTTGTCAACAACATTTTCCAATTAGCAGTCCACCACTTGATGGCAGAAGTTAATGAAGTCTGTGATCCACTTGCTCAGGATTTACTTGGCAAGTGCCAGCAATCCCCCACCCCCAGAACAAAGAAAATGAAAAGCTGCTCCTTCCTCCACTCCCTTTCAAAACGTGTGGCCTTGCTTTAGACAAATCAGATCTATGGTACAAATGCAGTTTATGAAGGTCACTCTCTCCTCAGTTTCTTCTCTACAGACTTAGGAAATCAAACTTCCATCAGCCTCACCAGTCTTATATTCAAAGCCATGAGTGGATCATAGCATAACTCATTTATGCAGAAACAGTGGCAACTTAACTGCTCTAGAGTCCAATGGATTTGTTTTTTTGAAAGGCAGGTCCTTAGTACTGAACCTAGTCAACTTCTTTGAAAAGATTACTGAGGCTGTGGACAGCCATCACCCTGTGTATGGTATTCCAAGGCTTCTGACATTATCCTTCATTATGGTATTGTTTAAATGTTAGACAACCTTAATGTATACACCTACATCATCCACTGGATTACAAACGGCCTATCCAACAGATCCCAGGTACTGAAAGTTGCTGATACCCTCTCTCTGAATGTAAAACTGTAACTAGTGGAGTACTGCAGGGGTCAGCGCTAGGCCCGCCTGTTTGGCATTTATTTTAAAGACATCCAAGCCATTATGCCAGAAGTATGGTGGACCAAGTTTTTTTTGATGACTGTAAGCTGGTCATAGGTAACCACTTGTCCAATGACGCTAAACTCCTCCAAAAAGGGCTGGAATATGTACATACCTGGTATACAGAAAATGGTCTCAGGCTAACTGCAAAATGTGCAGCATAGCAGAGATCAGCAAAAAAGCTGCTCTCAGCTCATATGTTATAAGTGGTAAATCTCTTCAAACAGATATAATCATACAATACCTGAACAATTATGTGGACAACTCTCTCTCATTCAATTATCGTGTTTCCACCATAGTCAGGAAAGCCTTACATTGGCCCTGTTAATTTCTGAGGGAATATCTTTATGCTCTAAAGAACTCCTCTTACCACTGTACTCTTCTCTTCTCAAATGCAATTCCCCCTTTGGCATGTGCAAATACAAACATATCGTTCAACTGGAAGGGCTGCTCCAAGGTGACTTGTGTCTTGCTTTTTGAGCCACGAAAATCCCAGTCCTATTTGACTTCCTGATTCTTTGCAAAACCAGTGGCTCTACAAACACCCTTACCAGGGACCCAAATTTACACCAAAAAATAAACAAGATTTGCTAGAAGGACAGGTTCCTAACGCAATGTATTCCAAGTCTATGGAATAAGTTACCAGTGCAGGTCAAGCAAAGCACTGCTTGGTCTGCCTTTAAGGCTAGTCTTGAAAACTGGATGGGTGGACACAAATTTACAACAGGGTTATCATGTATGGCCTTACTTGATTTGGAATGTGGGCATTAAGTACTCATAAAAGGTGGCAAGAACTTTACAGCACACCAAATCTATTCTTGGTTTTATATAGATACCAGCCTCACACATGATTGTCCTATTCTCATGTGGAATTTGTCTCCTTCTGATGGTATCAGACAAAGAATTAAAATTTGGACTATAAAGACGTATATGGGCAAATCACAGATGCACTTCTGACAAGGGATGATCCAACTCTAACCATGACTCTCACAGAAGCCTTACCATGTGACTAACATTCTGCTTTATGCTCATGAACCATGAGACCAGGTTTTGATAAGTTGTCATGGTACTGGAGTATCCATGAAGGCATGGGGAAGAGTGAAGGGGTGTGGCTCACTCATCTCTGTCAGGGGGTGGGAGAGGGTTGCACACAGTCAGGGTACATGGATTTGGAAAGATTTCACTGGTGGAGATCAGGAATACCACCACTCATACTTCTTGGGGGGGGGTGTGGCTGCTTGGAGGAAACATCCATTGCTGAAGTGAGGGGATGGCCTCCACAATTTGCCTATTGCACAACCTGCCCCACCCACCACATGGCCAAGTACATTAAGGATGTTAGGGCCAGCATGTAAAAAGCTAAACTGCTCCCCCAGCAGCTACCTGAATGATGGCCTCTCCCAAATGACTCTCATCACAACAATGGAGGATGAATGCATCCATTAGTTGGAAGGGGACTGATCAACAGGCAGCAGAGGCCAAATAAGGGAAAAAAACTTTTAGCTGTGAGTCAATGATGCACAGCATCTTTATGGAAAGAACTTCCTCAATCTGAGATTACTCTAGTAAAGTAATATGTGAAAATTGAATTCATTTATATCGCAGGGAGATAAATGTTATCGAGATCATGCATAATCTCAGTTATTTTATTACCACGTGATGGGGAAAACAATGCATTCTCTTCTGTTCACTTTAAGATGTAATCCTGAAACAATGTGACTTGTCTGCAAAATATGGAGGGTATAAATAAGTTTAGCTCTGACAGATTAATTTACGTCAGTACTTTATCTTCAGTTTCTTTCCTAGACAGTACAGAAACTGTTGGTGTGGGTGTTGTTTCCAAATCTGATGGCCATATTAAGACTTTGATGGTTTCAGTGTTTTAGGCATCACTTACGTAACATTTTCTGTCACGTTTTAGGCTCATGATTCAAAATGTGTGACATGAAGAAAAGTAATCTTAGGCTCAGGGGCCAGATGTGCTGTTAATGTGTAGCACATCACATCACAGCATACAAGCAGGGCCCCAAGCAAAGAAACTTCTCAGGAACATATGATAGGCTGGAGTAGAAGGAAGGAAGAATAATCCTGTTGTAGATCCAAATAGAATGGTCCCAAATGTTAGATCCCTTCAGATTCTTTACATCTGAATGCATGATTCTATCCCAGGTAATTTCAAAAGTCTTTTACTAAGTTCACTAAAATCCTACGCCTGAAACGTCTGAGGTCTCAATCCTATTACCTTTGGCAAAGTTACAGACTACAGGCAATGTTTTCCTTTTATACCATATTCAGTTAATGAACAAATTAAGCCTGATAAAATCATAAACAGTTTTGTCTTCTATTAAGGGTGTGAACAAAGTTAAATATCATTATGTACTTTATAATCAGGCAAATGTTTTACTAATACAAAATATTTAAAAAATCATAAGCAAATGAAGATATCAAACCTTCATTAATTATTAGACAGAAATACAACTTTCTGTAAGGAGTTGAAGAGTTTCAGAATAGTCTAATACAAATTATACATAAGTAATACAGCTGCTATATTTCTAATTGTTTGAAGACATTATTTTAATAAACCTAGTTTCCCTAGCTTTTCTGTCAGTATTGGTGCTATAATATTACACAGTATCACACAGCATACAAATGGAAACAGATGGAGATGTAGCTGGCTGAACTAGTGCCCTGCAGTGGTCCAAGAAATTAGCAACCCCCTCCCCCAGCTCTTCAACTAAGAAGCCAAAAAAAACAATCTTCAGAGCTTCGCATTACTATTGTACACTAATTCAGCCAGTCACTCACCCTCCTAACACACACACGCACACAAAGTCTTCAGATTACTGTAGCAAGCCAACTGGCTTCCTATGGTAATTTGACCAATCACACCTCACCAAATCCGCACACCCTCCCCAGCCTTCAAAACACACACACATGCAAAAAACGTCTTTCGGTTTTTGTAAGCAAACAATCATGCCTCATCAAATCCACCTTCATTCCCTCTTCCCAGCAAGAAAGTAAAAAAAAATCTTCATATTCCTACAGTAATTTAGTCAACAGTCCACAGCCCCCAGCTCTTCAAATGAAAACTTAAACACCAGACTTACAGAAAGAAAGGAACTGCTAGCCTCTCGATCTCGGCCCTTGAAACTCTTCATCTGGGGCTATTGCCCCCTTCCTTGCTATGTTACTAAAAACAGGTGGCTAGTGCATGGGAGGGATAAGATTGTTTGAAAGGTGTTGGTCTATTCTGGGCAGCCACAGTTGTTACACTAAAAGAACTTGGGTTAAAATTCTGTTTTATCTTAAAATTGGAAAAGTGAGACTGATTATTTTAAAATAAAACTGGAGGTTGCAACTAATAAGATGAAGTCAAAAAGTAGCACTGTACCAGATTCTCCATGTATCCTCATGACTTAGTATCTCAGAAATTATTGCTCACATTAGATCAAAAAGGTAATTACTTGAGACCACCGTATATTGTTTTGGGTAAATTCTCCCTTCCACTGATGATAAGAAACCATGCAGTTGTATATATAAAATGGAGATAAAAGGACTTGTTCTCATGCAAAAAAAAATGTTTTCAGCTATCCTGTTATACTGTACGCAGTGCTGAGCTTCCAAAGATTGCAATTAAGCTTTGCAGCACGCATAATCAGGTTTCACTCTTTCATGGTTGAAGACAATGTCCCATATACAGGTGTGGGGAATGCTTGGTATGCTCAAACCAGGGCTGGCATAGATAGAAGGGCAAAGCCCAAGATACCATCAGAAGCCAGACATGAATAAACCCTACAGTCAGGCATGACATAGTACTAGAATACCATGGATTTATTTTTAGTTATTTAGAGTGCTTTTTTAATTTTTTTTTTTAATTTTTAAACAGCTCTGCTTCCCTACAAAGTAATCATTAACTCAAAAGATCATAAGTAGAGAATAATTTGTTTTTGCTAGAGTTAATACATTCTTCAATGGAAATGAGCATTAACTATGAATTATGGAGGGTATCAAAGTATTAAACAGTTTCTAATGAACGTAGAAAAAAATAGTTCTCTGTTGGAAGTACAAGACTCAACAGTGAGAGTCTGAAAAGCCCTGAATAAATAAACTCAATTCTGCAGGTAAAAGAGTGAAATGCAAAACTTGCCGTTACCCATTCAATGTATTTTATTTGCAGGGACCACCCCCTCCCTTACCCCAATACCCCCCCCCCCATGACATAGACTCTAAGACTGCTCTGCCTTGGAGAAGGATAGTTCTCAGAGATGCAGAAAATTAGTATATGTTTGTATATATTTGTATATTTTGCTCCATAATTGCACTTAATGTCATGGTGCTTCAGGATTCGCACTATCAGTTCTTAAAAATATGACACAAACTGAAATATACCACAGTCCTCGGCTCTGTCTGTAACACTGGGTAGGAACACTAAACAAAAAAATAACACATATTTAAGAGAAGTAACTCACCACAGTGACTAAACTTAAGAATTTGTATAGCATATTCTGTTTATGTGAGCTCCAAATACTTTTGGGAAGACATGCTCTACAAACGGTGCAGCTCCTTTTTCTATAAACTTACCATTTCCTTGCTGATAACTTATAGATGCTTCCATGTGACTTGCACTAGCCTGGCAGTACAAAAATACCATGGTAGGATAGATATGTGCAAACTATGACTTTCAGTACAAAAATACCATGGTAGGATGGATATGTGCAAACTATGACTTTCAGTACAAAAATACCATGGTAGGATAGATATGTGCAAACTATGACTTTCAGTACAAAAAATACCATGGTAGGATGGATATGTGCAAACTATGACTTTCAGTACAAAAATACCATGGTAGGATAGATATGTGCAAACTATGACTTTCAGTACAAAAATACCATGGTAGGATAGATATGTGCAAACTATGACTTTCAGTACAAAAATACCATGGTAGGATAGATATGTGCAAACTATGACTTTCAGTACAAAAATACCATGGTAGGATAGATATGTGCAAACTATGACTTTCAGTACAAAAATACCATGGTAGGATAGATATGTGCAAACTATGACTTTCAGTACAAAAATACCATGGTAGGATAGATATGTGCAAACTATGGCTTTCAGTACAAAAATACCATGGTAGGATAGATATGTGCAAACTATGACTTTCAGTACAAAAATACCATTGTAGGATAGATATGTGCAAACTATGACTTTCAGTACAAAAATACCATGGTAGGATAGATATGTGCAAACTATGACTTTCAGTACAAAAATACCATGGTAGGATAGATATGTGCAAACTATGACTTTCAGTACAAAAATACCATGGTAGGATAGATATGTGCAAACTATGACTTTCAGTACAAAAATACCATGGTAGGATAGATATGTGCAAACTATGACTTTCAGTACAAAAATACCATGGTAGGATAGATATGTGCAAACTATGACTTTCAGTACAAAAATACCATGGTAGGATAGATATGTGCAAACTATGACTTTCAGTACAAAAATACCATGGTAGGATAGATATGTGCAAACTATGACTTTCAGTACAAAAATACCATGGTAGGATAGATATGTGCAAACTATGACTTTCAGTACAAAAATACCATGGTAGGATAGATATGTGCAAACTATGACTTTCAGTACAAAAATACCATGGTAGGATAGATATGTGCAAACTATGACTTTCAGTACAAAAATACCATGGTAGGATAGATATGTGCAAACTATGACTTTCAGTACAAAAATACTATGGTAGGATAGATATGTGCAAACTATGACTTTCAGTACAAAAATACTATGGTAGGATAGATATGTGCAAACTATGACTTTCAGTACAAAAATACCATGGTAGGATAGATATGTGCAAACTATGACTTTCAGTACAAAAATACCATGGTAGGATAGATATGTGCAAACTATGACTTTCAGTACAAAAATACCGTGGTAGGATAGATATGTGCAAACTATGACTTTCAGTACAAAAATACCATGGTAGGATAGATATGTGCAAACTATGACTTTCAGTACAAAAATACCATGGTAGGATAGATATGTGCAAACTATGACTTTCAGTACAAAAATACCATGGTAGGATAGATATGTGCAAACTATGACTTTCAGTACAAAAATACCATGGTAGGATAGATATGTGCAAACTATAACTTTCAGTACAAAAATACCATGGTAGGATAGATATGTGCAAACTATGACTTTCAGTACAAAAATACCATGGTAGGATAGATATGTGCAAACTATGACTTTCAGTACAAAAATACCATGGTAGGATAGATATGTGCAAACTATGACTTTCAGTACAAAAATACCATGGTAGGATAGATATGTGCAAACTATGACTTTCAGTACAAAAATGCCATGGTAGGATAGATATGTGCAAACTATGACTTTCAGTACAAAAATACCATGGTAGGATAGATATGTGCAAACTATGACTTTATCAGCTGATTTAACTTTGCAAGTTGCTTAACATCATATTTGTTCTGCTTTCTTCGGGAAGGGAATATGCCAGTTATGAAGGCCACTGAGAGCAAACATTTATTAGTGCAACTACTAGGAAATAATGGAATGTTAATCAAATTAAGGCAGATAGCTGTACACAGTACTGACTAGTGTCTTGTCATAGTGATCAGTTCCTGAAATCATTCATAAATTTCTCTTTTGGTTAATTTGGTTAATTGTGTTAAAAGTTACACACTCACATCTCTACCGAATTACTTTTATTAGGAGTGGTCATTCAGTGACGATAAATGTCATAAAAGAGGCATAAGGAAGGACAAAAAGCTGGGATTTTTACTGAAAAAAAATATTACGAAGAGCCACTGAGTCAACAGTGTCCTTTTCCTCCAGCCAACAGCAGCAAACTACAAGAAATGTCAGACATGAGTACAAAAATGGATACAATTTTGCAAGAAGTGGCAAATAAATAGCACAATTCAGCAACTACATAAAGAAAATGGATATGAGACATATAGAACTGGAATCATTGTTACCTGGTCACAATGTTGAAATTCAGAATATAAAAACAATTGAGAGTGATCATACTATGTGAGCAGCAGAGATGGAAAAGCACATGAAGAGCTGAGGAAGAAAGTCCCCGAAATGGAATATGATGAACATGGGGAGAATACATGGTTCATTAATAACCCTGATGGAAGTGAGGGCAGAGCCTCAAAAGTACATGCAGGAACAAGCAAGTGTATGGAATATTTTTCCTCCGTTTGTGATACTAATAGATAGCACTTTTAGGGTATTCCAACCCAGTGGCACTTCTGTCCACTGTCTATGCCATCTTGTGATCAAACTGCAGAATTGTACTCTGAACAAATGAATTTTTAAGTGCACTCTGACAAGAAAAATAGAATAATCACAGTAAGGGACAACTGGATCTTTATAGACGGGACTATTCACTAGCCACCAGGTAGTGCAGAAATAAATAAAGCACATGTTTTAGGAGATGTAAATCATTGAGACTAAGATTTAAACTCAAATATCCAGCAGTACTTAAATTGTCCTTTTCTACAGAGACATTGAGAATGCTATCGCTGATTTAGAAAAATATCAGTCATTTAAGGGTAGCATGTCTCAAAGCACTGGACATGAGGAAGAAATAAGAGGCAATAGAAGCCTAAGGACAGGTGGCTGGTGAAACCCTTCCCTGTTTTTAGGAAAAAAAATGCAGAACAAATACAAGGAAATAGCCCAGAATTCGAGGAGGGTTCCAGAAATCATGGAGTCTCAAACCCATGAAAAGGGGACCCAGCTGTCAGAGAAAGAGACAAATGATAACAATGATGTAAGGACGGGTACAGTAAACGGTTCTGTATGAGACCTCAAACACTGAGACTCTATGACTTAGTTATAAGACTTTCATTTTTAAATTTGTTACAATTAAATACTGTAATACGGACATCGGGTTAAGTATAGTTTGATAAAAATGATCATTTAAAGCTCTCTCCAATATTACTAAGAACTACTTTTGGATATTTTAATTGAACCCACGACCTTTAATGCCCCTACAATAATACTCTTTATTAGATTTACTTTTCTTTTGTTAATTTTACAAAAAGTACAAGACGTTAGCTTGTATTAACTATTAATCCAACCACGAGAATAACTGATCCCCTGCAACTGGGTCTAGTAGTTTCATTGTTTCGTGTGAGACACATAGTAAGATGTTTTCCATGTTGTTATTCCAAGTGTTCATAGCTTACTGGATTTGTACTGAACACAAGTTAATAAGTTATTTATACAGCATTTAGGCTCTAAGGCCATCTAACAATGCTGATTCAATTAAATGTGGATTATAAACCCACTGACCAAACCAAACATCTAGATTACTTTTGAATATTATAAGAGATTCAGATTTCCTTATATCCATAGGAAACCTATTCCATAAACGTGGAAGTATTTGAGTTACACAATTTGCTCTTAATGAAGAATTAAATAGTTTGACTTCAAATGTGCATTTACTGTGCTTGTGAGTTTTATTATTACTATTTATATTAAAATGAAACATAGCTTGTAACATTTCATCAATAAAAATCCTACAACCAAGTATCAGCTTGTCTATTATATATCTATAACGAACAGTAAAGAAGTTTAATTTTAAACATCTAACATAACAAGACAGATCTTTAAGAGATTTGATCTTATTTGTAAATTTTTGTTGTACATTCTCAAGTTTAACAAGTTATCCACTATTATAAATGCAAAAAAAAAAAAAAATAATATATTCCAAAGTTGATCTAACAAATGTTTTATAAAGTTGCAACATGTACATTTCTTTTCTTAAAGAAATAGTTTTCATAAATAATCCAAGTTCTTACCTTTTGCTACAGTATTATTAACATGTTTAGCAAACTTTAAATTTGAAGAAACCAGTATTCAGCATTACATATTAGATGAGCTGCAGACCCAGTTATTTTTTACTTATTTCTTTCTTTTTTGGAATGGCTCAGGGTTGTGGCTAAATGCATTAGATTTAGTTGGGCAGCTTGTACTGATATGAGGGGGATGTGTAATGCGACATGAGAATTAAACCAATAACTGCAACGGAAGGTGGGGAGTGTTTGACAGGGTGCTTGACAATGGTGGTGGTAGGGTGTTTTGACATTGAGATTGCAAGCCTTAACATGCACTTGAACTATTAAAATGACATGCATTGTGTAAGTGGTTGTCGAGGAACTCATCAAGGCCTTTTAAGCATTAGAACTAAGGGAAACAGTCCCTGTAATTGCAGATTTGAGGATTTACGTTTGTTCCAATGCCAGATATCAGGCTGAGGATCATACCATTTTGCTGAAGAGGAAGGTGTTCACTGAAGTGTGGATGGATGGGGGAAAGGAAAAGTGAGGTGAAATAATTTATCAAATGCAACTTTAAACAGCACTAAGATTCAATGATCCTCTCAATCAGCTTGTGAAAAATACGTGGATTAATAATGGTTCAACCTGCAGTTAGTTGCAAGGAATGAACAACGCTTCCTGGAATTCATCAATTCCACAGCCCTGGACCAGCTCATTCTTACCCCCACTAGAAGTAGCAACATCCTTGACCTAGTTAATACTAACACGGGCAACTGTTGCTCTACACCACTAGTCAATTCCGCCCTGGTTAGATCCAACCACAAACTAATCACCATGGAAATCCACATCTCACCCACACACCCCCGCAAATGTATCCACCATGAAAAACGTCTCCAAAGATGACTTTGGGCTCCTAAAAACAGAGGTGGCTAACTTCACGGCACCCATGTCAATGGAAAATAGATGCATGACTGCAGAATCATACACCAATGCACTGTACGAACACGTACATAAATGCATGGATCTAGCCATACACAACAGAACCAGGATGCCCTCCTCCAAAAAAAAAGGAACCCAATCTGATGGTCCCCTGTCATTAATAAACTCTACAACAGAAGGAAGAAACTGTTGCAGAAAAAGGTGAAGTCCCAAGACTAGAAAAACTCCCTTATTAGCCTCAACAAAAAGATGAGATCCCTCATCAAATTCTCTAAAGCCAGCTATGAAGACAGAATTGCATCAGTCACTAAAAACAATCAGAAAGCCTTCTATAGTTACATCACGAACCTCCACAGCAATACCCAGATTTGCTCTGAGTTACTGCACAATGGCACCTCCTATACTGAGCCAACAGATATTGCCAACATACTGGACGACAGATTCAGTGCCAACTTTACCCCCCCCCCCCAAAGGACCAATCACAATACCGGAGGAATGCCAGGCACCCAGCATTACTGCAGCACAGGTTACAGCTGAATTGTCCAAGGCCAAGAATACAACTTCCATGGAATCCAACAATATCCCTGGATATGTTCTACATGAACTACAAAGTGAATTTACACCACATATGTGTGCCCTGTTCAATCACAGCCTCACCTCATACTTTGTCCCTACCGAATGGCACACTTCTACAGTCATCTCTCTCCATAAAGGGGGAGTGACTACAGACCCTGGGAATTATTGCCCCATCAGCCTGATGAGTCTGATATGTAAGGCTATGGACCGCATCATCATGGACCTAATTAACAATAATATAGGGAATCTCCAAACTCTAGATCCCACATGATTTGGTTTTGGGAAAGGAAGATCATGCCTACTCAAGCTGGTTGACTTCTTTGAGTCAGTCACCAGGGCTGTGTATGAGGGCAAGACAGTTCATACAGCCTACATCGATCTGGCCAAGGCCTGTGATACCATTTCCCACTCAGGAAGTATTCATAAACTCACCAAACTAGACATCAACCCCTATATAACTAGGTGGGTTGCAAATTGGCTCACAGATAGAACCCAGAGTGTGAAAGTAGCGAACTGTAAGTCAGACTGCCGATCAGTCACGAGTGGAGTCCCACAGGGATCAGTCCTGGGTCCTCTCCTGTTTGGCATCTACTTCTCAGAAGTCCAGGCCAACACAGAATGACTCTGGCTGACCAAGTTCACAGAGGACTGCAAGCTGGGAGCCATTATTAACTCCCCAAGTGATGTACACGTCCTGCAGAAAGACCTCACTGAGACCAATGACTGGTGTAGAAACCATGGCCTTAAGCTTAATGCCAAAGAATGCGTCGTCATCCCCTTTGGGAAAAACTCAGTTCCTACTAATTACCACATCGATGGGAGCCCACTGAACACTGAAGGCGTTATATGAGATCTGAGGACACAGGCTGACAGGAACCTCTCCTTCGACCACCGCATTGCCATTGTGGTCAGAATGTCCTTCTATGTGGCACATCTCATTACCAAGGATTTTGCATCCAGAAAGAAAGGGGTCATCATCTCTCTCTACTCTTCCCTCATTAGGCCAATCATCGAGTATAATGCCCCATTTGGCATGTACCTCACTAGACACATGCAACAGCTGGATAGGTCACAAAAGTAACTCAAGAAGAGAAACCTAGGCCTTAAACACATGTCCTACACAGACAGACTCAAAAAACTCCAGCTATTCTCCCTCTCATATCGTCTACTAAGAGGCGATCTCTGCTTGACTTACAAAGCCATGTCTGACCCAGCTCTGTTACAAATGCTACAGCTAAACAAATCCCAATCCCTCCGTACCACATAGGTTCATAGGTTCATACTAGGCTATCTGCCCTGGGGCAATTATAAGCCTAGCCCGATTCTGTATGGCTTACGCAACCCCTTGATTTGAGTATACTGTGCCCTTTTTAAGGTTTAGTTTACTGTGCCTCTGTCTAGTAGTGCCACGGGAGTAATCCCTGGGACAAACCTACGATCCCCCATCCACCTATCGAGATTCTTCTTGAAGAGATTCAGTGAGGTGCTCTGCCTCACATGAACTGGAATTCTATTCCAGAGTGAAGGGAGCCTCTGGGTTATGAACCTGTCCCTCCAGCAAGTTCTATTTATTTCTGTGCTGAGGTTCCAAGTCCCTCGAGCGTGTGGCTCTAAGGGATTTAGATTTACTGAGGTGGAGCATGTCCATTAATTCTGGATTTGACATAGCTTTGTGTGTCAGGCATAGATCGCCTCGAAGTAGGAGGTATGCAACTGAGTAGAGCTGGAGTTTTTTTAACTGAGCAGCATATGGCATCTGTTTGAGACCCTTGATCCTCTTGGTGAGATACTTTTGGGGTCTTTCTAATTGCTGCAGGTGTCGGGTAAGGTACATCCCAAAAGGGGCATTGTATTCTATGATGGGCCTGATGAGGGATGAATAAAGGGGCACGATTACCTCTCTTGATCTAGATGTGAAACCCTTCGTGATGAGGTGGGCTATGTAGAAGGTCTTTCTAACCACTTTGGCAATGTGGTTTTCAAAGGAGAGATTGCTATCAACTTGGGTCCCCAGGTCCCTAATAACTTTATCTGTACTTAATGGGTTTCCGCCTATGTGGTACTTTGTGGGAACATTGTTTTTGCCAAAGGGTATGACTATACATTTTTTGGCATTTAGCTTTAAACTATGGCGCTGGCACCAGTTATCTGTCTCTGTGAGACCTTTTTGAAGGATGTTTGTGTCAGCTGGAGAGTCGATTATGGCGCCCAGTTTGCAGTAATCTGCGAACTTGGTGAGCCATAGTCCTCCCACGTTTGCCTGTACCTCGGAAAAGTATATACCGAACAAGAGTGGTCCCAGGACAGAACCCTGTGGGACGTCACTTGTGACCGGTTTCGGGTCTGACATGACTCCAGCAACTTTCACTCTGTGGGTTCTGTCTTTGAGCCAGTTTGTGACCCATCTTGTGACATAGGGGTTTATATTTAAGCTGGATAGCTTATCTATGATGCCCGAGTGGGGTATTGTGTCAAATGCCTTGGCAAGGTCCAGATAGGCTGTGTGGACTACCTTCCCTTCATCTATGGCTTTGGTGACTGTTTCGAAGAAGTCAACCAGGTTCAAAAGGCAGGATCTGCCCTTGACAAAGCCGAACTGGGTAGGATCTAGTGTCTGTAGGTCCCCAATGTCTTTGTTTATGAACTCCATGATGATCCTCTCCATAGCCTTGAAGACTAAGCTAGTCAGGCTTATGGGGCGATAGTTTCCAGGGTCCATAGAGGCTCCACCTTTGTGGAGTGGGACCACTGTTGCTGTACGCCATTCTGTGGGCACATATCTTGTAGTGAGGCTGAGATTGTATAGTTGTTTTATTTGAGGGATTAGTTCCTCTTGGAGTTCATGTAGGACGCAACCTGGGACGCCATCTGGTCCCATGGAAGCAGTGTTTTTTGCTTTGGAGAGGGCAGCCTTCACCTGAGCAACAGAGATGTTTGGGAGGCAGCCCTCTGCCGGGATAGGTACTTGCTCTTTTTGGGGGGAGGGGGTGGAGAAGTTTGCACTGAACCTGTCTGCCAGGATATTGGCAATGTCTGTGGGTTCAGTGTATTTTTTGTCATTTAGAATCAACTCAGAACAAGTCTGGGAGTTGCATCCCAGGTTCCTAACATAACTGAAAAAAGCCTTATGATTGTCTTTGGTGTCCTGTGCAATTTTTCTCTCGAAGCTGGCCTTGGAGGATTTTATGAGGGATCGTAATTTTTTGCTAGTACTGATCAGAGATGCCTTCCCTATTAGGGACTTTGCTCTATCATGTAGTAGCTTCCTCCTTCTGTTGTACAGTTTATTTATGGCAGGGGTCCACCAGACTGGACGCCTGCCTTTGGATGATTGGGTCTTGGTTTTGTTTGGGATAGCATGATCCATGCATTCCTGGAAATGTCCGTAGAATGCGTTTATATAGGATTCTGCAGTTTGGGCCGTAGTTTCCACTGGCCCTGGGGCCTTGAAGGATTCCACTTCGGTTTTGAGAAGTGAGAAGTTCGCTTTTGAGAAGTTTTTCACTGTGGTTTTCTGGGCTGGGGATGGGGTAGGGATGTGGACATCCAGTGAAATTAATTTATGGTCTGATCTTACCAATGAGGGATATACTTCTGGTGTGGAGCATAGAGTCCCCATGTTGGTAATGATCAGGTCTAGTATGTTGTCCCCTCTTGTGGGAGTGGTGACTAGTTGTTCCACAGCATTTGAGTTTATAATTTCCAGGAACCTTTGGGCTAAGGTGCTGGGGCTTGAGTAGTGCTCCCAGTCAATGTTTGGGTAGTTGAAGTTGCCCAATATAATGGTGTTCGGAGAGATCTTCATGTTCTCCAATGTTTTCAGGAAATCCGAGAGGGATTCCTGACTTTGAGAGGGTGGTCTGTAGGATGCTATAAACTGAAAAGCAGTCTTGCCCACTGTTAGTTGCACATGGATGGTCTCCGATACTTCGTGCAATGCCACTAACCTGGAGGTGTGGATACCCTTGATAAATATGGAAACTCCCCCTCCTTTTGTGGTTCGGTCTGGGTTTTGGGGCCGAAAAGCATGATATGAGGTATAGCCTGGTAGTGCTGGGGTGCTCTCTGGAGCCTTGAACCAGGTTTCTGCCACTGCACAGATATCGATGTTCTCCATACTGAGGAGAGCTTCGAGTGTGTGCATCTTAAGGTTAAGACTTCTGGCGTTAAGCAGCATTACCCTTAGTTTCTTGTTCCTTGTGCTGTCTATGGGGGTGGGTTTGAATTTTGAGCCTTGCCTAAAAAAGGCATTATGGGGGTGGCAAGAGCCTTTGCCAATATCCGAAATCCCAGTGGTGACAGGTGCAAGCCGTCCCTTGCAAAGCAACGTGGCTTGTCGAGCATGTCATCCCAGGCTGACAGACACTGGATCTCCTTTGAATGACACCAAAATTTTAGCCAATTGTTAAAATGGATCATTTTGTCTTTGTACTGTGGCATCATTCTAGGTGAGGGTAAGATGCTGCTCAAGGTCAGGGTCATACCGGCCTGGGCTACATGATCAGAGAGCTCCTCTATGTCTCTTTTCATGTAGTCCAGGGAGGTACGTCTCAGGTCATTCACACCAGCATGTACAATGACTGAGTCATATTTGTATTTGCTTTGGAGTGACCTGAGTGTTTGCATTATGTGGCGGATCCTAGCACCCGACAGGCAGCTCACTGTGACCCTCTCTTTATTCAGCCTAGTGAGCGGGACATCAGTGTGTCTGACAATAGAGTCACCTATTACAAGAGTATCAGGTGTGTTATTCATTTAAAGCAGCAGACAAAACATCAAAGTCCAGCAAGTAAGCCACAGGAAATCCAATCCAATCTTTTGTATTCTGTATGTTGGAATAAAACTTTTTTTGTGTTACACAGCCGTGGAGTTGGGAGTTTGGTTTTGCACTGTTGGATTTCCTGTGGTTTACTTGCTGGACTTTGAAGGTGTGTTATTCAACCTTAAGGGCTGTGGCTGCTTGGCACACTGACTTTGTGGGCTATGTGTTGTGCCTGTTTTGTTTTGAGGTAGCATTTGCTTGGATGTCTGCTTTGGAGGTCTCTGTTGCTTAGGTAGATTTTTATTTAGAGCCTCCGAGTATGTTTTTGTGTATTTATGTGTTTGGTTCACTGATGTGGTGGGACTATGTGATACTGGAATTGTGTTGTGTGAGGTTACCTTCTCCTCCTGAGTGGTTACACCAGTTTTGAGATGAGAGAGCTCAACCTCCAGTTTGGCTAAATAGTTGCATCTCTCACATATATTTGAACCTGTTTGGAGGAGGAGAGGGTTGTCCGTGTACATGAGACAGTTGTAACATTGCCTCAAAATTCCCAGATTCACCAGCTGGACTGGAGAGGAAACCATTGACTGACCTTTGGACATGCTAGAGTAATATAGGGAAACTGAATTTAAGACAGACCAATAGAGGACAGGGTAATCGTAGAGAGTATAAGAGTAAGTAGAGCTTATGGTTTAATAGTGCTAACTTGTAGGATTACTTAATTGGACCAGTGAAGGGCCTTAGAATGAGAATATGGTGTTTAAATTGAGAGATAGAGCAGTTCTAAGGGAAAAAGTGAAGAGCAGACTTTGTGGAGCCAGGAATTGTTTAAACCCAATTAGGCGGCGCTGCCCGCTGTTGCGCTATGCACAAAACCGTGCAAAAGAGGGTTTTAAGAGAGGAAGATGAAGGAGTTTGGAATTGACCCAAAATGGCCAATAAAACTACAGTTTCAAGTCAGTAACCACTCCCACAGGGGCAGGCAGGCTGCTCAATGTTTTTCACTGCCACTGATCAACAGAGAGACTTCCCTTTAGCACAAGCAAAAAATGTCCTCCAAGAAACTTACAAACAGTTCAAGAACAGCAAACATGCTCCAGAGACCTCAACCTCATTACCACAATCAACAGAACATGCTGGAGGGATAGGTTCATAACCCAGAGACTGCCCATGCTCTGGAATAGACTTCCCATACATGTCAAGCAGAGCACCTCACTGGCACTATTCAAGAGAAATCTTGATGAGTGGATGGGAAATAGAAAGCTCACCCCAGGGAACTAACATCGGGCAGCATGATACCAGGGCACTTCTATGGGCTAGGCTTGTAAAGGCCCCAGGGCCATTAGCCTAGTACACACCTATGAACCTATGTAAGCAATAACAGAATACAATTTGGTAGATGAAATTTCTGACTGGGCTGGGGGGCATACATGACTGGGTTTGCTCTATTGCTATGCAAGTGATACAGACAATGATGGGGAGGGGTGTGGACTTTTGTCTGTACATAGTTAATAATTTTATGTTTCTGAAGTAACTTCTACTGTGCTATTTTTTTACTGTTATTTATGTTGAAAGTAAACCTAAGAGAACACTGGGTGGAGAATGGGAAGAACATTTTAGGATTTGAAATAATTGGAAAGCTGCTTGGGAAGTTGAGGACAAGGGTTAAGAGATGGGTCTGCTATTAATATCCTGGAATGCTAACAGTCTTAACGATAAACTGCAAAGTGCTGTAGAATATGTCAAGACATCCAAGGATGAAACAGTAATGTTGCAGGAGGCACATTTAAATGGCACATACCATGATGATATAATTAAAAACTCCTTTCCCTTCCCAGCCTTGCAGGAAAGTCTTAGTGGATTTCAAGGCATTCCCACTTTATCTAAGGGATCTTTTGGGGGAACTCTGGTGGCTAAAAGGGTACTACTGCAACAGTCAAATATTCAACAGGATGTGTCACTTTGTCACTGTATCACTTGTTAAACTACTTTGAAGACTTGAAACTCCTGGCACCAAATTCTTCTTGACCACTACGGAAAAGGGGTACAAGTCATGACCTATGTGCATGAAACTTTACGATTAGAATGAGAAGAAATGCTGAAAAAACAATAACTTTCTTCCAGTTCCAAGAAAAAATATCTGCCACCCACTTCCTTCTGCTGTTAGAAACGTTAAAAGAAGATTCCACGCAGCACTGTAACCTCTTGGGTACCTAAATGGTTGAATCACAGATAGCCTTACTTCTTAAAAACAGACTTTGCACTTTTCTGATGAAAGTAAAGCCTAACTAAAATAACTTAGCTGTGATTTAAGAAGTCCTGCAAAATATATGAATTGTCACAGAACAGAAAATGCCACAGAGAAAATACTTCAGCTAGTGGCCAATCTCTACACATAAGACTGCTTCCCCAGCAAAGTTACAGTGATAAGCGCAAATCCCCCCTACCAAGTTTAAGTACAACACTGCCACCTGAATGACCAATTCCATGAGGAGAAAGCCAGGTTTCTGCAGAGTTTCCACAGAATATTGAAAAGCTCTCAGTTTGAGAAGAATTATATGGAAACCTTTTAACTACCTTAACTACACCAGAGCAAACATTTGGCACCCCAACCCTCTGGGGACACACCCAAAATCACTGACTGTGTCAAGGAAGGTGGGAAAAAGGGAAGCCCTGTCTCAACAGGTTGTAGATCAAGATCCACCAATCTATGATATGACAGCAAATACAAAATATAAAAAGAAGCAAGACTGCAGCCACTAACAGCAAACTGATTCCAGGGGGACACGCATATAGAAAAGGCCAGGGTAAGTGTAAATAAAGTGAAATTACTATAAGTGCCAGGAGACAGAAAATGAGCCTAAGCCTATCTACATGAATTAATTCAGAAGGCCAGAGCCCTAAGCATCTGGGCACTCTTAAAAACAGGAGAGAACTACTCTGGACTATGTCCATAACTCTCTCTGTGAAAGGAAAGGAATAAACTACCATGCTGGAAGGGAGAGCTACTTTCACTTGACAATAATACAAAGTAACTGAAGCTATGGCAAAGTCCAGGCTAATGCCACTATAAGGAAATTGTGAATGTAGGCTACCAATAACCAGTCATTGAGGTAGGGGAAACATCTGAAGGTTTTGATGCAGGAGGGTCTTTCTTATCATGCTTAACATGTTGGTAAAAACTCTGGCAGTGAAAAGAAGTCTATGAAGAAGCATCTTGTAATGAAGTACACCCCACTACAGCAAAGTGCAAGAACATTCTGAGAAGACTTCAAGCAGAAGGCAATGTAGTATGTGCAGCAGGTCTAATTTGGCAAATGACTGATTTCTTCTTCCTCATTGGCCAATAAGGTTAAGATTATGTGGTGGTCAGTACTTAACTGTTGAAAGCAATTTAATCGCTACTAACAAGAACATAAATATTCTGCAGCAAAATGCATAGGCATCTGTGATCAATCATGCATTCTTTGCCAGTTATTATACCCATAACTTAAAGAGTAAGTTACTTACACTGGAAGTGTACAAATTGGAGGCTTTGAATGAATAATCTCCTTGTTAACAAGCTCCTTCTCCAAATCACCACCTGCTAAACACCATAGGTAGTAGACTTCATCAATTGATCTTTCAGTCAGATAATCAATATCTTCGTCTGTTGAAAAAGTAGAATTAAATGTGAAAACTTCTTAACAGGCTCTATAACTGTTACAATGGTCGAAGAGTTCTCCTCTTTCACAAATCCTTTTTTTAAATATAAATTACAAATAAACAAGCAAATGTAAAAATATACAAGCATAAGGGTTCTGTTACATTTGTTCATTTGGTTACTTAGATACTCTGGTTCCTCAGTTTTAATCAAATGTCAAAGGTTCCAAGGCCATCATTACAGTGACCTGAGCACACTGCAAGGCCCGAACGCTCTAAGTGTAGCAGTACAATACGTTTATGTAAGAACCTATTGCAAAAAATGTTTGATAATTTTGTGTTGCAAAAGGCTAAACAACATTTCAAGAACCAGTTTCTCCTTAAGTGAAATAAGAAGGTGGCAAAAGTTTCTGTCACCAAAGTAGACAGAATTAATGGAAGAAAAGACAAACCGACTGAGGATAATTTAAAGTAATAAAGTGAACAAATGATACCAGATATGGCTCTAAGCAGAAGGCTTTGAGTTACTACAAGTGTTGTAAGGCCTTATTTACGTGAAGTGGAGTTCCTATCAGATAATCAGTATCAAAGGAACACACCTACTATGTTAAGCAGCTTACATCTGGGGAAAACTGACATACAAAACTGTGTGGTTCTATATGTAAACACAAACACACACACACAGACACATCATGTATTTAAACAAGATTGTATTTGTGACAATGATAATCTCTGTATGATTTACCACAAGCTGTTTTCTTTTGGGGGCAGACTACAAAAGTGAAACCAGCTATGTCTATATATATATATATATAAAAATCAGGATTCCAGAGAAAACTTATTTATCTGAAAAACAGAGTCAGTCATTTAAGTAAAGCATTACATAATCCAGCAAGAGGTTTTGTAAACCAGTTGTGTTCACAGCATGCATTTCCTAAGGCAAGCCTCTTCATTCTGGTGAAAAACTGCAAAAAATAGCTAAATCATTTTTGCTGAAGCTTCTTCCACATGTAGACTGCTCTTACAATCTGAACAATCTTTCTCGCAGCCCATCATCAAGCGAAGTTGTAGTGATCAACAACATAGTTTTTTGTGCAGATTTCTCCTATGTAGCAACTGCTTAATTTTAGTGGACAACCTATGTGTCAGAAAGTCTAGATTTGGGAAAGAATAAACAATAACTATTTGTGAATCCTCATTTATTTCAAGCAAAATTTATATCACCACTAATGTATGTAAAAGCAAAAGCTTATTTTTACCTCCTTTACCCAATATGGTTGATTGCTTTGTACGCTCATGTGAGCATGACTTTTATATTTATTATAAAGAGAAAAAACATAAGGGGACGTACCATAACTTGAATGTCAATTTGAAATCAAGTCTTGATAATTTACGTAACAATAATGGGATTACATTTAAACCAGCTGACAAAGGTGGAGGGGTAGTCGTAATGGAAACCCCTTTTTACACTGATTTAATGCAAACGATGCTAGATAATGACACTGCCTATAAGCGTATAGACAAAACAGCAGTTGTTTCAATAGTGAGAGAAGTACATGATGTCTTTTATGATCTCCTTATGTGCCGCTGTATAGATAAGGAACTATATGACTTTTTGGTAATTGAATCTCCCTTGATACCCATAATTAAGGGTCTCCCAAAGATGCATAAAGGGGTGCTACCTCCCCCATTACGCCCAATAGTTTCTGGCACCCATTGGGTAACGGAAATTGCATCCATTACATACAAACTAAATTGGGTCCTTTAGTTAAAGCAATACCCACTATACTGAAAGATTCCTAAGGGTTTCTGCATGATTTAAAACTGGACTCCACAAGTAGTAATATGTATAGGAACACTCTACTAGTTACTTTAGATATCAAGAACCTATTTACAAGTATTCCAAATGACTATGGTTTGGAAGCTATTAGGGAGTTCCTACATAGTAATGGAACACTTGACAATGCCAGTCAGATGTTAATTTGCAGCCTCCTAGATGTAGTATTAAACAACAATGTCTTTTTGTTTCGGGACTATACATATGCACAGACATGGGGAGTAGCCATGGGCACTCCCTGTGCCAATGCATATGCAAATTTAGTTATACATCAATGGGAAAATAGGTTCATTTTTAATAATGATAGATTTAAAAACATTATTTTATATAGACGTTTTGTAGACGACATTCTTTTATTTTGGAACAATGATTTGGACTCCTTGCACGAGTTTGTCGCTTACATGGAATCTACCACTTCTTTTTTAAAATTTACCTTTGAGCAGTCATGTACTAGTATCAGTTTTTTGGATATTACTATTAATAAAGATGATATGAATAACATCACCACAACTTTATACAGAAAGCCTTGCTGGAGGAACGCTATCCTTCATTTTGATAGCATGCATCCTCGCTACATATTTCGTAATGTGGTCAAGGGGCAGATAATTAGAACATCTCGACTATGTGGTAAAGAAGATGATCTACATAATCAGATTGAATTTCAAAAGACTTGTTTTATCAACAGAGGTTATCCCTCTGGCTTAGTTAATGACTTAATATCATCAATATTACAGACTCCCATAAACACTAAAAGAGGTGGTTGTCTAAGAAATATAAATGATAAAGAAGCATACTTAGCATTTAATATCAAGTATACTAATGATATACATCATGTCACCAATGTTATCAAGAATAACTGGAAAATTCTTTTACTTGATCCCATTATAGCACAGATAGTGGGTAATAAACCCACGTTCAGATTTACTAACAGCTTGAATCTTAAAAGATTATTATGTAATGATAAAATGGATGTCTCCAAATTGGACATTAGAGCATTGTATAAGAAAGGAACCTACCCCTGCACTAAATGTAACATGTGCAGGTTTATATCTAAAAATCAGTCATTTGTAGTACCAGGATTGGCCTTAACATTTACACCGACCTTTTATGCGACATGTGACTCGAAAAATGTTATTTATCTAGCCACTTGTGAGTTATGTGATGCCTACTACGTAGGGATGACTTCAAGGAGGCTGAGGGACCGCATTTATAATCATGTCTATGATATAAGGAAGGAGAATATCAATAATGCTTTGGCTAAACATTGCCATCAGTTTCCTAAGCATCACTTTAAGTTTAGGGTTATCCAAATCATGTATAACAACATGAGAGAAGGAGATACCATTGGGTCCCTCGAACTTCATGAATTGAAATGGATTTTTAATCTTAGGTCACATGTCGAACCAGGTCTGAACCAAGCAGTTAGTATTAGACCAGCTTTGTTAGGGGGTAGATAAACACAATTTATTTATTTATTTATAATTTTTATTAATTCATATAATTACTAATACAAGACAGTACTACATTTATCATTTCATTATAATGCACTATATTGTAATTATTGTTAAATTCATATATTCTACTTACATCAAGTTTATAATTCATTGTTTTATCATTTTATTAAAATTTTTATCATTTTTTATAAGATACTTCTCTCTAACACCTATTTGAATGATATGTGTTTTACCTTCGGAGAAGAAGGCGACATCATGATTTTATTTTGGTTTTGTGTTGTTACATGTTACATTAGTTCTAGCTATTTCTATGGAGTTTATGTTAATTTTATTATAGTGGTGCTAAAACTTATTTTGATAGTCAATTTGTTTTTGTACTTATTTAGAGGCATTATACTCATATATGAAATGTAAAAAAGCATCCTTTTAAAAGCTTAGCACATATGTAGAGCTGTCCTTTTAAACCACTTAATTGACTTGTTTATTTAATGATTTAATTGTTTAATTGTGAGTATTTTAGTATAAAATGGATGGTTTTTCACCTAATTATTGTAACCTGATGAAGCGCGCCATGGTGGTGCATGAAAGCGCTCGTTTCTGTTTTTATTAAATTTTTTTTTTTTTTATATGCAGTATCGTGGTGGTTCCTTACAGTTTTTTCTACAAAATTTATATCAGCTGATTAGTCACATACCTCTCAACCTCTTAACCCAAGAATTCTGGACAAAGCCCAAACTAATGGATGATAAAAGCCCAAAATAAGGGACAGATTTTAAATATTTACTTATTTATTGACATTTGTTTAAAAGAAAAGTATGACTGGGTAGAAGCCCATTTTCAGCTGCAGCCCAGGGAGAAAAGCTCCAAATTATTACAAAACATTTAAAGAGCAACAATTTTACAACCTCCAAAAATAAACAAATACATCTGCAGTTTAAATAATTATAACAAATTAGACATAATATAAAAATATGTGTTAATCAGAAAAAGGCATATGACAATTATTTAATATTTAGAGAAATTTTAGGCAGTTTATAGAGAAATTAAAGGTTAGTCAGTCTAATGCAAATAGGAACTGCAATATGAATTGAAGGAAAACAGGCTTATAGTATATTTAGAGAGAAAGTCAGGGAAGAGAATTAGATAGCAGTAGGGAAGTAAGTGAAAAAAGGAGAGTAAGGCCGTATAAGGAATGGAAAGGTACTTGGTCACATTTAGGGATACAACTTACCCTGGTTTTGAGCAAGAACAGAGCCAGATTTTAGCTAGGAAGTCTTTCAGAGTCATTTTGAAAAATGGGAGGGAGGGTCTAAGACCTGATGGATACAGGTAAGGAATTCCAGGCCTAAGCAACCTTGTATGAGTACAGACGATGCCCAGCAGATTTGCTAGGTTTGTAGACAGACAGGAGTTTGGTCAATGGATTGCAATGAACAGCTGGGAACTTAGTTGTGTAGAATGTTTTTGGTGCTGGACAGGCAGATAGATGCTGAATAATTTTATAGGTGGTAAGAAGTTGTGTATTATGTTAGTTGATGTGGTACTTCTACTCAATTAAGGGTTTTCAGTGATTTATAGTGATAGGTTATGAAAGGGTCTGTGCTGCAAATTTAGCAACTTTCTTATAACACTGTTTATCTTTTAAATTTTGTGAAGCCTGAAGACTAGTATGGATGAGAAAGCCATAAAGAAGAGTGGGGATGAAATAAGTAGTGGCAAAGTGGCAAGTGTAGTTTTAGTTGCATCGATGAGAGAGCATCCCTAGTTTTTGATGAGTTTTTCTTGTACAACTTTGAATATGCAGGTCAAATTTGAGATGATCATCCACTATCACATCTATGTGTTATCTATTAGAAGTGACTTTGATGGTTGTATTATCATTACAGAAGACTTTAAATTTAGTTTTTTTGTTTTTTACGAGAGGGCGATTTAGGAAAAAAAAGTAGTAGTTTGGTCTTTTTTGGATTGAGCATGGGTTGTGAGTTATGAAGCTATGTTTCAGTGGTTGTTAAAGCTTTCCGAGTCATTTTTTGGAGGTGTACCATGTTATCAGATGTGCAAATGAGAGTGGAATCATCTGCATGTTGTACTAGGGTGGCCTGTAGTGTGGAAGTATAGAGGGTGTTAGTGAAAATGTTAAAGAGGAGGGGACCAAGGATAGAGACTTGTGATACACAGGTGGTGACCGGAAGGCAAGGAGAGAATGTGGAGTGCCATTTTACTGACTGATATATTGGACAGGTAGCTTTTGAACCACAGAAGGATGGGCTGAGAGAGACCTACTGGGAACATTTGAAGTAGAAATTTGCTGTGAGAAACATTGTTTAAGGCTTTAGACAAGTCTAAAAATAAGGAAGAAACTTGTTTGCTATCACTAGCTTTATTGCCAGTATCTATATAGGTTAGAAGGGCAGTGGTAGTATTATGGGAAGGATGGAAGCCATGTTGTGTAGGGATAGGAGTTCTTCCTGCAGGACATAGTCTAGCAATTGTTTTTCAATACATTTTTCAAGTATTTTGGTGAGGGAAGATAAGATTGCTATAAGTCTAAAGTTGTTAATGTCTGTCAAATTTCCTCTTTTGTGCAGAGAGATAATGTGTGACTTTTTCCAGAGAAAGAGAACATGGGATTCAAAGACTGTCCTATTTATAAGGATTAAGACAGGATAGGCAATACTATTGGCTGCTATTTTTAGGTACTCATTTGGAAGGTCATCAACTGAAGAAGAGCACGGTTTAAGAGCAGTTTTATACAGGATGTGGGCACAGGTTTGAAGGTGAAATTGGATGTGGTGATGTATGGCTGTTGGGCAGGGCAAAGTCCAACTGGGACAGTGCCCATTTTCACCAAAGGCCTGGGGAGAAATCCTCAAAATGCATGTCATTGGAACATCAGGCTTATATTGGCTAATCCAGGTACGTAGTTCAGTAATTTTAATTCTTATAATTCTAACATTCACTGCAGCAAAAATTAAATCACCAGGGTTATGGACTGGCTGTTGTTGGGTTACAGAATTGCATGGGAGAGAATTAACCTTGTGTTCAGTGTGATAGGTGGGACCAGAATTAAGGTGTATATCTCCTCCTAGAAGGATTTCAGTATACTGGGGAATAAATATTGCTCTTAAAAACTTAGACAGTTGCTAGACTAACAGATCCTGCAACAGTATGCATTTTCTTAAGGACAAGAAGTTTAAAACTCAAATGTATGTCATTATTTAATTACTTCAATCCTCAATGACTGTCAAGAAAACAACAAATTTTACAAGGAAAAGGCCAAAAATGTGAAGGAAAATTCTGGACTTTTGAGGGGTATGATTAGTCACAATAGTCCTTATAGCAACAAGCCCTGAGGGACAGTTTGTATGTGAAAGCAGCTACTTCTGGAAAAGCACTCTATTTGTGAAGCCCTATTTATCTTATGAATAGCTTACATTGTCTGATAAATGGTACAGGATATCTAAAGTCCAGTGTGGGTAGATAGAGGATATAAAACCAGCTATATCTAAATATTTAAAACAAGAATAAATACTTATTATTTATCTTCATTAAATAATTTATAGTCTGCATCACCTTTTTCACAAAACAATACTTTCACTCAGCAGAAAGCAAACTGTTTTGCTCTGCAGAATTATTGTTCTAACTGTACCCTACTTAAATATTTAACTTTAAAATTATTCTTTGAAATTCAGAAGTAAATACCAGAAACTTGCACCATGGGCCACAAGTGCCAGTGTTGCTATATAACATGAAATTACTATGAAAAGATATAAAGACCTCACTAAAAGGGGCTGCAGCAGCAACTGCAGAATTGTGCATGTCTGAGATCAACCTCAAACTTTTCAAGTAGCCACAAGAATCTTTGTTATCATTCCACACTGCAGAAGGCTCAGACTATGTCTAATATTTCAGCCCCTCCATGACAAGGAAATAGTGGACTGCTACCATGTGGACAGAAACACCAGGTGCCAGCGTCACCCTCACATGTAGGCTCATAGGATGTCAGAAATACACATTGTTATGGACCTCAATGCATGTTGACAATCTTTGCTACAGCGATCTTCCAGCAACCAACTAGGGACACTGTGGGTGTATCCTATGCAACTGCTTCATAGGTACTATCGTAGTTTCTTGATCCCATGCTATAGCACACACTGAGGAGAATATGTGTTTTACAAATACCAAAGAGCAGAGAAACACTACCTTACTGGTGTTTTATAAAATATGCTGCTGCACTGAAGTACTTGGTGCCATCAAATTCACCCACATTTCTATCCAGATTCCCCCCAGAGATGCATGGATAATGGTATATCAACCATAACGGAATCAACTTTGTCAACTCCCAGGTGTTCTGCAATGCACAGATTATAATTTGCAATGTGTCAGTGCACTCCCCATGCACTGCGCCCAAGGTTTCACATCTGACATGTGTGTCTTATATCAGTGATTTGTGCAAGGTAGTTTTACTCAAGAACATGTTACTGGCAATATTTCATATGCCTTAATGACATCCATAAATAATCCACAAACTATGGCACAGAATGCATATGGCACCACATTATTGTTGACCCAAAACATCATCAAATGTTTGTATGGACTAACAAAGGTCCTGCCACAATGGTGTTCTATGGACTGTTCCAGAAACATTCAACAAGATATTAGCCATGTGTGCAATGTTATACAACATGTTGGCACACCAACAGACACAGGAAGGTATTTCCCCTGCAGGAGAGAATGTGCCAGAGTCAACAGCAGAAGAGGTGCAAGGTGAGGAATTTGTGGAAAGCTTGGCTGCAACAGATGACCATGAGAGGTAGAGGTGGGGAATGTATGCCTAAGTAATAGCTAAGAGGGTGTGCTTGGCTTACTACTATAGGACAGATCAGACATAATAAAAAGTAATGATGATACACGCATTGCAACAACCAGGCCATGCTATACCATGCACAGACTGCCCATGTTATGCATCAGGCACAAGCTACCCATGTAACAGAGGAGAGCAAGGAGGGCAGGGCACAACTGTTACTCTATGCGCAGACAGGGAGGGTCACAGTGGGAGGACTGGAAATGAGTATTGTGTGGAGGGGGACAGGGGATAATGGTGTGTGTGTGTGTGTGTGTGTGTGTGTGTGTGTGTGTGTGTGTGTGTGTGAGAGAGAGAGAGAGCCTGGTGAGGGTGGTGAGCACAGAAGTTGCTGAGTCATGCTGGTTTCTCTGTGACAGGTCCAGGATATCCTCAGGAGGTATGAGAACTAACCATGTACTTATCTGTCCATGGGGGAATGGTGACCCCTTTTAGAAAGGTCTGCATATGGAGCAAAGGATGGCGTGCCCTGGAGAATGAATGGCAGGCTAGATTATGGCTAAGTTCAGCATGTACATCCCCCACTATTTATGCATCTGTGGTGGGCCATAGTGCCCTTAACAGTGTAATAGGCATGGAGGACATGGTGCTATGGGACCTAGACTGTTCTCTGACCATTCCACAGCTTATTTTCCACAGGAAGTGTAAGAGAAGTGGCCACAAAATGGTGATGCCCATGGCATGAGTTAGCACAGACACCTGGAAGATATAAACTCACCACAGCACCTGTCAAAAATGTTATAATTTCTGATGTCATCACTCTGCCCAAGAACCACACTGATCAGCTCTGCAGCTGTCATCCTGCACCTGTATGACTGTCATGCCCATAAGCCATGAAGGCACTCAACTCAAGTGCGGGTAAGAACCAACACATTACCAGCAACTTGTGCACTGGCCCTACCTTTGTCTCCACTTTCACAGGCACCACCAGGTGCAGTAGACGACAATGCTGTGTCAGCCAAATCCTGTCTTACAACAGTGACTGTGAATGAGGGATGACATGTGTACTGTGTAAGGAATGAATAATATCCCCACCCCAGTACACATATGTCTGACAGTGGCACTGTGGCCACAGACTATTCTAAACTGCACCTGCTGTCAACATCAGGGACAAATGTTTCCCCAGCATCAGGTATGCCAAAACCCAAGGTGAGGACTCATACACCAAATCACTCAGGAAAACAGACCAAAACACTCTAGAGTAGTAATGTTGCTTTGTGACAATTCCAGATTCCAGTGACGCTGCACCTGTAAAACAGAATGACATGCAAAAAAATCCAAGTCCACATACCTTGTACAAACTCACACAGAAACTGAAGTCCTGAGCTGCCTGTAAGGACAATAAGACCATATTCACTATGTGACAAGCTTTGGCAAGATATATATCTATCTATATATATATATATATATATATATATGTATAGATATATATATATATATATATATATATATGTATAGATATATAAGGAGGAAAGGCATATTAGCAGCCAAACATAGAGGGCAAAGACCCACATAGCCCAGAGTCATATAGACAAATAAGGTTTTTCTGGGTATTAAAGCAGCATGACTGTCTAAAATAAAAACCATGCTTAACAGACATCTGTGTGGCTTTATGGAAGGTAGAAAAATGGGAGATAATACTATGAAGGTATTACTGTTGATCCTGGATGCCCAGATGTGTGAAGAAAAGCTAGTTTATCTTTCTTTGGATACAGAAAAGCCATTCAACAGAGTGGAGAAAATATACCTCTTCAGAGTGTTGAATATAATGGGTTTCCTGGAAGATCTGATCAGAGGTTAGGGGGTAATACAAACAGACAGCATCCCTGCATTACCAGGCTACAATTCATACCACACCTTTCTGCCACCTAACCTGGTCCCGAAACACTAAGGGTGGAGGCATGTCTATATTCATCAAGGATATCCACACCTCCAGGCTAGTTGCTCAGCATAATGCATCCGAGATTATCCAACTGCAACTAACTCTGGGCAAGACCGCAATCCAAATTGTAACTTGTTACAGATCTCCCACCATGCCCCAGGATTCCCACTCCTCAATTCTTGATACACTGGAAAATATTAGGATACAACCCAACATCATAATAATGGGTGATTTCAACTATCCCACCATTGACTGGGAAAACTACTCATGTACCAACTCTTTTGCTCAACATTTTCTGGAATTCATAAATTCCAATGCCTTGGATCAACTTATGTACACCCCCACCAGGGGCAGCAATATCCTAGACCTGGTCATTACCAACATGGGCGACTGGTGTTCCACACCAGAGGTCAATTCCTTGTTGGTCAGATCCGACCACAAGCTAATCAACCTAGACAACCACATCCCGCCCCCACCCCCCATTAGGGAAACCACCGTAAACAATTTCTCCAAAGCCAACTTCATGCTTCTTAAGACAGAAGTGGCAAACTTCACGACACCCATACAGATGGACAACAGAGGTACAACTACTGAATCCTACACAAATGCACTTTATAAGCACTTACACGAGTGCATGCATCGTGCTATTCCTGACAGAACCAAGATGCTATCCTCCAAAAAAGGAAGCCAATCTGGTGGTCTCCTGCTATAAACAAACTCTACAACAGAAGAAAGAAACTGTTGTAAAAAAGTAAAATCCCATGATTGGAGGAACTCCCTGGTCAGTTTCAGTAAGAAGCTGAGATCCCTCATAAAATCCTCCAAAGCTAGTTATGAAAACAAAATCACCACTGATTATAAAGACAACCACGGAGCATTCTACAGCTATGTCAAGAATCTCAATGAAAGCACTCAGATCTGCTCTGAGTTACAGCACAATGGCACTAAATATACAGAACCAACTGATATTGCCAACATCCTGGCAGACAGGTTCAGTGCTAACTTTACCCCCCCTCTTATCCCCTAAAGGGCCCATCTCTATACCAGAAGAATGCAAAGTCCCTGTAATCACGACTGCACAGGTAAAAACAACACTCTCCAAAGCCAAGAACACAGCATCCACAGGACCTGACAACATCCCAAGCTGCGTTCGACACAAACTGCAGAATGAAATGGCAACCCACCTAAGCACCATGTTCAATCATAGCTCCACCTCAGGCTTTGTGCCCACTGAATGGCACACAGCAACGGTTATCCCACTCCACAAAGGGGGAGCCACCACAGACCTCAGGACTACCTCCCCATTAGCCTAATGAGCCTGGTCTTCAAGGCCATGGAATGTAGCATTATGGATCTTATACACAAAGACATTGGTAATCTCCAAACTCTGGACCTCACCCAGTTTGGGTTTGTAAAGGGCAGAGCATGTCTCCTAAACCTGATAGACTTCTTTGAAGCAGTCACCAAAGCCATAGACAAGGGTAAGGTGGTTCACACAGCCTATCTAGATCTCGCCAAGGCTTCTGGCACCATCCCCCACTCTGGAATTATAGATAAACTCACTAAACTAGGTATAAATCCCAATGTCACAAGATGGGTTGCCAACTGGCTCACTGACAGAACCCACACTGCGAAAGTAGCAGACTCCAAATCCGACTTCAAACCAGTGACAAGTGGAGTACCACAGGGTTCAGTCCTGGGTCCTCTCCTGTTTGGTATCTGCTTTTCTGAAGTACAGGCTAACACAGAAGGTCTTTGGCTAATGAAGTTCACAGATGACTACAAACTAGGAGCCATAATCGAAACTCCTAATGATGTGGACATCCTACAAAAGGGCCTCACAGAGACAGATGCCTAATGTCAAAGCCATGGCCTCAAGCTCAATGCGAAAAAGTGCATTGTCATCACCTTTGGTAAAAACTCTCTACCCATGAGCTACCACATAGGTGGTAGTCTACGTAACACCGAAAGTGTGATAAGAGACCTTGGGACACAGGTGGACAGTAGTCTCTCCTTTGATAATCACATCTCCACAGTAGTCAGGAAATCCTTCTACGTGGCACACCTCATCACAAAAGATTTCTCACCCAGGAAAAAAAGAGGTCATTGTTCCCCTCTACTCGTCACTCATTAGACCCATTATAGAGTACAACGCCCCTTTTGGTATGTACCTCAGAAGACATCTACAACAACTGGAAAGACTGTAGAAATACCTCACAAAGAGGATTACCGGCCTCAAACAGATGCCCTAGGCAGACCATCTCAAAAAACTCCAGCTTTACTCCGTCACATATCTCCTACTCAGAGGCGATCTCTGCCTAACATACAAAGCTCTGATAAACCCAGAGCTGTTGGACATACTCCATTTAAAGAAATCCCAATCCCTCCAAGCTGCATGCTCTAGGGACCTCAACCTTGTCACTACAATAAACAGAACATGCTGGAGGGATAAATGTCTGTCCCAGAGACTTCCCATACTCTGGAACAAACTACCTATCTATATCAAACAAAGCTCCTCATTAGCACTCTTCAAGAAAAATCTTGATGACTGGCTGGGAAATGGGAAATTCACCCCGGGGATCACCTCTGTGGCTCTGCTCGACAGGAGCACAGGAAAATAATTTTCTTGTGTGGTGATAGCCAGGGTACATTTTTTTGGCTAGGCTTATATAGGCCCTAGGGCCAATAGCCTAGTACCTACCTATGAACCTATGAATACATCACTGAACCTGTGCTCAGGTAAAGATAGCAGTCTCTTTGTCTAATGAGACTGAAATAACTAGAGAAACGAGACAGGGATGCCCATTCTCTTCCTTGTTGTTTGCATTGTACATGGAACCTCTAGCTGCTCCAGTGAGATGATTTAGGTTTAGAAGATATAGATATGGTTATATAGCTTTATAAACAGCCTTATTTGCAGATGACATTATATTGTTACTATTGCACACAGACATGTATCTTGCAGTTTTGTTCAAAATGCTGGGAGAATTTGGTGAGCTTTCTGGCCTGAAAATCAATAAGCAAAAAATTAAGGCACCGAGAATAAACTTTAGTTGAGAACTTGCTCAGGAAAATCTATAAAATTTATGGGGGGCAAGAAAATGAAATATTTGGATGTTAGATTAAAGCAAAAATATGGGAACTCACTGACATCAACTTACAAGCAGATAATGGACAAAGATAAGCTTAATCTACAGAGATGGAGGATATTGGGAATAACCCTACATCAGAAGTTAAAGGTTTTGCTTTGGTATGTTCTCTCTTCCATATTATATGTGGGTCAGGCCTTTGGGACAATGCCAAGGAAAGAAGTGATAAGAAAATTACATGACTGGATGAAAGATGCCCTTGGCCTGGGATAAAGTGACACTTCTCAAAGAAAAAGGGGACTGGGAGTCAGAGATATAGAGAAATACCTAAAGGCAGTACAGTTTGGATTGTACCCTAAATACTAGAATGGTGGTATTGCTCTAAGTAGAAGGAAATAATTGGTGAAAAATACCCAGAGATGTACAGACAGGATATGTTACATTTATTTTGGACTGCTGATACAGAAAGGATAGGGCGCCAACTCACTAGATATTTTAAGCAGTGACATGAGCCAGTTACTTTTAAATAAGGAATTAAAAACATGGATATTGGCAATTTTATCCACAGGAGGAGCAATAGTGGACAAAGAATGGCATACAGTACCTAGCAGATACAAAACTTTAAATATTACATAGCATATTGGTCGCAGATAATTAAGCAGGATCAGGTAATGGAGAGGGAGGAGGCTCATAGACTTTTTCATTCGAACTCTAGATATACCTCTGAGTATACTGGATTGAGGAGGAGATTGCAAAGTACGAGGATTTGGTCATTACTAGAGAAGGAATGGCCACTTGTAATAAAAATGGATTAATGGATCTAGACTGGTTAAGAAATTAGGGAAACACTTGATATCTTATACATATCAGATACTGCAAGAGAGACAGAGAGAGAGTAATGTAATCCAACAAATGAAGAATAATTGGGAACAATATTTGGAAATACAGCTAAACCTACAGGCCTGATTAAAGTTATATAATATACAATATAAAGTAATAAAATTGAGGACATTTAGAATTTTTGCATGGAAGTACCTGCACAAACATTTTTATAGCTCGCATAGGCTAGTAAAAAATGTTCTCTACTGTGCAACAAGAATGCTGGCTACTGGGGGGGGGGGGGCAGCAATATACTGTTTTGGTCATGTCTAAACCTGCTAAGTAATCACTAGAAAGTCGAAGAGAGCAGTCAGTTTGACTACTCTGGCATTAGTGGGCTGCTGGATCAGGCAAGTAGGGAAGAAGAAATGAAGTGGACGAGAAAGGAAAGGTTAAGACGTATGGATACCACGGACAGGATGTAAACAAGAGCAGTAGTAGTAAGGAGGAGATGAACAATTGTGGTACAGGGCAAATGAAGGCCTGGGGGTGTTTGTTAATAGACTGTACATAGTTTTTAATATTAGGTTCGATAAGTGGACAGAAAAAACGTAATATGGAATGTTTGGTGAATACGGTTAAGCTATACATTAGTAGAATTTAAACAAATAGGAACAGGGAAGCTATTACGAATCCAAAGATTACTGGACTCTATGGGAAGAAAGAAGGGAGTCTAAAATGTTTTGTCACAATAGTAGGTTCATAGGTTGGTACTACGCTATTGGCCCTAGGGCCTATACAGGCCTAGCCATAACAATTCCCTGGCTATTTCTTCCCACACTATTTACTTCCCTGGACCCCTGTCTAGCAGGGCGACTGATGTGATCCCTGGGGTGAATTTCCTTTCTCCCATCCAGTCATCATGGTTCCTTTTGAAGAGGGCCAAAGAGGTGCTCTGCTTGACATGTATGGGCAGTCTATTCCAGACTCTGGGGAGTCTCTGGGTCAGGAACCTATCCCTCCAACATGTTTTGTTTATTGTGATGACAAGGTTTAGATCCCTGAAGTATGTGGCTCTGAGGGATTGGGATTTCTTTAAGTGTAGCATGTCCAACAGCTCTGGGTTTGACATGGCCTTGTATGTTAAGCAGAGACTGCCTCGGAGTAGACAATATGCGACAGAGTATAGCTGGAGTTTTTTAAGGCGGTCAGCATAGGGCATCTGCCTTATGCCTGTGATTCCTTTAGTGAGGTATTTCTGCGGCCTTTCCAGTTGTTACAGATGTCTTGAGAGGTACATACCAAATGGGGCGATGTATTCTATAATGGGTCTAATGAGGGATGAGTACAGTGGGACAATGACCTCCTTTTTTCTGGATGAAAAGCCCCTAGTGATAAGGTGTGCCACATAGAAGGATTTCCTGACTGCTGTGGCGATGTGGTTATTGAAGGTGAGACCACTGTCCACCTGTGTCCCTAAGTCTCTTATCACACTTTCGGTGTTTAGTGTACTGCCACCTATGTGGTAATTCACGGGTACATGTTTTTTCCCAAAGGGAATAACTATACATTTCTTGACACTGAGCTTGGGCCCATGGCTCTGGCACCAAGCATCTGTTTCTGTAAGGCCCTTTTGTAGAGTATCGGCATCATTTGGGGATTCAATAATGGCTCCCAGTTTGCAGTCATCTGCAAACTTTGTTAGCCAGAGTCCCTTAGTGTTGGCCTGTACTTCAGAGAAGTAGATGCCAAACAAGAGAGGTCCCAGGACTGAACCCTGAGGTACTCCACTTGTCACCTGTCTGGAGCTGGATTTGGAGTCGGCTACTTTTACAGTGTGGGTTCTGTCAGTAAGCCAGTTGGCAACCCATCGAGTGACATAGGGATTAATGCCCAGCTTAGTAAGTTTATCTATGATTCCAGAGTGGGGGATGGTATCAAAGGCCTTGGTGAGGTCCAGATAGGCTGTGTAGACTGAGTTATGCTCGTCTACGGCTCTATAGACTGATTCAAAGAAGTCATTCAGGTTCAGGAGACAAGATCGGCCCTTCACGAACCCAAACTGGATGGGGTCCAGTGTTTTAAGGTTGCCAATGTCTTTGTTTATAAGTTCCATGATAATACGTTCCATGGCCTTGCAGATCAGGCTAGTCAGACTGATGGGGCAGTAGTTCCCGGGATCCAAGGTGGATCCCCCCTTGTGGAGTGAGATAACTGTAGCTGTGCACCACTCAGTGGGCATGAAGCCTGAGGTGAGGGTATGATTAAACATGACACTTAGTAAAAGGAGATTTAAATGAATAAATGCATATAAACTAATGGTGAGTCTGAATTACACCTTCAGTATGACTGTCAGTAAGTTATAATGTTCTTATTTGAAGGAATTAAAATAAGAAGCAGATATATAAATAATATATATAAATAATTACATATTAGATGTGTACCACATGCCCTTCAAAAATGAAAAAATTAAATAAAAACATTTTGTATAGCATTTTTAAAATAAACTGGAACACTCCCAAAAAGCATGATCCAATATCCTTTCTTTTCTCATCACATATCCAACATCTACTCTCCTCTTGGGGAGAAAACCTTTGGACTCTACTTGGGGTATAAAAATATTTGTATGGACACTGCCAAGCAAATATTCTGACGTGTCTGAATTTCATTGCATATTTAGGTGTATTGTCAATTTTCCACTTGTTCTTTTGTAATTTATCAATTTTCTTCTCCCATACCCTCCTAAGTTTTCCATACTGATTTCTGAAATTCTCAGGCTTTATATAAAAAGCCCGACTTATTATACCTTTTAATAGGGTTTTCTCTGCTCGGTGCTATCAAAAATGTTGTGACTACTAGGATTTTATTTTGTGTCCCTCTTTCTCTATCTCTATGCCTTAACTCTGCTTTCAGTCCTTGGTGTGTTAAGCAGTCCCTATCATGTAATTCAAATGCCTCCTTAGTTCTCCCTCACTCTGTTACTTTTCTGGCTTGGCTAATCTGCTCCCAATAGCTTGGTTCTTTGGCATCTTTTCTTCAACTCTGTCCTGTAGCCCCCTGCCCATCTAGCCTGTCTACCAATGGGTACCCCCGTAAGTAGGCTCTCCTTCCTTCATTTCTTTACTTGCTTTGTTTTTAAACTATCTTCTGAAACTTCATAACTGTAGTGTTCACTACCGTTATCTTCATCCTCCCCAAGTGATTGTGTCCCAAAGGATATTGCCTGTTTGGTCCCAAAGTGCCCATCCCCCCCCCCGCCGTGTAATCATCTTTTGTTTCATCTACATCTACAGGCTTCTGTCTCATCTATGTGGTCTTAAAGTAATCCTTCAGGTCTGGTATTCCAAGTCCCCATTGTTCCAAGGTAAGTATGTATCCTTGTGTATTGACCATCTCATATAAACTCCTTCAGTTCCTTATTAATTTTTACCAATAATTTCTCGTCTGGTTGGCAAAAACATGCCTGACCTGTATACAACACCAGAATTAATAAAATGTCCTTACAACTTGTATCTTACTCTCCAAATCCAGAATCATAGTTTATAGTCTCTTTTTTGAACAATGTTCTGTTAGTTTCTTCTCAAATGTCCTTAGCCACCCAAATGACACCCTTTTTTATCCAAATTGCTATTTCATTTTATCATGACAGCATATATATGGGTACTGCTGAACTATTACACGTGTAGGGGCACAGACCACTGATGCTTCTTTTGTCTTCCCTTCATTTACCGTGTCCGAGAAAATGTTTGAAATTACCTCAATAATTTCAGTAAAACAGAGACATTCTCCTTGGGTTCTGTAAATATAATATAATAGCATGTACAAACAATGCACATTTATGGATGCCTATACCAACTGCAACAATGCATTTTGGAATTTCTTACTTTTCAAATATTGGCTCTAGGTACAGTGGAAACAAAAGCAGAGAGAATAGGCATCCTTGCTTAGTTCCTCTCCCCACCGTACATCTGCCTGAAAGGACTCCCCCACATTTATTTTAGCCTCTGATCCTAAAATTTTAATATTAGTTCTGTCAATGTTTCTGGAAATCCAAATCTAGTCAGTACTATGCTCCTATGTACTCAGCTGACCCTCTCAAACATATTTTCTGCATCTAGCTGCACCAACAAAGGTGATTGCTTAAGTTCAGATTAATCCTTGAACAGCCATGTCCATCTTCCTTCTACAGGGCCACATTGGTCCATGTCTACCAGTCTAGACAGAATTTTTGCCATGCTCTTAGCCAGTATACACATAAAGACCTTGTAATCATGATTTAAAATCAAAACTGGCCTACACGATACAGGGTCTGCTGGGTCTTTATCTACTTTTTGTAGCACTGCCATCATTGCAGTCATTCAAGTTTTGTGTAACCCCCTTCCCATTCAATGTATTTCTAACACATGCCAGGTTTTGATTATATTACCAGTACTCAACTTTCAGATTTCTATAGGGATGCCATTTGTACCTGGAAAAACTCATGATCCTAGTGGACATGCCCTCCTTGGTGGAGAAAGAGCCAGATACATAAGAGAAGATTAAGTCTATTCCTATAAAAGAGGTCACTGCAGCACTCAAACCAATCTGTTGTGGCAAGGATGTAGGAGAAGCTCAGATCATGCTAGAAATGTTGAAGATGCAGCATACTGATGGGGTGTCATGTTTAATGTATATTTTTGATGTTGCAGGGACATTACTTTAGACTGATGAAACAGGGTGATGGTTTCCATTTTCAAAAAGGTGGATAGAAAGTTGTGTTCCAGGCATGAAGGGATAAGATTCTTCAACCTCCATGATAAAATATATTAAATGGTCCTGGAAAGGAGGCAGTTGGATAGCTGAGCCTCAGATTTAAGGGGAACAATGTTTATTCTGCAATGTTAAAGGGGATCATGGGAATTTGTTAGTATAGTCTATACATACTTTGTGATGCTTAAGAAGCATATGAGAGTGACTTGAAATGCTTTGTGGGGGATATAAATAGTTCTGTGACATGAGACCAATGATATGCACCATTTCATCATTGTATTTAGGGAGTGAGAATCATGTCTGCTTTCATTTTATTATACTGAAAATGTGGGGACAGGACTTTAAGGATGTGTCTTGTCTCTCCTCCTGGTTCACAATTTCATGCTCAGGATATCAGGGCAAACAATCAAGGTTTAGAAAGTATCAAGTCTGGGGTCATAAAGAAGCATCATTGTTTTAGGCAATGCTGATCTCTTGCCTTTATGTGGCTGTGATCACCAGCACATACTACAACAGTTCACTGCCGAACATAGACTGCCTAGGATGAAAAAATTTACTTTCAGATTAGAAGTTCTGATTCTCTCCTGGTCTGCTGTCTCCTGATTAGTGTCTTACAGTCTTGCTTACATGTGAGGGTAGACGGGATCATCGGACTGAATGGCTACGTTGACTTTGCATTCCACAATCAAGTGAGGTAAAAACAGCCTTATCAAAAGCAAGACATAAAGGTCTGCATTTCAGACACTCGTCAGAGCAATCTGTGAAACAGTCTTCCAGGTAAGACATTTCGGAGCTAGCTGCAGGTTCAAATAGATGCAGCGTTAGCTTCAATGCAAAACCCAGGATAGAGCCACTCATTTTGTAGATGGTCAAATGTGAAAAACCCCTATCAAAAATTGTTTGACTTAGAATAAACGGAAAAGGTATCTAATGGCAGACAAGTAGAAATGGCCAAAAGCTACAGTTTAATAGAAGTGTAAGAAGGCCTGACTCGAGCAATTCACTCAGGTACTGCAGAACCTCTGGAGCCAGCATGTGGGATAGATCTCGGTCTCTATTGCAGCACCAGTAGAAAAATCTTTTTCATTTGAGTAAATATGATTTCCAACTAGCAGGTTCCCTAGTCTCATACAATGCCTGTTGCATGTTCTCTGAAAGAGATGCCTATATGGAATCAGAAAATTATCATCCATACAGTCATGTGTAGGTTGAGAATGTTGTAGTAAATGAGAGGTCCTTTGTCCTCTGTGAGTAAGTCCACTTTTTGTGGAAGTTTCTGGCAACTGCACATGCTAGTTCCATAAGTAGGAAGAAACAATGTTATCTGGGCTAAAATGGGGTTAACAGAACTATCTTTGGTGAGTTTTTCCATCTTTAGTGAGACTGTGATTGTCAGAAGAAGAGAGGGAGCCACATAGGAACATTCCTGTCCACTGGAAAGAAAAAGCATCCATTTTCCAGGCCATTTTGCATGGAGTCCTGGCACAGAACTGCCATAACTGTCTGCTGTGACAGCAGACAAACAGATCTACTTGGGGAGATCACCACAGGTGGAAAATGTCCTGTAATGACTGGGGTGTAATATCAACTCATGAGGGTCTATCCTGGATCTGCTTAGTGAGTCTGCTACTGTATTATGCTCTGACAGAATGTAAGTTGCCTGTAGGAAAAAAAATGCCAGGCTGTCAGCTCCCAGGCCACAGTGGCTAAGCTGCACAGTGAATAGGACCTTGTTCCCCCTTGTTTGTTTATGTACCACATAATTGTGGTGTGGCCTGTTATGACTAACAGTGGTTTAGGTATACGCAGTTGATTTAGTGCTTTGATAGCTTTTATTAGGGCTCTCACTTATTTGCGATTTATTTGTATGTGCATGAAATGAGGCACCCTTATTATTACTATTATTATTATTTACTATTTGTTCACTGGGTAAGTTGACTGGCTTAGTGACCCTTTTCAGCTATGACCCGAGCTCAAAGAACAGAAAATACATAACTATCTTTCAATCAACAATATTATATACAAAATGAGTACATATCAAAGTTCAGAACATAGTAAGACTGAATTTAGGTTGAGTAACATTAAAAGAAAAAAATGTAAATTAAAAGTGCAATCCCACAGCAAGGAAACTAAAGATAACATATGTGGTGTTTGCAAATAGGGATGTAAAGATAAGCATCCATGAGGTATATAGTGGCTAAGAAAACCTCGGGGGTGGAGAAGAGGAAACAGAATCTAAAAGCATGGCATTTTGAACTTTTGGAACTAAAAGAAAAGTATTTAGAACTGACAGGTCTAAAACTAGTCTCCAGATGACCTCCTTTTAGATACTAGTAAGTTCTTCAGTAGAAGTCTATGTGCTGTTGGGAAGGAGGAAAAGGCTGCATTCATTCATGGGATACCATATCTGATAAGATCTGGGAAAACAAACTCTAATTCTTTGAGGGCAGAGGAATTCATGAATGAAAAGAAGAGATTCACACTGGAGTCTGTATCCATACTGAATTATTTTTGTTACCAAAGGATCTGATGTTATGCATCCACGGTGGTGCAGCGGTAGTGTTGTTACCTCACAGCAAGAGGTTCTCCCGTTCGATTCTCGGCTGGAGTTTAGGGAGTGCCTTGTGTGTGGAGTCTGCATGTCCTCCCCACAGTCGAGTGGCGTTCCGAAAGTCATGCGTGAATGGGCGTGCCTTCGTTGAAGGTTGGGCATCGAGCTGGCAACTCGGCACCGTAAAAACCTACTGCCAATCATTAGCAGACCGGAGTTCTGCTGTGGCGACCCCTAACCGGGAAAAAGCTGAAAGACAAACAACAACCAAAGGATCTGATGTTATCTTACTCGAGAAATGCAAAGAGTGGAAAAGATTGCCTGATAAAATGACTAGTGTGGGGAGGGGAGGGGGATTAAGTTCAGAGTCTGGCATTTATGTATGAACGGAGGAACCTTGGGATCTGCTCCCCTTCTTTTTTGAGTCCCTGAAATTTCTTTTTTAACTGCTGGTTAGAGGACTTCTGCTAGGAAGGGTTGAAGGGATTAGAAAAGAAATACCCAGAAGTTGAATGATAATTTCTTTGGTATCTGGAGATAGGAGATACAAAGACCTGTTTGATCTCCTGCAGAAACTTTCTTCTCTTCTCTAAGTTTTTTAAGTACTTCAGCAGAGGAATTTCTGAAAAGTAAGTCATTCAAGAGAAGCATTTAAAATATGTGAGTTAAGATCTTCAAGAAAATTTTAAAGTCTGACCAAGCACTCTTGCCCACCACTGTACATATGGCAGCAGCTGTGGATAAAGCATCTGCTTCATCATACACACACTTTACTGCGTAAATGGTAATCTAAGAGGCAGAACTAGCCACACAAACTGGATTTTGTGCTTCAGCTAGGTAGGTTAGAAGCAGATTTTACGCTTGTCATCAAAGAAGGAAAGCAAATATTTTCCCATTTGTCTAGCAGTTAATTCTTCTACAAGCCAATGTGTAACAGGCACAAAACCTACTTCCCAAACATGTCAAAGACTTGACTGTTGTTTTCATTATGGGTAGGGCTAGATGAGGAAAAGGATTTTGAACTAAGGTCCCTATGCGCAGAGATATCTGGATCAACAATGGGGTTTCTAAGTGTCTGGAACTTATAAAGTCTGACCTGTTTCCTTGGAGCAGGGGGTGGTAAATTGGGAGAATAAGAAACAGCAGCAGCATTAGGAGCATCCTCCAAATCTCCAAGAACTAGAGGGATAAATAAAGGCATGTGGGAATCCACAATGAGCAACTCATAATATCTTTTTCGGAATCAGAATCTCCCACTTTATCTTAGAAATGGTATTACTGATAGAGATTTCTTCATTAAATCTTCCTGTTTCCATTTGAACAATACTGCCCCTGTTAAACACCTTATTCCACACCTGTAGATCTTCTGGGGTTAACATATGCCTTAGTATCCTTTAGGCTAAGCTACTTTAACACTCTGTAGCTTTGGCTTCCAGCATGGCAGCTTGACCACCCACAGCTGATACAAAACTCTGCAGCACTGTGAATGACGGAGGTCTTTTGCTACCACCATATTAGACTGATTCTGCAGAAACTGACATGATGGTCATCTACTGGTTATAAAGTTCTGTTTCTGGTCTGCGTTGCCCTTTACCTTAACTCATGCCCCGTGCTGCCTCTCCAGCTCGCTGCTGGGGATTCTAAGGGTCCATCATTAGACCAAAAAGCAATAGTCATTTGCTTTTCAGAAGTATACTTTTGCATCCTTCTAGTGCGTTGTGTGCAGATGTCCCTGGTGCTCAATGGATTTAAACAGGCCCTTAAATATCACTTGTTTGTGCATGCCTATGATGTGATTTGTTCCCTAAGTATTGTTTTACTTGCAGCAAATCTGAATCTAAATCTGAATTTGAAAAAAAAAAAAAAAAAAAAAAAAAACCTATCTCTCAGAGTTGGAGATTAACACTTCTGGTGGATACTGCTTTGAGATGTAATTTTTAGTTTATCCAAGCCACATTGTCTTTGAAGCTGGAAATGTATAGTATAGGGCACATGACTAGTCGCTTGCTTGCAGGAGGTATACTGTACCCCCAGTAAAAGTGTATGTTGGTTCTGTGTTTTTGCTGGTTAATTTGTCTGTCTCCTGGTTCCCATAAAGTGTACAGAGAAATGCAATCTGCATATTATGTATATCAATACATATACCACACAAAGTGCCATCTGTGTGTGTGTTTCTGAGCAAGTACAGCCATATCTTTTCCAATTTCCTCTTCAGTTGTGCAATTTTATATCCAAAATAATGCAACTGCATTATATATGTTAAAATCACATGCATTCCTTAAAGATTCTGAATAACACACATGCCTCAAAGGTGTAAGGCATTATATAAACATCCAGCATGAAGATGCATGTTTATAAAAATTAACGTATAACTCTAGGTTTTGCTTCATGTGACTACTTAGAAGTTATTTCTTAATCTAACAATGTCAAAATAAGAGAGAGTCTCTCAGATCACTCAATTTTCTATGCCTTTTGTGAGTGGAAAGAAATGGGGCAATTTTCCCAAAGTAGAGCTGAAAAAGCATATTCAAGAATGATGCACAAGTACAAACAAAATGTGAACAAAAAAAATGAAAACAGTGTGTGTCCCCAAATTATATTCTGGCTTGTCTTCTGGAATATCTTTACAAACTCCAAATTTATTCAAATGCTATAATATACCAAACTGCTAAATAAGTGAAACACTGACGGCTGAGGCTCTCTCATGTTCACTATTTTACCTACAAACAGAACAGTGACATCTAAGGATTTCTGATGGTAACTGTTTTGTCCACAAACTACAGACCATTGAACGCAGCCTTTTCCACAGGAAAATGACCAATTTGCCCATTAAGTCTGCCTCAGAATATCAGAAGATTACTAAGAGACCTTACCTTTGAAAAACTCACTGATATCCTCAGGGAGTATTAATTCAGCACACCTCAATGAAGATGAAAACAGACTGGTAGGCTTCTGGTACTGTTTGTGTAAGGAAGACACCTCTCTGAATACACTATCCTTCAGCAGTTCAGCAGGAGTCGGTCTGAAACCAAGAAACTGAGCATTACACAAAACAAACAGGCACAGGACAGTTACACAATACACTGTTAAAATTCTTGATATTTTTTTTAAAAAGGAAACGTTTGAAAGTGCATGAAAGAAGTAGTACCTGCTTATTTAGTGAGCAACTGAAACTTCAGCTACACGTCATATAGGTTCATAGGTTCATACTAGGCTATCTGCCCTAGGGCATTTATAAGCCTAGCCAGAGTGTGTTTGGCTTTCGCCACCCATTTTAAATTAATTTTGCTATGCCTTTTTTTGAGGTTAGTATACTGTGCCTCTGTCTAACAGTGACACAGAAGTGATAGCCGGGGTAAACCTACGATCTCCCATCCACTCATCAAGATTCCTCTTGAAGAGAGTCAATGTGGGACTCTGCCTAACCTGGACTGGGATTTTATTCCAGAGTGAAGGGAGCCTCTGGGTTATGAATCTGTCCCTCCAGCGTGTCCTATTTATTTCAGTGCTGAGGTTCAAGTCTCTCCAGCGCGTAGCTCGATGGGATTTGGATTTTCTGAGGTGCAGCATGTCCATTAATTCCGGGTTGGACGTCAGGCACAGATCGCCTCTGAGCAGGTGGTATGCCACTGAGTAGAGCTGGAGTTTCTTTAACCGGGCAGCATATGGCATCTGTTTGAGCCCTTTGATCCTCTTGGTGAGGTACTTTTGGGGTCTTTCCAGTTGCTGCAGGTGTCTGGTAAGGTACATCCCAAAAGGGGCATTGTACTCAATTATGGGCCTGATGAGGGATGAGTAAAGAGGTACGATGACCTCCCCTGATCTAGATGTGAATCCCTTCATGATTATGTGGGCTATATAAAATGTTTTTCTAACCACTTTGGCCACGTGGTTGTCAAATGAGAGATTGCTATCAACTTGGGTCCCCAGGTCCCTAATGACTTCTTCTGTACTTAATGGATTACCACCTATGTGGTAATTTGTGGGCACTTTGTTTTTGCCAAAGGGGATGACTATACACTTTTTGGCGTTTAGCTTGAGGCCATGGCTCTGGCACCAGTTGTCTGTTTCTATGAGGCCCTTTTGGAGGATGCTTGTGTCGGCTGGAGAGTTGATTATGGCGCCCAGTTTGCAGTCATCTGCGAACTTGGTCAGCCACAGTCCTTCCGTGTTGGCCTGTACCATCGTGAAATATATACCGAACAAGAGAGGTCCCAGGACTGAGCCTTGTGGGACGCCACTTGTAAATGGTTTGGAGTCTGACATGGCTCCAGCAATTCTAACCATGTGGGTTCTGTCCTTGAGCCAGTTTGCAACCCATCTAGTGACATAGGGGTTTATATTTAAGCTGGTGAGCTTATCTATAATGCCCGAGTGGGGTATTGTATCGAAGGCTTTTGCGAGGTCCAGGTAGGCTGTGTGAACCACCTTCCCCTCGTCAATGGCCTTGGTGACTGTTTCAAAGAAATCGACCAGGTTTAAGAGGCAGGATCTGCCCTTAACAAAGCCAAACTGGGTAGGATCCAGTGTCTGTAGGTCCCCAATATCTTTATTTATGAGGTCCATGATGATCCTTTCCATAGCTTTGCAGACCAAGCTAGTCAGGCTTATGGGGCGATAGTTTCCAGGATCCGTTGAGGCACCACCTTTGTGGAGAGGGACCACTGTTGCTGTACGCCACTCTTTGGGTACATATCCTGTAGTAAGGCTAAGATTGAACAGTAGTTTTATGTTTGGGTTTAGCTCTTCTTGGAGTTCATGTAGGACGCAGCCCGGGACACCATCTGGTCCCATTGATGCTGTGTTTTTTGCTTTGGAGAGGGCGGCTCTTACCTGAGCATCTGAGATGTCAGGGGGCCAGCACTCTGTTGGGATAGATATTTGCCCTTTGGTGGGGAGAGGGGAGAAGTTTGCACTGAACCAGTCACCTAGGATGATGGCAATGACTGTGCAGCCGGTGAAATTTTTGTCATTTAGGACTAATTCTGAGCATATCTGGGAATTCCCACCCAGGTTCCTAACATAACTAAAGAAAGCCTTGTGATTATTCTTAGTGTCCTGTGCAATTTTTCTCTCAAGCTGGCCTTAGACGATTTTATGAGTGCCCGTAGTATTTTGCTAATACTGATCAGAGATGCCTTCCCTTTTTGGGATTTTGCTCTATCATGTAGTAGCTTCCTCCTTCTATTGTATAGTTTGTTTATGGCTGGGGTCCACCAGACAGGACATCTGCCTTTGGAGGACTGGGTCTTGGTTTTATTTGGGATTGCATGATCCATGCATTCCTGAAGGTGTTCATAGAATGCGTTTATAAAGGATTCTGCAGTCTGGGCCATATTTTCCACAGGCCCGGGGGCTTTGAAGGATTTCGCCTTGGTTTTGAGGCGAGTGAAATTTGCTTTAGAGAAGTTTTTCACTGTGGTTTTCTGGGCAGGGGGTGGGGTCGGGATGTGAATATCCAGTGAGATTAGTTTATGGTCTGATCTTACCAGTGAGGGATACACTTCTGGTCTGGAGCATAGTGTCCCCATGTTGGTGATGATCAGGTCCAGTATGTTTTCCCCTCTTGTGGGAGTGGTAACAAGTTGTTCCATAGCATTTGAGTTTATAAATTCTAGGAACCTTTGGGCTAGGGTGTTGGAGCTAGAGTAATGCTCCCAGTCTATGTTTGGGTAGTTGAAGTCGCCCAATATAATGGTGTTTGGAGAGACCTTCATATTTTCCAGTATTCTCAGGAAGGCCAAGTGGGGTTCCTGTGTTTGGGAGGGTGGTCTGTAGCAGGCTATAAACTGGAAGGCAGTTTTATCCACAGTTAGTTGCACATGGATAGTCTCTGATGCTTCGTGCTGTGCCACCAACCTGGGGGTGTGGGTATCTTTGACGAATATTGATACTCCCCCTCCTTTTGTGGTTCGGTCCAAGTTTTGGGGCGAAAAGCATGGTATGAGGTATAACCTGGTAGTGCTGGGGTGCTCTCGGGAGCCTTGAACCAGGTTTCTGTTACTGCACAGATATCGATGTTCTCCATGCTAAGGAGAGTTTCGAGTGCGTGCATCTTGAGGTTTAGACTTCTGGCGTTGAGTAGCATTACTCTTAGTTTCTTATCCCTTGTGATACCTATGGAGGTGGGTTTGTCTTTTGAGCCTTGCCTAAAAAGGCACTATGGGGGTAGCAAGAGCCTTTGCCAATATCCGAAAGCCCAGGCTTGACAGGTGCAAGCCATCCCTAGCGAAGCATCGTGGCTTGTCGAGCATGTCATCCCAGGCTGACAGGCATTGGATCCCCTTTGAATGACACCAACACTTAAGCCAATTGTTGAAATTGATCATCTTGTCTTCATATTGTGGCATCATTCTTGGTGAGGGTACGATGCTACTCAAGGTCAGGGTCATACCGGCCTGGGCTACATGCTCAGAGAGCTCCTCTATGTCTCTTTTCATGTAGTCCAGGGAGGTACGTCTCAGGTCATTCACACCAGCATGGACAATGACTGAGTCATATTTGTACTTGCCTTGGAGGGACCTGAGTGCTTCTGTTATGTGGCGGATCCTAGCGCCCGACAGGCAGCTCACCGTGACCTTCTCCTTGTTCAGCCTGGTGAGCGGGACGTCAGTGTGCCTGACGATAGAGTCACCTATTACAAGTGTATCAGGTGTGTTGTTTAGCCTTAAGGGCTGTGACTGTTCGGCACACTGGCTTTGTGAGCTATGTGTTGCACGTGTTTTGTTTTGGGGTAGCGGTTGCTTGGGTGTCTGCTTTGGAGGTCTCTGCTGCTTAGGCAGATTTTTATTTAGAGCCTCGAGTATGTTTTTGTGTGTTTATGTGTTTGGTTTGTTGTCGTGGTAGGTCTATGTGAGACTGGAATTGTAGTGAGTGTGGTTTCCTTCTCCTCCTGACTGGTTACGCCAGTACTGAGTTGAGAGAGCTTAGCCTCCAGTTTGGCTATATGGTTGCATCTCTCACATGTGTTGGAATTTGTTGGGAGGAGGAGAGGGTTGTCTGTGTACATGAGGCAGTTGTAACATTGCCTCAAGATTCCCAAATTCACCAGCTGGACCGGAGAGGAGATTGACAACTGACCTTTGGACATGCTAGAATAGTATTGGGAATTCCTTTATAATTGAAAAAAGGGCCAATGGGGAACAAGGTACTCAAGGGGAGTTTGTGAGGGTGTAGTGCTTTTAATTTTTAGAGCTGACTTATATAATTGCTTTAGTGAGCAAGTGCCAGGTAACTTAAATGCAATGTGTTACAGGTAACTTAAATGCAAAAACGACAAACAGTAACTTTCTTTCAAGTGAAACAAGGAAATAAGTACAGTAAGCAATGCAGATATCACTAGGGATCCACAGAAGTGCTAAAAGGCCGCATTTTAGGTGGAATTAGCGTTTCAGGGAAATAAACAAACAACAAGCATACAAATAAAGCTAGATTCAGCAGGCCTGGATCTAGTCTATGCTACAGCAAACAAGGTGTACCAATTTCAGTAAGAAACAGTTAGAATATGCAGGCACTATAAGCCTCTAACCAGAAATTCCCTGCTCAGAAGGGCAGGGTCCAGCCTCTCCTCCCACAAGAGTGCAGACCGCAATCCTTCTTAACGTAAAATAACTGGCCTGACGCCCAAGTGCTTAAACCAGAACTAATACACTTTTAGAATAACAGACACTGAGCTCTCAATCAGCAGTTCCCAACTTAGAAGGATGTAAGCTACCTGTCCTGCCACCACAGTGCAGGCCACAAACCTTCCTAATGTAAAACAACTGGTCTGAAGCCCAAGTGCTTAATCCAAAAGACTAAGAAATGATAGCTACACTTTAATCAAGTTACTACCAGCAGTAATAAATACAACTGAATACTTTAAAGAATGCCTGGATTAGTGCTCAAGTTATACAAACAAAGCTAGATTCAGCAGGCCTGGATCTAGTCTATGCTACAGCAAACGAGGTGTACCAATTTCACTAAGAAGCAGTTCAAATATGCAGGAACTATAAGCTTTAACCAGAAATTCCCAGCTCAGAAGGACAGAGTCCAGCCTCTCCTCCCACAAGAGTGCAGAACACGAACCCTCTTAATGTAAAATAACTGGCCTCAAGCCCAAGTGCTTAAACCAGAATTAATACACTTTTAGAATAACAGACACTGAGCCCTCAATCAGCAGTTCCCAACTTAGAAGGATGTAAGCTAACTGTTCTGCCACTACAGTGCAGACCACAAACCTTCCTAATGTAAAACTGGTCTGAAGCCCAGGTGCTTAAACTAAAAGGCTTACAATGAGTTACACCAAGCAGTAATAAATACAACTGAGTACTTTTAAGATGACGCAAAAGCAAAATAAAGTAGGAAAAAACACAAATACAGTAAAAGCAGATAAATTTTTTTTTTTTTTTTTTTTTTGGAAAGAGAGAAAGGAGTAGCAGAAACTAAGCTGATTGGCCTTCTCAAATGCTCTCCCTGTACTGGGTAGAATGAGGTAATGACACTAGACTGGGAGGAGGGTCCCAGATCAAATTTACACTAGGGGCGGGCAACTGCAAAGCCACCAACTATAAAAACACTATACCAACAGGGAGGGAGGCTGGGAAACAAACAGCAGAAATGTTACTCACAGCTGAAAAGCAGCAGTGAGCCTTTAAATGAAAGTTTTAAACAGCTAAAGGAGCCACTAGAAAAAAGAGTTTAACTGCAACAAGTTATCATAAACAAACAACCCAACAGATGCTTAATAAGAGTGGACAATTTCCAGTTAATACCTCACACACAGTGAAACTAGCTAGAAAAATACACAGTACACAAAGTGCTATAAACAACAAAGAAATAAAGAACAAAATAAACAAAACAGGATACTTAATGTTATATATTGTAGCTCCGAGTTTGCTGAGTGTCCTTCCTTCGATCAGCTCACTGTAAAATGGCTGAACACTCACAACTGAGCTTCTTAGGTAACAGGAAGTTGAAACCTGAGACAGCTTTTAAGAAAGAAATCTCAAAAAAACCAATGAGGTGCTTAGTCTAAGCTGTAGTCCAGGAGACCTCAGTCAGCCAATGACCTCAAACAATTCTCTCTCACTGAAATGCCTGATGGCGTTGGCTAAAACAAGATGTCCCTGAATTATGTGCTCAGACACACAGCCTCCACAAACACTAGGCCCAAATACAAGCCTGAATATGGAAATGCTACAAATATCCCCACTACTTAGAACAAACTGCAGAAATGTTACTCACAGCTGAAAAGCAGCAGTGAGCCTTTAAATGAAAGTTTTAAACAGCTAAAGGAGCCACTAGAAAAAAAGAGTTTAACTGCAACAAGTTATCATAAACAAACAACCCAACAGATGCTTAATAAGAGTGGACAATTTCCAGTTAATACCTCACACACAGTGAAACTAGCTAGAAAAAATACACAGTACACAAAGTGCTATAAACAACAAAGAAATAAAGAACAAAATAAACAAAAACAGGATACTTAATGTTATATATTGTAGCTCCGAGTTTGCTGAGTGTTCTTCCTTCGATCAGCTCACTGCTATAGGCAGTATGTCTACCCTCTAAAATCACACACTGGAGAACAAAATTATATGTGACTCATCTAGTACTCACATTCTCCATTTGCCTGATAAGGGATACTTTCATGCTTTCTAACAACCCAAAAGCCTACTTCCTCATACATCTCAAAGAAAATCTTATATCTGTCCCACATTTTCTTGAAAACTGCCATCACTTAGATTGCAGAAGCTCATCAGCTTGTTCCTCACATGTAGCTTTAACACCTTCTCTGTGAAACAATACTTACTCACATTATCTCAAAGCTGTTCAACCTCAGAAATTGCATAGGTTCACGGACATTAATAAGCTAACGGCTCAAGAACCCTTATAAGCGTAGCCAGTTTTACTCAATTTTCTATCCCTAGGGGAAAGATAACAAGGGTCAGCAAGCGGGGTTTTGATTTTTTTTTTACAGGCTGCTTCTGTCCTCAAGGTCCATGGGCACCACAAACAGTTTGGGCCCACAGGCTTCAAACTCACATACTTGTTGTTGGAAGGCTGGTGCTCTATCACTAGACCACACCTGCTCTGAAAAGGTCTTTCGATACCTAGTCATGTTTCCCAAAGGTGAGAATCAACCCTTGTACCTTGGGTTTGTAAGTTTTTTTTACATTGTTGGATTAAGAAACAACTTCTAAGCAGCCACATAAAGTGAAACCTTGAATGATGTATTTACCTTAATTTTTATAAACATGCATCTTCTCCTGCAATTACTGTTCTGAAAAATGCTGAGATTCTGGATGTTGGTGATTACAGCAAAGTACATGAAAGATTAAACTGGGCTCTGTGTCCTCAACACCACCAATAGCATACATACTAAGCTCATCTCTCATACAATTTCTAGTACCAACAAGTACAAATCCATGTCTTAGTAACTGATGTCTCCAAATGGCAAACATTTAAGAAACTGTCTCGCCATCTGTCTACATAAAAGGATAATTGCCTCTAAGAAACTTCGGAAGCCTGTCCTACATACCTCAGAATATAAAGACCCACTATACAGCCTTCTCAATTTTTTTTCCCACTTTTATGAAACGTAATATAGCTTCTGTAATGCCTACTTTTATTCTAGTTGCTAAGACACTTGATTCTTCTCCCATTGTGCTCTTCCCTGCTCTCTGTCCCTGTTCTGCTCATCCCAAACACAATGCTTCACACCCAACTGCACCAACTCTTGCCTGTTACAAGTTTTACTATTGCTCCAGCCTCAAGCACATGCCACCATAAGGATCGATGCAGCTCACTGGCTCAGTGGACATGCCTTCTGTCCCATAGCTCTAATATTCGTGCTCAATCATAACCTCTACTTACTGGCTGTGTAATATATACAAGCTCTTCCCTGTGGGTGTGTTTTTTTCTACTTACTCCATTCTCTTTCTAACTCCCAAAACACGCCTCTAACTGATTACTCTAAAATGTTCCTATGCACTGCATTTGGCCTTTCTCTTCTACACATCTGTAGAGACTGAAGTGAATAATTTCCGTCTCTGGGTAAAACATAATTAAATCATAAACATAGCTGAAGAACTTTGTTTGATCTTAGAGGCATGCCTTGGATAATATTACTGTGATGAAAGGAGATACTGCCAGCCCAGCTAGCTAGAATTTTGTAAAGAATTATATGACACTGGTGAATATCGAAATGGTTTGTGCAAGATGCTTGTGTTACAAATGTATTAGAACTGCATGTCATGTGTATAATCAAACTTGTTTGTACAGATGTGTGTTGAAAAAAGGTATTTGCAAAATGCTTTTGCTTAAAATGGATCCACAGTGTGCCCTACTGAAAGAGAACAGAAATGTACATGCACTCTTGCAACTGTTTAAATGTATATATTTTAACAGTGGAAACTGGGATAGAGGAGGTTAACCTCAGTCTAGTAAATTTCAGAAAAATTAATTTATGGCAGAAAGAGACAAAATGTCTACACTAGGGAGCTTTCTGTATAGCCTTTAAGGTGAAATAATTACTAGTTTTGAATGTGAAGGAATGCAATTGTTTTATGACATCCAGCATCTGCCAAAGATCTGAGGTCTATTTATTTTCACAGGTAGATGCTAAATACTGGAGGGTTTCATCTGGGATAGACTCAGATGACAAGAAATGATATAGTTCTGCAAGCTATCCCAGCAGTAATATTCGAGATATTAATTTGAGAACTCCATAAGAGAGACAAAGCATTCTGTATTCTACTTGGACTTGACGACAACAAATAGAAGATCAATTCATCACATCTGCCTTGCTCTTAAGTTAACTAGGGTATAGCAATTCTCTTAGATTCAGTCAGGAATACAGTAAAGCTTAATTTAGATGTTTTTCTTTATTTATTTGAAACTGCCCTGTAATGCTGTTTTAAATATGTCCTGTGGTTTTGAACTCTGATGTCACTGTGAATATATATTGAGTATTTTCTTGTTCTTTTATTATTTATTATTAAATATATTTAAACATTTCATTGTGGCTGATCTGTGTAAGATTTAAGTTTTGAGAGTACTTGCATATTTATCTGGTGACACTGTATGGGCCACTCCTAATAGCCTTGCTCTTGGTCAAACTACCATTTGTATTAATATTAATATTACACAGTAAGATTGGGTACCCTTTGTTAAAGGCATTAAAGTAGCTGATAAGAGTTAGCTGGTGGCAGTGGTAACTACCTTATAGTCTGGGAAAAAGGGGGCATAGCTAGTAAACCTGTGCCAGCCTTCCCCAGGTGTGTGTGTGTGTGTGTGTGTGTGTGTGTGTGTGTGTGTGTGTGTGTGTGTGTGTAAATCAAACCTCAAAGGTTTTGTGCGTCAGCTACTTGGGCAGGGACACAAAGCACTGGTTAGACAGAGAGGGTGCTGGACATCTTGGCTTGGCCACTCAGCTGAGATCTTAACTGTATAGCTGTGCCAGTGGGGAGTCTTATTGGGGACATGGAGAAAGAGGGAGAAACCAGCCCCAGAATGACTGTGGTCTCTGTGTGCTTGATTCAGAAAGCTGCATCTGGAAATACAGTGTGTGTACCTGTCATCCTCCCAGTGTACGTCCTCCTCTGTTGTCAGTGGTGAGGACTGAGGCTCCTTGATTACTGGTCCAGTGATGGGTTGTCACAATGACATACAAGGCTGACTAGATGAGGCTAACAAACTAATAAAAGGCTTTATTATAATAACCACAGAAAAAGAAGTTGAAAACAACCAGTGACACCAGTAATTCCAGAACGTTTTATTAAGACACAATAAACTCTCTAGCTCCTCGGCCCACTGGCCTTCAAGGAGTCAGAAACTACATACCCATCACATTCGTAAATACTTACAACAATTAAAACACAATGAATCCAATTAAAATACACCCAATTAGATCATTCATTCAATAACATTATAACAACAGCTTCCAACTACACTCCACATTCAAACCAGGTGTCAGTGTTCCATACTTTAAAATAAATATAGTTTCTTTATATAGCTTTCTTTATACAGCAATGTTTTTTTATCTAAAGTCTTTTGTACTCTTACTTAAATAGTACCTCTTAAACAATAATTCCCTCCATGAACTGAATTAAAAGGTACGGGGCTTTTAAATTTTTTTATTCTTTATATCTCTCAAATGTTCTTGCATCCTAATTTTGAAAGCCCTTTTGCTCTCCCTCACATAAAAAAGATTACATGAATATCAACGGGCATAAATAATGCCCTCAGTGTTACAGCAATATACATCTGTAGGACTTTATATAACATTACTAATAAGTCCTAACTATATATTTATAAACTGAACAACGAGCACACACCAACATTCACTGACTTTTAGGTTCTATAGTTAACATAATTTCAGGTGAAGAAAAATGACTATGAACAACCACATCCTTAATAATACAGCCTCTCTTTAAAGAAAGAAGTGGTTTGTAGAACAAAATATTAGCAAAATCTTTATTTTGAATCAGAAAGCCCCAGTAAAATCTTATAATATTTACTCTTTTATCAGTGAGAGCATTATATATATAGTAACACAATAAAATATAATATATACCCCGGAATTCATGAAGCTTGCACCAGGCGTAGGTGGTATAACGCCAAATATGGCTGCCGAGCGATTCGGGTACGATCCAATTCCACGTGCACTACCAGCGTATGCCAGATCTGCACAGCTCCTGTCGTAGGTATGCAAATCACCCCATGCGCAGTACTGCAGCATGCAAATGAAGGCACATAGCGATTCATGAAGTGGCGTAGGCGTAGTGTAAGCCTACAGAAATGTAAACCAAAATAAAACGGTTTACATGTTGACAAACAGAACATTGGAGCCTTGGAAGCAGACCAGACTCATGTATTACAAAGTTAACATATGCCAATGGCTAAATATACAGCCAATGGCATAAGAAAAGATGCACAACACATAAAAAATAACATTTAATGTCATGGCCACAGTAACGCAAAGTACAACCGTAGGGCATGTGTGCGCAAATGGGAACACAAGGAAAATATATACAAATGTCATAAAATAGCAATGTAACACAAATCATGATTTCACCATAATAGTCAATGGTATGCATGCTACACCACAACGAAGCTGTAAGGGTTGCTAAGGGCCTGTGACAGTGTTTGGCACGGTACCTATGAATTAGTAGTCAATGCCTTGCAAATGAGGCAAGTAATAGTGAATCGCAAACGTCCCACCGGCCTAAGGATGTGCAATACAGCGCAGTGCTAAAACACCGAGGAGTGGTCTGGAGGAATACATGACATCAGCAGTGGGGTGTGCCACTGCAGCTGTAAGCACATTGGAGCAATGCAAATCCGGGCTGCCCATTGCTAAGCAAAGCCGCAGGACAGGGGCGTGGATGTAGGTATAACTTTGCTCAGCTGAGAGTACAGATGTTGCCCGAAAGTGAATGTGTACATGGATGAAAACGTGCCCGAAGCCCAGTAAACGGACTCATGCGCCGCGCACCACAGCCCAAAAAGGAAGTTTAGGGGAAGACAATAAGGAAATGCCACAGTAGGGTAATTGGAGTACAACTGAGCAATTAACACCTATTAACTCACAGTGGGCAATTGACGCCAGCTAACAAGGCTGCTAGCAGCAACCTGCAGAACAGGATAGGGGAGGTGTCAGATTGCAAAGAAAAGAAAACTGTAACCGCTGAGCAAAGCAAACCTGCAGTAGATCGGCAATAGAACACATTTTGCAAGACAATCCTGGTTCGGGAAAGTACAAAACAAGAAAGCAGGCTGCTGGATGCATGCCAGAAAATGGGAGTGGAATCGTTAAGAAAAGTTGAGGCAAGCGCAAGAGGTAATCCACGGCAGCTAAATGTAATTCAACACCAAAGGCAGCACAATAGCAGTATCTGTGGTAAAACATAAGATACCCTGCAGCTCCGAATGTACATACACATCCTATGACATCATCAGTGTTCAAAGCACAATAGTATAAAGTGTGAAGGCACCTCACACACACTTGTGTATTCCCAAACACTGCACCATCAGTGTAAACAGACGGGGAACTTTTACAATGTACTTGTTGGGAGCTGCCATAGCTGTGATTCATCAGCATGTGTTGGAGACTGAAGGTGTTGTGAAGGATGATGCTGACAACCACCTCAGGCCCCGGAGGAGAAGAGTGTTCAGAGCAAGGGCAACCTACCAGGGGCTACATGATCTGGAGATAGAGCGTTACAGGGTGGACAGGGACATGATAGAGCAAATAGTTGAGCTGTGCCAGCCACGCCTGAGATCCAGAAACAACAGAGGGGAACCCATCCCAGTGGACACGAAGGTATGTGTAAGCTTGAGAATACTAGCCACAGGTACTTTTCAAAGGCCAACTGGAGATATCATGGGGATCTCACAGGCATCAGCATCCAGGGTACTCCACCAGTTCCTGGATGCCATGTTACCACATGCCAGTGAGCATATATACTTCCCCCGAACTCAGGAGGAGTTGGCCAGCAATATGAGTCTCTTCCACCATGTGGCACACTACCCGGAGGTACTGGGTGCAATAGACTGCACGCACATACATATCAAGTCACCACCCGGAGACCATGGTAGGTGTTACATAAACTGCAAGGGATACCACTCCATCAACTGCCAGGTCATGTGCAATGCCCAGGGCATTATCACGGATGTGTGTGCTGGCAGCCCTGGAAGCTACCATGACTCCCACATCTGGCATGCCTCACAGCTGTATCAGGTATTTGTCAGGGGGGACATCCCATATGGCCACCTTGTGGGAGATGCTGGCAATGCACTGGAGCCGTGGATGATGACTCCCATCAGAAATGCACACACACCCATGCATGCCATAATGAGGCACACACACAAACCAGAATCATCATAGAGCATGTGTTTGGGATGCTGAAATCACGGTTCCGTTGCTTGGACATATCTGGTGGAGCCTTGCAGTACTCTCCAGGCACGTGTGCCCACATCTTCATAGTATGTGCCATGCTACATAATATGATCCTGCGGAAACAGCTGCAGCAGGGACATAATGGTGAAGGCCCTCACAGCCCACCGCAATTGCCAAGGCCATCACAGGCACAGAGGGATTCAGACCACAAACAACCTGTGTCAGCCCCAGTAGGCAGATGGAGGCGTGCCCAATATGCCCACACCTTGGCAAAGAGGGAACATATAGTACATACACTGACAGTGTAGGCCCCTACGGACTGACACACTTCTCCACCTGCACAAACAGTAAAGCGGATGGCACACACACACAACCACCTGCAAATTGTAATGTATAGGTGGGCCTACTGTGTGAATCCTACATAGGCAGCCCTCAACTATTGCACACACAACAGCTATTGGAACAAGGAAAGTCAACACCTGAACAGTAAACGAAGCTAACAGCATATAATGATACTGTATGTATAGGTTCCTAGGTACATCGGTAGGTACATGCCCGACTGTCAGAGGCCATTCAGCAGCCTAGGCAAAATGTGTCTGCTATCACCACCCCATCGATCAATCAACTGTCCCTCTGTGGAGCAGAGCCAATTGCGGGATCCACGTGTGTAACCACTGTTCCCCACCTACTCTGCATGGATTCCCCGGTGTGTTAATGAGGGCCTCCATATAATGTAATTAGGGATGTAGTGCCAAAGCATGGGGAGTACTCATGACAGGTATCTGCCACCCCAGCATTCTCCAGTTATGGTTGTGTCAAGGTGTAGCACATTACAGTGTGTGGCTCACTCTGACATAGATTCCCAATGCTGGAGCACATTAATTAAACATCACTTGGACATACCATGAATTGGTATTATCCATATGTAAACTAACTGAGTTACACATTTGACTGCAGTATGGAGGAACAGCTGTAGTACAGTCCACATACAAAACACCATTAACACCTGTACAAACACCAGATGACCAAGTGGTAAAGCCACTGACTGTGTCGTGTATGTACCCGGTTCCACGTCCTGCAAGGTCAGTTACGTAATCCCGATGGCACGAATAATGGATGTTGGATGTAGGTCATTAGAGCACATGTAAGCACGTTAGCGGGTTTATGCTGTGGCAAGTGACAGTAAGCGTCGTTTAAACATGACTACACGGATATACGCAAAACAGGTCTAAGCTTTGCCGAATTCCGCGCAGATCATGGTCAGTGATGTCCAGAACACGTGAAACCAGCATTATTCACCCTTGTACTAACAGTGCCTGCTCTGAGAGGTAAAACGACCACTGGCAGGATTAGAACACGCAGCCATGTACACAATCACCTACCACTAAGCTACCTGAGATGTACCAACGGCAGGTGTGTATTGTGACAGGTTAAAACACAAAAGGGCGGAGTTCAGCAAACAGAATAGACCGCCATGTACCCAATGAAAGGTGTGTACACTCTCTCTCCCTCTCCCTGTCTGTCTATCTATATATATATATATATATATATATATATATATATATATATATATATATATATATATATATATATATTATATATATATATATATATATATATATATAATAGGGATAGAAAGGGTGATAGAGAGATGTATGTCAATATATACGGAAATACATATATCTGCAAATATATAGACAGGTTAACGACTTGTACACAACCATGGAGGTACAAGTGAACAGGATACTGCCAACTACCGAATGCTTTACATACCAACACGTGTAATCACGAGGCTTAAAGACCGAAAGACCACAGTACCGGAACAGTATAACCGCGAGTAATATTATCACGATGTTAAGGGACATTTAGTTATTGCTGCCGGTGCTGCGGTCCAGGTAGGTACTGTGTTTAAGTGTGGTTCCGATTGCTGTAGTGTGTGTAAGTGCATGTTGAGAGTGCGGTGTGTGGTTCCGTGGGACTGTAATGTGTGTGTGTGTGTGTTTGCATCATGGGTCTGTTTGTGCTAACTCGGAGGTAGATTATTACAGTAGTTGTGGTCATAGCCGGCCTTAGGCATACGGTTACCACCTGTCCCACTTTGAGAGGGACAGTCCCTCTTTGGCAAGTTGTGTCCTGACAACAAATATTAAAAAAGGGCAAATGTACCGAGATTGTAGGACATAATGATGTCCCATATATTAAGTAATACTTGCATTAAATAGTTATTTCTGTCTCTCAAATACATAAATTATACAAGAAACATAATAAGCAACTAAAGTGCTACAAGAATAAGGTTTTATTTAGGGCAAAAGTAAGTTCTATCCTTTGTACTGACAGCGGGTTTGTGTTGGCCTCTAAACCCTGATGTGTGCCCTGCAAATGTCCCAATATGGCCATTTGAAAAGGTGGCAACCCAAGCCAAAGAGTTTGAGTCACCAACACAACTGCAATGAGTGCAAATATTTGTGACAGAAATACACGAGACAGCTTGCATGTAACAACAGTTCAGTACATATTGATGTATTTCGGAGGGATTGAAGGATCAACATCACCTGCATGCAATATAGGAACCAATTAACAATGGTTTAATGACTAAGCCTGCAATAACCATAGTATTGGTCTACTAAATGACAGGTCTTCAATTAGGGAAGGGGCCCCCACACACATATGGAATATGTACAAATGCAGTCCCCACAAACCTTTATCTGCTATGTACACCCACCTACATCTCCCCCACACCTGAAACAATTGCAATACAGACTGTAATAACATCACAAACATCCACTCACTCAATGACATCTGCAGAAGTGTTAACATACCTTGTGAGAGACACACTTGTAATGGTGCCATGTGAAATCGTTGCTGTTGTACAATGGAACAGACGCCGATGTTACAGGTTTTGTTTGCAATAGTCTCGTATCAGACGGTTGAGATAACAGCTACACTCACATGTAGAACTATTTACTCTAGCCGTCACACGCAATCCACGGGGGACATGAATTCAAAGTATCTGTGTCTCTCCATATAGCTGTTGCAATTCATCACAATACAATACATCCAGACCGTCTCCCTCGAAGGTAGGGCAAAAGGACATCGCCCAAGTGGAGTATTCAATTATACACCACTGTTGCCGTGTAATTGGCCAATGGAGTAGCTGCACAGCTGACGTGCATGTAATAATTTACTCCGGAACACCAATTGGTGGCAAGATACCACATGTTACAGTATCCATGTATGAAACGATGGCTTGCCATACATTCAAACCGTATGCTCATACCATTGAATCGTTTAAAGAGGAAAGGAGTAACACAGATATTATCGTATACTCGGACCACTAAGAAGGTATGTAGAACACTCAGTATGTTAGTGTATGTAGTGCCTGTTCTGTATTAATGAAAGTGTACGCAATGCAGACAGTGGGAAAAGGTATTATGTAGTGATGTCTTGTTGAGCACAGTAACACTTGTAGAAATTGTGTGTACTGCTGTGGGCCATAAGGTAAACACCTCATACACCACAAGGGATGCTACATAAGGGCTTTAAACATAACAATTCCACTCCAGCTGCTGTCGGTGGTAGGGTTTGTCCAACAAGTACGTGCCATAACAGGGGATAGTTTATGTTGATATACTGTAACAGTAGGCATATGTATGGGCGTATAATGAGAATAACATGCCTAAGGTGGTCCTGCTGTGCAATTATGCTTTGCATTATGGGATATGGTTTTAAAAATGTGAAAAGTACAGTATTGTAGGTAGATATGTCAAATATTTTACATAGCATGATTGGTATATTATGCAAACATAAGGTATGTGTACTGGAATGTACAATACACAATAACAGGATACATATGTCTTGTAGTCACCAGACAGTGTAACAGCATGATAGCTAATTGAAATGGAAGAGCTACTCAATTATCCATGCACAAAGGACATGTAATAGCTTCATAGGTTCATAGTTAGGTACTATGCTGTCTGGCCAAGTCCATTTGTAAGCCCTAATACAGTGTTTTCACTGGCGGCACCTCCCTAGGTTAGTGTTCTGTGCCTGTCAACAGCACAGCCATTTGTTTCCTGCACCTGTGTACAGTACAGCCACTGCAGTGATCCCTGGCATACACGTCTGTTCCCCATCCACCCATCGAGGTATCTCATGAAGAGTGCTAGTGAAGGTCCCTGCCTGATGTACATAGGAATCATGTTCCAAAGCATGGTGATTGTCCGTTTCAGGAATGCATCCCTCCAGCACGTGCTACTCATCGTTGCATTTGGGTACATATCCCAGAGCATGTTGCTCTCAGTGGCTGTTGCTTATGTGAGCATATCCATCAATATTGGTGTGGACATGGGCCTTGTATGTTCAGCAGAGGTCACCTCTGAGTATGCAGTATGTAAATGACTACAGTTGGGGTTTCAGTAGTTGTGCTGCATACGTCATCCTTTGGAGGTAATACTGTTGGTGCGTTAATGTTGTGGTATTTAAAGCTATTGCTGTCCCGTAAGGTACACCCCAAATGGGGTGTTGTACCCTTGAATGTGTTTCATAAGTCAGGAGTATAGAGGTACAATGGCAGCCTTTGTTCCGGCTACAAACCCATTACAGATTAGGGTGGCCATGTAGAAGGATATCAACGCCCTCTTGGCAATAAGTTTATCAAAGGAGTGGGTGCTATCTACGTGTGTACTAAGATCCCTTATAATGTCTTATGTATGTAGGGGACTACCACCTATGTGATAGTCACAGGGTGATTGTTGTAATCCAAAGGGGATGTCTATGAACCTTCTGCCATGCTGCTTGAGGCCATGTTACCGACACCAGGTATCTGTCACAGTGATATCCGTATGGAGGGTGTGTATATTAGCTGGTGAATCAATCATGGCCCCTAGTCTGCAGTCGTCTGGAAACCTATTCAGGGAAAGTCTTTCTGTGCTAGACTGTACCTCAGGGAAGCATATAATGCACGTGGGGGTCCCTTTGACCGAGGACTGGGGTATGCCAATTGTAACTGATGTACAGTAGGAACTGCGGTATGCTACCCTCACCACGTGTGTCTTGTCCGTGAGCCACTTTGCATAACATCTCAAGACATATGGGTCGCTGTGCAGGTGGATGTGTATATTGACAATACCAGAATAGTGAACGGTGTTGAAAGCCAATGAGAGGACAAGGTAGGCTGTGTGGACTTCCTTACTATCATCTACTACCTTGGTAACTGTCTCAAACGACTCCACAAGGTGTAGGAGCCATGGTGTGGCCCTAACAAATCCAACCTGGGTGGTATCAAAGGTTTGGAGGCCAACAATGTCTCTGTGAATGACTTCCATGATGATGTTCTCCATAGCCTTGCAGAAAAGTCTAGTCAGGCGTATAGGGCAATAATTCCTCTGGTCCATTGTGGCGCCACCTCTGTGGAGTGTGATAACTGTTTCTATGTGCCATTCAGGGTCCACAATGCCTGATACAAGGCTATTAGTGAATCTGGTGCCCAAGTGGGGAGCCATGTCGTTTTGAGGTTTGTGTAAATCGCAGCCTGGGATATTGGATGGTCACATGGAGTGTGTGTTCCAGGCTTTAGAGAGAGCAAGTCTGAATTGCATAGATGTGGGCCCTTTAGGGTGTGAGAGGGGTGTAAAGTTAGCTGCCAGGTTGTTGCCAATATCAGTCGGTTCTGTAATGTTTCTGCCTACCCGTTGTATGTCAGAGCAGATGTGGGTATTGCCATCGAGAGTAGTGACATACCTCCATAACGCTTAGTGATAGTCCTTTGAATGTGTCGCAGTAATGTTTGTGTAGCTAGCGTTGGAGGATGTAAGAAGGGATCCCAGAATCCTGCTGAGGCTGACCAGGGAGCTACCCCACCCATGGGAGTGTACCCTACTTTGCAACTGTCTCCTTCTATCATGCAGTATGTCCATGGCAGTGGACCCCCATAGTGGTGTCCGTTATGTGGTGGGTACTGTCATGGCTCTGTTTGGGATAGCATGATCCATGCAGTCGTGTAAGTGCTAATGAAGTGCAGTTGGGAAAGTTTCTGCATTTGTAACTATATTGTCCATCTGCACGGGTGTCATGGCGTTTACTACTTCTGTCATACAAAGCGTGAAGTTGGCTTTGTAGAAATATTGTACTGTGTTTTCCGTGAAGGGTGTGGTGCCGGGATGTGGATAACAAGGGTGATTAGCATACGTTCGGAACTGACCAACGAGGGGATAACCCCAGGTGTGTAACACCAGTCACACATGTTGGTAATGTCCAGGTCTAGGATATTGTTGGCCTTTGTGGTGGTGTGTATAGGTTGATCCAGCCGAATGGAGTTTATTAATCCACGAAAGTGTTGTCCTAATGTGTCGGTACATGAGTAGGTATCACAGTTAGGTGTGGGGTAGTGTCAGTGTCACATCAGTAGTTTCTGTTCGAATCCTACTTTCCAGTACACCAAGAAATGAGGGCCGTTAACCATGGGGTATGGTGTGGAATCCGTAGCAAGCTACAATTTGTATAGCAGTTCTGGCCACATTTAGTTGCACTTGGATTGCCTCTGATGCATCGTGCTAAGCAACCAGCATGGAGGTGTGTACATCCCTGTGAAATATGGACACACCTCCGCCGTGGGTGTTCCGGTCCTGGTTACATGACTGAAAGGTGTGGTCTGTGTAACAGCCTGTCAGTGCAGGGGTGCTCTCCGGAGTCTAGAAGCAGGTCACAGTCACTGCAGAGACATCAAAATGGTCCATTATAAGGAGTGCCTCGGATGAGTGCGTTTGAGATGAAGATGTCAAGCATTGAGTAACAATACCCTCAGGTTTTGCTTGCCTGTACCTGTTCTGGTGGTGAATATGTTTCTGAAATGTGTCTAAAACAGGAAGTATAGGAGCAGCAAGAGCCTTAAATGTTACCCATAATCCCAGGGCTTACAGGTGCAGGCCATCTGTGCCAAAGCATTGTGGTTTGTCAACCATGTCATTCAAAGCAGACAGATACTGGATACCCTTGGAATGACACCAGAAGCATAGGCAACTGTTGAAGTGAATAATTCTGTTGTTCTACTGTGTCATCAGTCTGGACTAATGCAGAATGCTTCTCAGGGCTTGGGCAATACCTGCCTGGGCTACAAGATCGGAGCGCTATTGCATGTCCCTGTACATGTAGTCCAGGAAGTTACATCTCAGGGCATTCACACTAACGTGGAGAATGACAGTCATATTGTACCTGTTGAGGAGTGACCTGAGTGCATAGGTTATGTTGTGGATCCTGTTACCCGACAGCCAGATCACAGTGACCATCGCCTTGTGTGGCCTGCTGAGTGGGACATCAGTGTGACCACCTACAGAGTCACCTATGACTAGTGTGTTGGGTATGTTATAACACCCTACTGGCTGTAGTCGACGGGCACACATGAGTCTGTGGGCTATAAGTAATCGGTGTTGTGTTTGGTGATGGGGTCTGCCTCTGTTGCCTACATAGAGTAGTATGGAGAGGCTCCGCAAATGCTGTACTCTTACTATGTGTGGCCTGTGGTGGTAGAGATACCACCATGTGATGAATGGGGTGTGCTGCAAATGTTTAACATCCCCACATGATTGTCAGGGTAAGTCTGGGTTGGAGAGAGCATTACTTCCAGCATGGCTACATATGTGCATCTCCCACAGGCTGTAGTGTCGTATGTTAGGAGGTGAGCATTGACTGCGTACATGAGATGATTGCTATATTGCCTCATGCTGCCCACATTCATCATATAGACAGGCAATTACACTGGTAACTGACATTTGGACATGCCTGTCTAGTCAACCATTACTCACAAGATATGTGAGGTAAGTGTGTACAACAGCTGTTGTAATGTAAGCATGCTGGAAATGTAAGGACAAACAGTGTTTACCTGTAGGAAATGAGGAGGATTGAGTGATATAGTAATTAGTAGCTTATGAAGTGTGTACATGTTCTGAACAAGTGCTGAGCATGAATAAGCAATACAGATAGGGTGTTGGATAATATAAACTCACTGCCCCTCCAATAGGTACACAATCACATATCCATGAACACGACAGAGCCCCATAACTATGATGGTACAAGGTACACTCCGGCTGCATGTGACCTGTTCAAATCCCTGGTCGTATAATACACATATGGCAAAACAGTTTGCTCTACGCATGCACTGCCATGTAAAATATAGGTTCATGGGAGTCTGTGAAAATACGGAATGGATCACACTAACAGTTATCACAACCCACAAAGTGGAGACGCCACTCATAATGGGAGGCACAGCACTATTACCCTGCTGAGTATGGTCTGAAAGCCTATGAACCTTAATCAACGTAGATGTTGTTAGCAGTACAGATGTAGATGACAGTACCAATGAATACCACACTGCATAGCATACCTGTGACAGGTCAGAGGACATCATCACCCATACTGTGTTCCACCTACACTCAGTATACTACATGTACCTTCGTATGTCACAGGAGTGTTCTATCAGTGGCCTGTTCACAGAAGCAACACTACAAAAGGTGTCTTGAGTGACATGTGCATATCACACCAGTGGCAGCTACAGTAAAACAGGGTTAATGTTTTGTACTCCACTGTCATTGTAGCCCATACCACACAGACAAATGGGAGGCATCTGCATATGTGAGAATGTGAATGGCCATGACCTAGGAGCAATAGCTGACTCAGTGTTGTGGACAACATACAGCATGGGCTTTGTGGGTGAGGTGCGTGACATATGTGCACAATCTGACAGCTGCTTATTGCATTGTCACCGCTATGTTAATAACCCTGTACCCATTAACTACTACCTCGGCAGCGGTCAACATTATGGACACTGTATGTAAGAGATAGTGCTGTGCAGTTTACCTCCCTGAGCTAGTGACATCACCAGGCCTATTAGGTAGTCATAAGAGGCAACCCAAGTCATGACAGGGTGCCATCCATGAGCATGGAGATCATTGGACAGCCATACTCAGCACTCATGTGACCAATATTGGATCACATATCACCTTTAAGGGGCATTAGCCATGCTTGGATGGGCATCACCAGCCTTCACAATCCTCATTTCCACTATGCAGCATGCTGCCTACCTGCATAAAGACATGTGCAACACTGTGATGTTGGACATGCTACATGTACATATCCTGATCTGAAAGACATACGTCATGAACAGCCACCTTCCTAGTACAAGGGTCGCCACATGCTGGACAGATCCCTGTGCCATACATGTGACATACTCCTGCCATACCATGCAACCCTGTCCAGCAAAGCTGCACATGTCATCTCTGTCATACATGGTGCAATGACCGCATGGTAGATGTATCAGTGACTGTCTGGATCAGTAATGTGGCACTGATTCACCTGTTGGTGGGAACATGGCTGTTGGACACAACTAGAAAACCTGACATCCTATGCCTATACATGACCCAGGGCATACACACTACTACATGATCTTGGCCGTACATGCTATAGTTGATAACCATCCCTGCGAATACCATCCGGCTAGCCATTGTCCCATGTGTATCACATGTGCAACACCGGCGATACGTGGCAGGATGTTGAACTGTTGTACAGTGCCGTGTAGATGTATATGGCAAAACACATGCATGGAAAGGTTTCCGTACGCATGTCTGCATTGTCACTGCCCATGTCTGTGAAGGCAGTGTATGTGATGATATGTGACATATACACAGCATCAAGGTCAACAGCATTAATGTGCACACATCCAGGCATGTGCTGATAGGTGATAATATCTAGTCCCCATCGGGTGTTACATGTGTGTGAAACAAACATATCAGTTGTGTGAGTGTCATGACAATTTGCAAAGACAACTGTTCATAAGTACTAAATGTAATACACATGAATGTGTATCTGTATCTCTGTGCATCTCTGAGATGCTGTGACCTGTCTCCATCAATATGTCTTACAGATAATGCCTCGATCATGACTGCCGGCATACAGCCACTTGGAGGATGATGCCCTCATACCATACCTCCATGATAACTATGAGGTACTGTTCAGCCATGTGCCACAGCATGCCCAGCAGCGTGATGACCTGTGGCAAGAACTTCGCAGGAGGGTTAATGATATGGGTGGCCATAACCGCACCTACCGGCAGGTGCGCAGACACTGCACGGACCTGATTCGACATGCGAAACAGCGTGCCAATGCAATCGCCAGGGAACAAGGTAGAACAGGTGGTGGGCCACCAACCCAGCCCCCACTCACACCTACCAAGGAGCTACTGGCCAGCCTGGGGACCCCATCAGAACAGCATGCATAAACTCTAGCTGCCATCGTGGAGGTGGGTGTCTCCCAACCACATAGCCTGGAGTTGCCTGGTAAGTCACTACTGCACATATAAATATTATATCCCATTTAGTCGCATGTGTCACTGTACACTATGTAATGTAACATCATATGCAAGGTATGTTTACACACATGCCATATACTATAGTATGCTACCCTGTGCATGCACACATGTGCATACTCCATAGTATATGCTATTGTACTGGCGAATGTGTTAACATGCAAAGTGCACCCTGTAGCTGTCATACAGTCATGGATAATGATCAAACTGCTGTGTCACCCCTATACAGGTACCTCTGGCGTGCCGCAGAGACAGCAGTCCATTGCAGGTGAGACAGTTATCAGTATCAGGCATGTGAATGCACAGATCTATTCGCCATGTGGCCAGTTAACCCATGTACACATAATGTATGGTCCAGTCATGATATACAGGTCGCAGCTTTCATCAATCACACTGGCTACCCATGTGCAATATATACAAACCAAATGAAACAACAACATGAAATCACAGTAACTGTCATTGCTAGATCTGTGGACAGCTGTCCATACAACGGTGGAGGCGTTGTTCAATGTAGGAATATGTACTATACATCAGAACAACACATGTGGGGTACGCAAACAGTACTACACAGTGAACTGGGATATGGGCAGCCCATATGATTCACCATTGTGGAATGTGCCCCTGCAATGAGTGCAGACATTGTGATGTGCCAGCTGACATGTCCCAGACATGCAGTGGTCCGGCTGCAACATTGTCACACTATCCCATAAAACATACCCCACATACCAAACATACAACTCTTTGTCTGTATAACCCTGTGGACACTGGAATATCTGACATCTATGGGTGTATGTCATATGGGACAACACAGACATGTGACATAGTCGGCCATTACACACATCTGGCCAACAAATGTTCACACATGGCCATGGAGGATGGCCAGAGGCATGTAGTAACACACAGTAGATGTGATGTGTATGTGTGTACACCCTGTTGCACATTGTCTACACATGGTCCAACTATAGCCTTTGTTGAATGGTTATATAGTAGATGTGGAACACTGGACATCCTAACAGCCTGTGCACAGCTTGCGGCGGTGTCAATTCGGCCACATACAATGTGTTGCACATCATGACTGTGTCACAGCATGAAAGTAGTCACTTGTACAGCTTCCAAATACATACACCGACACCACATCAGGCCAGAGATACCGTACATTTCCCTTGCTGCTGTTGGACATCACTGTCAGCAATGCACCCTGTGTGTGTGGTACATAAATGTCATGTGGAACATGGTGTATTGACCAGTCTGCCATGTGTGGACACGGTTGACAGGCAGCTGATAAATGTTAGCAGCTGTGCAGGGGTGTCATCTGCATGTCGTCTGGTGACCTGTCACACATGACACAGCATGGTTTAGTGTGTATACACCTCAGCGACGTGGGTCACAATCCACAGTATGTATGTATTGTGTATGCACACAGTCATGGCTATGCACTGTATGTGTATTCCACACTATATAGCAATAGAGACACCTCATGATTCCATGCAATGGCACTGTGTCTGTACTTCACACTGTATAGCAATATAGACGCCTCATACCACCCTCAGTGGTCATACACATCTGCTAAAAGTGCATTCTATCTGTACTTAAGTGTTACAGGTGTCAACTGCTTTACAGTCAGTGACACCCTGACCGCTGTGTAGGTTATATATCTTCACCTTCAATTACTGGAAACATAGCTTACTGTTTGCACATGTTATGGTAGGACGGCTTGTGACACACCTGTGAGCTGTCTTCAGCAAACATCCATCTGCAAAGGTGACCCACCACTTTATGTACACACATCCATCCATACCTGATGTACATCTTACCGTATTGTCAGTATTTCACCATATACAGGTGTCAATGACGGGACTGCATTGCAACTGCACATTGTAGTCGGACACAGATAAACTGCAAACATCAGCTACTGCTCATGCATGGTAGCTGAATGCACACCACTACATGTACATGTGTATAGGTCCTACATTCCTGTCATGTAGCCATGTTTGTATGCACTGCAATTGGTGAACATGTGTGACATACATGACACATGGACTGTTGTATGCTATGATAGTTGTCATGGGTAACCAGTACAGAGGGAATGTTAACTCAGTCAACATTGCTACCTTATGTACTGTTAGCATTAAACAGCCATGGACCTACCTTCCATGTGCATGCGTGTAATCGCTGTAGCCACATGTCTGCATGAAGGACAGCATTAGCTATGCTATGTGCATATGTGTTGTGTGTGTGTGTGTGTGTGTGTGTGTGTGTGTGTGTGTGTGTGTGTATGTGTGGGGCATGTACATATCCACGGCGGTTACATGTATTTCACATCCAAACAAGGGTGTGTTGCCTGGTGTACAGCAACAGTTATCTGTTACAGCTGTATAAGACCCAGGGCCCCTGTTATGTGTACAGCCGACCTGGCTATGAATAGTGGTATCAGTGCATTGCATAACAAATGATGGAACCCTGTCAGTACATGGGTAGTCTGCACAGTTGCTGTAGAGCTAGGTACAGTCCACTGGTCATGAGTAACATGGTGTTGTACTAATGCATGGATGTGTGTTGCTGGTCCAAGGACACGTTGATGTGTGAGGGCTACATACTACAGTGCAGCATTTCCACTGTGATCTGCACCTGACACATCTGTGATGGCTTTTGAGAGTGTACTGGTCAGTACATGTGAGTGGCCTTCATACACGTGGAGACACTAACACCTGGAGCGGTCCGTAACGGTCTTATGGCCCACATGTCTGTATCTGAGGTATACAGTGATAGTGCTATTGTGCACAACTGAGCCTTACGCAGGTGTTCCTCACTGCACAGATGTCAGTATTCCCCATTGTTGGATCTAGATTGGCAGCTATGATTACGAACGCTACACATCTAGCACTATTTAGCATACACATACAATGCAGTTGTCCTGTAGGTGTCAGGGTGTTTACCTGGTCTCAGGTTCTTTGTCTATGTATGGTACTACATGTGTGAAGTACCCACTCCTGCCAGGACAACACCACGGGTGGTATTAGTGTGCCAGGTTTAGATGGGTACAGCTAAGGTGATGGACAGCAGCAGACGTTGTGTAGAAGACCGGTGTCAGACATATGTCGTACAGCGTTCATGCTAACAATGATGACTATCGACACACTGTGCCCTTCCCTGTTTAGAATTTGTGTGCATACAAGACAGCCCTTCGTTACTAAGTGTCAGCATGCCCAGTACGCCATTGTGTAGATGGACACATAGTGCATTCCAGACTGACGTGTGCTACTAAGTGTGTGAGCATGCCCAGTGACACCTTGTGTCGGTTGTGTGCCCCTGTGTATGGGCATGACCATTGTTATCCTGTATAGCGATAGTGGTCATCCAAGCATCAGATGGCCATACCCCACTTCAGGATGGATTCCTAAATTTAACGCACTGGTTCACAGGTATGTACACCGTAACTGCCAGCATCCATGTCAATGTCTGCATTCCTAGAAGGTCATACTGACTGTCTTGAAAGGTGTACTGTCTGTGGCGCATCTCGTATCTATGTAGTGTTTTAATAGTGCTCCGTAGATAGCCAGTTGTCCTGCTCACACCACTGCCATGTGTTCACCTCCGTCTGCCTTGGGACACTAATATGCTTTTAGACTGATCACACTCCATACAATCCCTGTCTTTGCCTTTGCTGATAATGTCACCCACCTAGAAGTATGCCTCTGGGAGTGCTGTGATCCAGTAATCTCGGTAGCGCGTTCTGTAACTGCGTAATGCTGTAGTGTGATAAGGTAGTCAGGTCTATGTTCTAATCCCAACCCTGCCGTGTGTGTGTGTGTGTTTGTATCCAGCTGCCTGGGGACACAGTAATGTTTTTAGACAGCTCACTCTCCGTACAATCCCTATCGGCAACTTTGCCTTTGCTGATGATGTCACCCACCTAGAAGTATGCCTCTGGGAGTGTTGCGATCCAGTAATCTCGGTAGCGCGTTCTGTAACTGTGTAATGCTGTAGTGTGATAAGGTAGTCAGGTCTATGTTCTAATCCCAGCCCTGCCGAGTGTGTGTGTGTGTGTGTGTGTGTGTGTGTGTGTGCGCGTGTGTGTTTTCAGCTGCCTGGGGACAGAGTAATGTTTTTAGACAGCTCACTCTCCGTACACTCCCTATCGGCGTCTTTGCGTTTGCTGATGATGTCACCCACCTAGAAGTATGCCTCTGGGAGTGCTGTGATCCAGTAATCTCGGTAGTGCATTCTGTAACTGCGTAATGCTGTAGTGTGATAAGGTAGTCAGGTAGTCAGGTCTATGTTCTAATCCCAGCCCTGCCGTGTGTGTGTTTCCAGCTGCCTGGGGACAGAGTAATGTTTTTAGACAGCTCACTCTCCGTACACTCCCTATCAGCGTCTTTGCCTTTGCTGAGGATGCCACCCACCTAGAAGTATGCCTCTGGGAGTGCTGTGATCCAGTAATCTCGGTATCGCGTTCTGTAACTGCGTAATGCTGTAGTGTGATAAGGTAGTCAGGTCTATGTTCTAATCCCAGCCCTTTAGTGTGTGTGTGTGTGTGTGTGTGTGTGTGTGTGTGTTTCTAGCTGCCTGGGGACAGAATAATGTTTTTAGACAGCTCACACTCCGTACACTCCCTATCGGCATCTTTGCCTTTGCTGATGATGTCACCCACCTAGAAGTATGCCTCTGGGAGTGCTGTGATCCAGTAATCTCGGTAGAGCATTCTGTAACTGCGTAATGCTGTAGTGTGACAACGTAGTCAGGTCTATGTTCTAATCCCAGCCCTGCCATGTGTGTGTGTTTCCAGCTGCCTGGGGACAGAGTAATGTTTTCAGAAAGCTCACTCTCCGTACACTCCCTATCAGCGTCTTTGCCTTTGCTGATGATGTCACCCACCTAGAAGTATGCCTCTGGGAGTGCTGTGATCCAGTAATCTCGGTAGCGCATTCTGTTACTGCGTAATGCTGTAGTGTGATAGACTAGACAGGTAGGTGCTCAATTCCAAGGCATGGCAGGTGTGCGTGTTTGGCAGTCATACCCTATGTGTTGGTATCTGTGGGTGGCTAGCTTCAGGATGTGTTGAGTGTGTTTTGTTGCTTTCCTATATAGTGTCCACAGATCGCATAATCGGCCAAGACACTGGTTGTCAAAACATACATTCGCCAATAGGTCTGGCGAGTAAATGTCATTAGCCCTACTCTTACCCTTAATACAGTCTGACCCATGTGACGCAATGAAACACACTTGCCTTGATAGTAACAACACTACATAATGCAGGTGGCACATGTAGTTTTCTTTTCATTCTTGTCTAATGCTTTGGTGTCATGTGGTCGGATGTTGTGATATAAATGCAATATCTATGTATGTGTGTGTATATGTATATGTGTGTGTATGTATGTGTATATATATATATATATATATATATATATATATATATATATATATATATATATATCTCTATGTATATATGTATATATATAATATATATGATATATATAGATATAGATAGATAGACATAAATATATACATATATGTATGTGGACATTAGCACTATTGAATGTTTGTGCTGGATGATCTGTACGTGATCACCTTGGATGTATGCATATCTGCCATGGCGTAGTGGTAAAGCACATCGTCTATGGTGTGCAGGGTCCCGGGTTCTAGTCATGTAGACACCGGTTATTTTGTTGCTGGGAAGACCAAGGGACATCGAATACGGTGATAGTAAGGCACCTTTAACCAGTTGTGTACGGATCTGAGTGACAGTAAGCAGTGGTTATTAATTTGGAGGTTCGGTATGGGTCTTATAACTATGCATTAGAAGACTATACTATGCAGATGAGGTTGACAATAGTGAATCCCGTTTATCCCCAGGGTGTGATGCAGATCCCAGGAGTGTATGTGTGTAGATAGCCGGGTGCAGGGCTCGAATATAGATGAAAGCATGGGAGGGGGGTCAGGCATACTGTACGTACATTGGAGACCTGTGCCTCGGGACTGCTCCTGCCTTAGCACGCCTAAGCTAGGGGTGTGTCTAAACCTGCCTGGTGACATTGGGAGGGACAAAAGCAGTAGCAGGGTAGTCTAGGTGAACAGGCTGCACAAACAGGTGATGATCAGCACAATCAGCAGATTACATGACCAGCCCACACCAGAACACTACAGTAATGTGAGCAAGCACCATACACACAGGTTTCTTCCACACTCTACACCACCGGTGTACACATGCGGGGACATTTCACAACACAGTCCAACCAAATGAGAAGGGCTGCAGCAGGCAACATAGACCAACATGTGCAGGAGGCTGAGGGTGGTGAGGATGTGTATGCTGCCGAACAACCCTTAGTGGGGTGACATAAGACTTTACAGACCCAGGGTGACTTGCCAGGGGCTACATGAGCTGGGGATAGTGGAGGACTACGGGGTGGACAGAGACCTCCTGCAGCAGCTTGTTGACCTGTGCCAGCCACACCTGACACATCGAACAGGCCGAGGGAAACCCATCACAGTGGATACCACGGTAAGTCTTGGCCTAGGTAAACTAGCCACAGGTACCTCCCAAAGCACAACTGGGGATATCACGGGGATCTCATAGGCATCTGCATCCAGAGTATTGCACCAGTTCACAGATGCCATGTCAACACATGCTAGTGAGCACGTACATGTCCTCAATACACGTGATTTGTAGACTAGCAATACGCATCTCTTCCACCACATGGCTGACTACCCTGGGGCACTGGGTGCTATAGCCTGCATGCACGTACACATCAAAGCACCACCCGGTGAGCGGGGTAGGGCCTACATTAACTGCAAGGGCATACCCTCCAACAGCTAGGTCATATGCGATGGCCAGGGCATTAAACTGAATGTGTGTGCTGTCTGCCCTGGAAGCTATGACGATTCCGATATACGGCATCTAACGCAGCTGTACCACACCTTTGCCAATATGGACATCCACTACAGTCTCCTGGGGGGGATGCTGGGTAACCACTGGAGTCGTGGCTGATGACACCCATCAGCAATGCACACACACCTGAACAATCACACCATAATGAGGCAGAAGCACAGGCAAGACATATAATTCAGCATGTGTTTGGGATGCTCATGTCACGGTTCTGGTAACTGGACACATCTGGTGGAGCCCTGCAGTATTCACTAGCTACATGCACACAAACTGTTATGGTATTTGCTATGCTACACAATCTGATCCTGCAGTAACAGTTGCAGCAGGAACAGCATGGGGCAGGGCCACACGGCCCACCACCAATGCCAAGGCCTGTACAGGCACAGTGTGACTTGGAGGAGGAACTACCTGAGCTGGGCCCAGTAGGCGAAAGGGCAGTGCACAGTATGACCTACCCTTGGCAAAGAGGCAACACAAGGCATATGCACTGACACAGTAAGTACACAGGGATTTCACCCTCTCTGACTCGCACACAGTACAATGGATGCCAAACATGACACTACCTGTGCTCAGCCATGTATAGGAAGTGCACTGTGTGCATCCGACATAGGCAGCCCTCCAGCACCGTCCTCAGGTCCAGAACACCCCCAAAGTAAATCAATCGACCTAACAATTGGCAGTTGTATTAGAATGTGTATTTACCCGTTGCTATGGTATGGATGTGAGCATACAAGAGAATTTGGTGGCCGACTGTTAGGGCAGCAGTCCACAGTGGCACCATGACATCTGTAGCACATACTGGGGTCACAATAGTAGCCAGTAGTACACAGGGTGTCCTAACCCACTGCAGGTTATGGGCTGAACATCATGTGTGTCCATACAGCCCACACAAGTTCCATACAGCTGGACAGGTGTAGACCAATACAGACAAATGATATACAATGACCTCTGGATATGCCCAATGAATGACCCCAACCCCCACAGACACACACAGACTACAGCAGGCCAGGCAGTTGGATGTAGGTTGTGAAGGCTAGGACATTCAACACCACTATGCTGATAATTAAAGCTAGGATCTGATGTACACTGGTATGCCTCCAACCAGCAATTTAGGTAGGTCCACACACTGAAATGGAGTACCTGACATACCAGTACAGTAGGGGCAAATGTGTACAACTGTCAGCTGTGCCCCCTTCCAACGTACACATGTGAGAGTCATGTGCGCCACCCCCGGTGCTATGTAGGACTGTGGATGCGGTTGGATGTCCCCCCACACTGTGCAGAAATGTAGCAACTTTCAATGCCACATGACCATTAGCTACCCTGCAGACACAGCATGCCACCTGTCAGTGTAGAACGCAGGGGTCGGCACCACAGTACTGACTATCTGGACATGTGACACACATGATCCAGTTGACCATACTTGGCATGCTCAAACACATAACGGTATGACGGTAATGTCAGTCGACAACATGCGTAACAGTCATACTGGGCATGCTCACACACTGAAACACAGGACGGCCAGGTCTGCAAACACCAGTGGTCCGGAGATATGTGCCAGTAGATTGCTATACTGTTGAATGACTGTGCTGTATGGTATGTGTGTGGTCTATTGTCTGTACATATGCCATGGTGTATTGGTAATTCACATGAGCTGTGTGCGCAGGGTATTGCTACCAACACGTGCAAAGGACGGTTCTTTGTTTGCGGACAGAACGACGCCTTTGGATACGGAGTGGGTAAGGCACATTTCATCAGGTGGGAGCGGTTGTGCATGGGTTTGCATAGTGTTAAGCACTGCTGACCTCTGGTTACAGCTCCTTATACTCGTTTAGACTCCACATTTCTTTAACAGTGCACTACTGGCATACTGGTAGACAAACACGCTTACACCCTCTCGCTCACCGACAGGTATGGATTGGGGTTGTCAGGCCATCATTTCTTATACAGTGATTACATTTGTGCTGTTAATGCCAATTTGGTTTGGTCCAAGTCAGCAAATTCGTATAACTGCCATATTCAAACAAAATTAATTCAGTGCATCATCACATAATAAGTAAAACCCTAAAACTGAAATGCAGTCTGTGGCACAGCGTAAATGGCACAATTCACTGATAGTAAATGTAGTGTTTTAAATGTAAGTAATAACTATGAATGTTATTAAATAATTTGTAGTTTTTCTGCAATACATGTAATTGTATACTACAACTGATAACACAAGTGAAACATAAAACAAAAATATTATTTTATCATGTTGTTAAAATGACTCAAGATTACCTGGTACTTTGCTTCAGTAAAATAAATTGTCCAAAACTTTACATATTACAGACATTAGGCAGCAACCCACCAGTATGACTTGTATCCCCTGTCTCCATCACACATTCCTCACGGTGTCATCAGTAAAGAACTGCTGCAATACACTTCAAAACAGAAAAACAAACTCTCCTGTGACCCTAATCCTGCTCAGAAGTCAGATGTTCAGCAACACTTTTTACAACAGTAGCAACAACAGTAAAACAGCAGCTTCCAATTTAGCAAAATTCCATACTGTGATATATTTATCACACAACGTTGAGGTTGAAAGCACAACAATTATGCTACTAAGGCAAATGAAGGCAACTGACTCTGAATCACACATTTTGCACAATGTACAATGGACCAAAGCTGAGCAAGGAGGTTCAAACGTGACCATGTGCCCACAGGAGTGGCTGTGAAGTGCATTCCAAATCTACTGGTGGGTCACTGACCTCTGTGGGGATATGGGAGATTTCAAAGTAGGTCCTGACTCCTAGAGGTGCAAAAGAGAAACACCGGAATGAGATATGGTTTGATTAGGCTACATAAAATAGATCATCACTAGTCACGGCTCAAAAACCACACTGGCACACCATCCACTTAAGTGCCACTATGTGGTGGCACCATGCACCTTTGCTCTCTCTTGGTGCTTATCACTGATATCACATGATGCCTGCAACATGTGTCAAGTGAATGTGTTAACATATTTCTTTAGATTTAGATCTGTTACATGGCCATGGATTCTGAGAACAATGAAGGCGGCATAGTTCCCAGGTGGTGCATAAAAGCACTGACAACATTTCCAACTTTCATGTACAGAAACCAGCAGAAGTACCTGCTATGAAACTTTTATATGAGACTCCAGCATAAGGTTGGCACCTCACTTTGCCTTGAAAGGGCAAGTGGCAATTGCAACAAGCATCACCTGCAAAAATGAGCAATGCAGGCACCACTATAGTGACCAGAAAAGATGTCATTTGGCCTTCCTCTCCAATGGAAAATGCCCTTGAGTTCTACAGCGAGCACGCATTACTGGTACATTTCACTGTGATGTACTACTAACAGCTCAGTCCAATGCAAGGCATACAATTCATGCATGTTTCCCTTTTCTTTTATGCTTTTCAATTCCTATGTATGTACAAGAGAACAGGCTGACCTTTCAGAGGTGGATGGAACAATTCTCAAGATGTAGTAATTACTTAACAGTGACAGCATACCTTCATATGGGTCTCAGACCATCAAAATTGTTCTAATTGGAGAAACCCATCCTACAGGGAATACACACCTCCTGACAGAAATACATTTGACATGCAAGCTGCCTTTGTGTCCCACCCACCCAACTTGCGTGTAAGGCACATGCTGTCAGGGTAAGCATCATATGCCTACCTCTCCTTGCCCTCCAGCATTCTGTGTGTCATATTCTACCTCACACCTGTGGTGTTAGCTCCCCTACATTGCTGTACCCATTGCCATAACCCTACCTTTCATGCAGGGTGCACTAGTCCGACCTGACTACCTGTCATTCTGCATTCACTGTCCATTCCAAGCCTCATGGTAGCACCAGTTCTACCCCACATACCCTGGGCATGTCTCATACTTGTGTTCACTGCTGTGTACAGCTTGCTGGCATATGTGATACTATGTGATTGTCAACCACTGCGTGGTCCTCATGTAGCCTGTACACATCCACTGAATAAGCTATGTTTGTCAAGGTCTTGCACATCCTTCAGTCATACAACATTGTACATTAGCCATTCCACATGCCCTACAGTCAAACATTGCCCAAAATGTACTGTTCTCCTCATATACACAAAGGAACTGCCTAGGATCCATGTCCCCCTGTCCCTGTGACACACTGCTTACAATTCTATCCTTCTGTGCTGCAGGTCACGGTTATCCTCTGCAATATCATGACATACGTAACATTTTACTTCTTTAGGTACTTTTATGCCTGACAGTAAAGTCTTACTAATTGCATCGCTCTCTTTCTCTCTCTCTCACTTGTACACATAGACATACGTTCCTTTGGAAGAATGATGCAGAACCTGAAAACATATATATATATATATATATATATATATATATTTATTTTCTGGAAAAATGGAAAAGGAAATGTTAAGAGCTTTTTCAGTTTTATTTGAGCACAAAGACTTGATTTAGTTAGGCAGGGAATTATAATATAATTACAAAGAAGAAAGTGGTTTAAATTTCAAAATCCAGATGATGATTGTTTTCCATCTCTCAGTTTATGTTTCTGTTTTATACAGTCACAGCCACATATCAGTGATGTATGACAGTTTACAATACAAAATTGACTGTGTTGTAGTAAGACACATGCATATAAAACACTTAAGAATGACAGTCTATACCCTAGAACCTTACTGCATCTCAGTTCTGGTTTGTATGGCAGCAGATCATCTTTTTCAATAATTAGGCCTCATTCTAGATGCAGTAACAGAAGTGCATTCTCGATTCTTTTATTTCTGGTGTTAATAATAACATAATAAAGCTGGGTAAGGGCTGTATTCTGCCACCTACAGCAGAAGTTGTATACTTAACACCTAAAGGAAACTAAGTATCACAGTTTGACAGCCTGATTTAAAACAGTTTGGATGAATATTTTAAAGATAGGAAATACAAAATTGAGAGAAGAACAAACATGTTAGTTTTGTAGTTTACAACATTAAATCTTTTATGCTTGCATGCATATATGTACATATATGGCCTTGGGATGTGAAATACCATCACAAAGATTACTTGGCTGATAGCTCAAAATCAGACAAGAGTCACTTGTTTACAAACGTATACCAATGCATCCTACCCTGCTTGTTGAGATATCACACCATGGTGTATTTGTCTGACCATACCAGAAAGGGACAGAATTTTTCCAGAGCACGGACAGTGAACAACAAGTCTCTCAGCCTGAGAAGATCTATACACAGTTCTCACTGTTCCCGGGGCCTTACTTCCCATACACCAGCAAGCACCCCAATCAGGCTTACTAGGGAAGCATCCGTTGTTAGCATCTATTAGGGATATAGAGGCAAGAGCGGAATCCTCATTCCCATTCAGACTGATTATCAGAGTTTATCACTAGGGTATTCTGACAAGGGTCTGAAAACAAGAGAGATCTGATAAGACTATGGTGATTCTACAATTCCACACATCTTAAAGATTATCTCAACAGTCTTATACAGAACACAAAAACTCTTACCATCCGGCCCCTCTCCACAGGCAGACAGGACTAGTACTGCAGAATGTCTAACTCTACCCCAATAAAGTCAAATCACATAATTATCTGCTCTGGGTTTCTCAATCTACATGTCAATCAACTCTAATGGAAGTATAGAAAAGGAAACTGCATTCTTAAGAAAAGGGTGCACTGAATCTGTATACTGCCAGCCCGCGTAAATGGTAGCATGAAGGCTAGGATACATGAAAGAGATGATGCAAGGATCTGCATCTTTCTTCCCCAGATTCTGGTTCTGATGTTTCTGTAAAGAACATAAAAGTGTTACAGAGAAGTCCACATAAGACATAACATAAGTGTCTCACTAAAGGAAAGGTTATTCTGAGTACAACTACAAAGTGAATAGGTCTCATTATCCTTACACATCTATAAAACATTGACCTTTGCAACCTTACAGTCAAATTTCTAGAGGAAGACAGATACAGACTCCTACCCAATACATCAGTATGGGTCAGTATGAGTATGAAGCAATAACCAAGTGGCAGGTGAGTAGTGGATGTTAGACATAACGGCCTTGCCTGCACCCATGGTTTTGCACAGGGGATATTGTACCTAGATGGGTGAAGCCTTTGTGGGGTGCACTGCATGGGGAACAAACAATGACCCTGGGGGTATGTTCTGTATCCATGACAACAGATCTTACCTAAATTAACATAAATCATGCACATCCAAAGGACTGTCATCTCCATGGGTTCAGGTAGTGAGGCTGGATGCAAGGGAGTCTCCTCCACTATTGATGACTAGACTTTCTTGAATGAGGTTTAGGGGGTGGAGAAATGAAAGCAAACTCCCAAAGTCCAAGTAAACCTGATCCATGGGAAAATCAGCAACCAGACAGTATCTCAAGAAATGGACTGACACCTGATCTTCTGTCTGCAGGATCATATGTGATACTCATCTGCCACTGTCTGCCCTGGCCACCCTCCAAAGCTGCCACCTTCCTTCAGTTAAAAAAGCCTCAACGTTTTCACACCTTCGTCTACGAATGGCAGGGTTGGGAACTGCCAACACATCAGTTCAACTTGGTGATGATACCACGTACAAATCTTGCATGTAATCAAAACAGTGATCTTATATATGGATATTATAAGGGATAAGTATAAGGGAAAAAAAGAAGTATTTGTGGAAATGTTGAATGAATGGTTAGAGGAAGGGATGGAAGATGAAAAGATATGTGGTGGGTGATTACATTTATCTAGAAGAAAGGTGACAAAAATAATAAGAAAATGGAGCCGAATGCCACTGAGAAATACTGGTTACAAAATATGAAGATAAGGCACAAATAAATTGAGTTTGTTTTAGAAGAAGTGATGGGGGAAGGGGTATAGGGACTAAAGGGAAAACAAGTGAAGGAAAGAAGTGATAATAAAAGAAGTAATCGATGATACTTTTATGAGATGTCTTTAACACATTTTTATTAAATTATCACTTAAGACACTGGCAAACATACATTAACAGAAAAGAAAACAGGCCATATTAACATTTTTTTCAACTTACATACATTACACATGATGCATATTTTCAACAATAATCAGTCCAACATTACAAAAATCGTTGAATTCTTGCCTTCCCTTGTACCTCACACCTCTTCCAAAACATTATTATGCATGCATTATTTCCAAAATTTCCACTTGTTTTTATGTAATTTTCTCCTTCCATTTTCTCTTTCATAATATTTGATATTTCAAATACAGTTGGTCTAGGCTTAGATTTCCATTTTCCAGTAATTGCTTTTGGGGAAGCCAATAGAATTAAACTTAATAAAGCCTTAGAATGTCTAGACAATTCAGATCCTGAGTCCAAGCTCAAAATATTGACCTTTGCAACCTTACAGCTGTTTGCTCACCCAATATTACTGACATAGTACTCTGCAGAGAATGTTTTTAAATCTGCCAACTCATTACACTAGAAAAGTGTATGTTGCCAGTTACTTCTATCTTCACCATCACCCCTCCAACATTTGCCATCTACCTGAGGAAAAAGTATTTGAAGTCCACTTGGGTATAAAAATAAATATGTAAACCCTTCCAAGCAAAGATCCTATACCTTCTGAACTTTGTTTCATGCTTGGGAGCCATAAATATGTCATCCTTTTATTCCCTTGTAAATTGCTTTTCCAGTCTCTCTTTTCTAAGATACTCTGATCTATTTCTTATAGTTATTATGAAGTATTTTATAAGTCCTACTAATTATCCCTGTTTTAAAAGGAGTTTCTAATTCTACATTCAACTTAAAACTCTACCAGAGTGGGTCATTCACTTAAGAATCCCTCATCCCTTTCTCTTTGCCTATACTTTGATATCAATTCCTGATAAGGAAAGCTGTCTGTAGCCTGCAGTCCAAACGTCTTCTTGGCCTCATTCCACTCTACTACCTTTCCCTTACTTATTATTTGCTCCCAATCCCTTTGTACCTTAGCCAGTTTTGTCCAGTAAATTCCAGCCCCCACTTGACTATTTCCTGTACCCCTACTTGCAGTTATCCCTATTGGCAAAATCTCCTTTCTTCAGTCTCATGTTGGATTAGTTCTTAGAATACTTTCTGCTGCTTTATAAATATAATATTCCATATGGTTGTTACTATTCTCCTTAATGATCTGCATCTAAAATCACACTTTTTCTTCTTCTCATGAACTTCTCCCCTGCTTCATCATCATCGTCCTTTTCCATTTTGAATTATAACTTTCTGCTTGTGTTATGTAAATGAGCCTTAACTGTGTAGCTCTAAAATATCCCTTCAAATCAGGTAATCCTAAACCATCGTGTTCTATTGCATGGATCAGCTAATCCCACTAAACTGTGGCCCTCTTTTCTTCTGAGATAAATTCCTTCACCTCTTTACTAATTATTGTCCATATCATCTCCTCTGGTTTATAAAATATGGCTGACCCATATATAAAAGTAAAGGGACTAAAACATTTCACTGCTTGTATATTACTCTCCATAAACAAGAGCCTCCAGTTTCTCAGTTTTTTTTGATAATCTTTTGTTTAGTCTCTTTCCACATCTCCTTATCTGCCATAATATCAGCAGCTTTAATCCATACTCCAATACTTCATCTTATCATGTCCCTATAAATATGAGCACAGCTGAACCAATTCGCATATGGCATACCTCTCGACTGTCCAGATTTTTGTCTGATACTTTTGTTCTGTTCCTCACAAAATTAGCGTTTTTCTGGCAAATCATTGAGGACTGAAGTCAATAAATGACTATATACATTTCAGTTTCAGATTTCACAGCTTACATAAAATGCATGCTAGCACAAATCATGTTATTCTAACAACTTTCTAAGTTTATAATAGCAATATTTAAAACCTGTCTCTATTTTTGAACCTTTGTCTCATTATTGTTTTAGGTTTTGTAAGATTTCTTGCATTAAGAAGTTAAGAGGTTTGTTGTGCAGGTAAAATACTTGTTTTATCTTGATTAATTTTATATCCTGAAAAGACTTGAAACTGTCTCAAATTGTTCCACAACACTGAGATGTCCTTTTTCCAGATTTATCAGGTACAAAATAATATAATCTACAAATAGAGCCAACATTTCTTGATTAAAACACAAACTGTATTGTTGCATTAATGAGTCCCTTTTTTCTTTGCCAATAGGCTTAAAATATAAAGCAAATAACAAAGAGGGACACCCCTGCCTTGTTCCTCTGTTCAAACAAAACTTATTAGAAAGGAAACTTCCCACTTTAATTCTTAACTCTGCTGCTTCATATATCCTCTGAATTAACCTTACTATTGTATTAACGAATGCAAAGACTTCCATTGTCCTACCCATAAAATCCCAGCTTACTCTGTCAAATGTATTCCCTGCATCACGACCACCACCAACAGCGGTATTTTCTTACATTTTGCTTCCCTCTGGATCATCATTATTCTACTAATGTTACCAAATGCTTGCTTCTACCCCCACAAAACCACACTGATCCTTATCTATTAATTTTGGCAACACCTTTGCCACTTGTTTAGCTAGTATGCATTATGAGGCAACATGGGTGAATGTTATGGTAAATGGTTAGTTTGGAAAGAATATAAAATTTGAAAAAGGCATGAAACTGGTGCATCCAATGAGTATGTGTTCATTTTTGCTAGTAATGACTGCAATAATGCAAACATTAGTGGGGAAATGAGAGAAACAGGATAATGGATAAAGATGTAATAATACCTGTGTGTCTTATGGATGAGGGAAATGGGCAAGAAGATGGAGCAATGTTACAGATGTAAAAAAGTAAAGGGTTTGGTGAAATAAAAAAGATAAACTGAATATATATAAGTATATATATAAGTAGACAGGAGTATAAGGAGATGAGGTGCATGGCAAAGAGAGAGGTGGTGAAGGCTAAGGATAAGGCGTATGAAGAGTTGTATGAAAGGTTGGACACTAAGAAGGGAGAAAAGGACCTGTACCGATTGGCTAGACAGAGGGACAGAGCTAGTAAAGATGTACAGCAGGTAAGGGTGATAAAGGATAATGACGGAAACATACTCACAAGTGAGGAGAGTGTGTTGAGCAGATGGAAGGAGTACTTTGAGGGGCTGATGAATGAAGAGAATGAGAGGGAGAGAAGGTTGGATGATGTGCGGATAGTGAATCATGAAGTGCAGTGGATTAGCAAGGAGGAAGTAAGGATAGCTATGAAGAGGATGAAGAATGAAAGGCTGTTGGTCCAGATGACATACCTGTGGAAGTACGGAGGTGTTTAGGTGAAATGGCAGTGGAGTTTTTAACTAGATTGTTTAATGAAATCTTGGAAAGTGAGAGGATGCCTGAGGAATGTAGAAAAAGTGTTTTGGTACCGATTTTTAAGACTAAGGGTGATGTGCAGAGCTGAAGTAACTACAGAGGGATTTAATTGATCAGTCACAGCATGAAGTTATGGGAAAGAGTAGTGGAAGCTAGATTAAGAAGGGACGTGATGATTAGTGATCAGCAGTATGGTTTTATGCTGGGAAAGAGCACTTCAGATGCGATGTTTGCTCTGAGAGTGTTGATGGAGAAGTACAGAGAAGGTCAGAAGGAGTTGCATTGTGTCTTTGTATATATATATATATATATATATATATATATATATATGTGTGTGTGTGTGTACAGAAGACCAATAAAAATAGAAGGAAAAGATTTGAAGAGTTTTTTTATGAGTCTGGAGATTTTTTCTTGAAATGACTACAGGGCAAGTTACATGTAAAAGGTAGTATGAAATATAAAGCAAAGGAGGAGTGCAAAAGGCGTAATAAAGAAGACACAACAAAGTATTATTTTTGGATTCTGAAAAGAATAAAGATTTTGGGGGAAAAATCAAAATGAGTACGAGTGGGAGTGATTTCAAAATATAAATGTGGCTATACTGTATGGGAAATAAGACAAAGAAAAAATGCGACGCTGACAAATGGAATAGGAGATTGATACAGTATGGGTGTTGTGGAAAAGAGTATGTAATGAACTGTTATAAAATAAACACAGGAATAATGAAGAGGGGTTGGCCGAAATAAAACTATGGCTGTGAAGAAAAGGGTGGGGGACAGAATGAAAGGTGTTAAATGTTTGTGAAATTGAAGATGTAAAATACTGAAAAAAACATAAATACTGTAAATGTTCCAAATATTGTAGGAAAGTAAATAGAATGGAAGGCTTGTGCTGTATTACGATAAAGACATGCTGTCTTTCTCTCTATATATGTATGTGCATATTTATATATATAGGCTAATCTAAAGATATTTTCATAAATGTATACATTGTAGATAGCTTATTTCCCCTTTCCTCTCTCTCTTCCAATGATCTCTTTACTGCCTTCTTGAATATTTAAATGCTATGTATCCATAGAACAATTTCTGTTATTTAACATGAACTGTAATGGTAACTGCAACTGTTTTATTTTATTCTGATTGTAACTGCAACTTAATGTATGCAGTGAGGAGCTTTTCCCCCTGAGCCTCCACTGAAAATGTGCTGTTTGAGCTCAGTGGACCTCCCTGGTCATCAAACTGGAAAAAAAAAATTAAAAAAAAAAAAAAAAATATATATATATATATATATATATATATATATATATATATATATATATATGGATCTATGTCAAAATAATGAATTACTGTAACGCTGAGTTGCAAAACAGTGAGATGGAAACAACAAAAGTTTACATTTACGAACGTCCAGATCGTCACAGGTTTTTGCCCGAAAGAAGTTACTTGGCCAGTGTAGTGAACTTTGCCCTTTTTCCACTTTAGTGTGATTTCAGAGTTGGTATATTTAGTTGGGGGGGACAAAGCACCCCATTTTGGTAGGTTTTATTTGCTTCACTTTATTTTTTAAGTTTTGTTGGCCGACCGTTTACTTACCAAAGGAAAATTTACAATGATCCAAACTTTCGTGAATATAAACTTTCATCGTTTCTGTATCGCCATTTTGTAACTCGACGTTATGGTAATTTGTTATTTTCAACTCTGGAATGGACAGCTTTGTACAAGAATGAGGAGCTTAGGTCAGAAAACCATTGATTTTTATCAGTGAGGTATTTAGGAGCAGATGAATGCAATTTATCCATATCTCAACTGTTAAGTGCGAGTTCTGGAATTATGACAACAAAAATAAGAAACTACACAAAAACAGCAAATGTCAATTATTGCTTTTCTCTTTTAAAGTTGTTTTTGCAGTGGACAAAATCCACCCCCATATCCCCAACTTATATATACCAACTCCAAAATCAACATACCTCTGAGGAAAGGGAATATTTTAAGAAACAGCAATCTCAAAATTTGCACATGTAAATCCTCATTTTTGTGCAATCTTGCAGTAATCACTCCCAGAAATATCAAACAGCTATCCCATAATCTTCTTAAGCCCCAAGTTTTACTATCATCTATGCCATCCACTCCACCATCCTGCACTACCTGAGTAATAGGTGCTAATCCTAATACCGACGCTTCCCTCAACCCTAACCCTACACCTTACCTTCAAAAAACCTTCCTGTTACACTGTCAATAGACAAGATACACAAACATTCACAAACACACACAAGCAATACTATATCTGCCCCCTAAACTAACTCAGACCCTAACCCTGAAATACACAAACATGCACATGAACATACACCTATCATTCACTCATCCCAGACACTAACCCTAGCTCGCATATACGTGCACAAAATACTCTCACCCTTCCAACCTCACTTACCAGTCTTGACATTACACACTATTAACATTTCCACCTCTCAGCTATCAGTACCATCAACTCCCCTGCATTTGTCGAAAGAAACACTATTCAACAAAATGCAAGGGACCCATATATATATATATATATATATATATATATATATATATGGATATATAGATATATATATATATATATATATATATATATACACACACACACACACACACATTATATATATATATATATATATATATATATATATATATATACACACACACACACACACACAAATGTGCATATATAAATATATACATGCATTTTTATGTATTTGTATGTATACATGCAGACACTCAAGTCATGTACTTACCATATATCTAATATATATAGCTATATATGTGTGCGCAAGTGCACACACAAATGTATATATATATATATATATATATATATATATATATATATATATATATATATATATATATATATATATATATAGATAGCTATATATATAGATATATATGTATGTGAGCTCACCCGCGCGCGAACACACGCACGTGTCTCATCAAATATCAAACATTCACAATACTAAACAATAAAAGGATAATAATTTCAGACTGAATCTAAAATGATCAAACACAACAATTAAAACTCAGTCTGGACTTCCAAGATGGCTGCACACTGAGTAACAGCTTAATTCTAGCTCTCGCAGTGTGAAAACAGACACTCAGCAGAGAAGGCCAGTACACTTGTATTTATGGGTAAATTCAGTAACTGGCTAGTAAGTGTATTGCCTGAATCCCAGGAAAAAAGAAATACAGAGGACCTGGAAAAATCAGCTACAAAAAGTGAGGAAGAAACACTGACTGGGGAAAGTTCTGCAGCTGTTCAGCAAAAAGCAATGCAACCTCCAGACATGAGTGCCAATAACCTGCAGGAATATATAAGACAACTACACACAGACCTGAATAAAATAAATGAAATACTAATGGAGTATATCAACACAAACAATAAAAGGCTGTAAAAATGGAAGTTCCTTTAAAACAAATATTCAGATGAGGTAATAAAACTGAAAAAAACAGAGGCCGAAATGAAAAGACTGGCTGAATATGAGACTCCTCAGGAAGAAATGTTTCAAAAAATAATAAAGTTATTGGACAGACCACATAGGGAAAACTTGAGTTTTTTTTAGCTGCACCAGAGAAGCTGGAAGGAACAGACTGCATTAGTTTTATGAAAGCACAAACAAGAAACTGGACTGGTATTCCACAGCAGGAGTTAAGTACTTCATAGTACTTCATAGTTGAAAGGGCACATCATGTGCATGCTCCAAACCTGGCTATGAGAAAGCAACCTAGACCTTTAATAGTAAACATGCATACTACCAGCAGAAGGAGTTGATTTTTACAAAACTGTGGCAGAAACACAAAGTACTAAAACTGGGAGACAACAGAATGTTTGTGGAGAATGATTACTCATTATACACCAGGCAGAACAGAAGCAAAATTATTCCACTATTCAGGGAATGTCGAGACACAGTGTGAAATTCAAACTGCTGTACCCAGCTGTCTTCAAAGTATTCTTCCTTGGAGGGACAAAATCATTTTTGATGAAGTACACGCTAAGAAGGAAATAGAAATGTTTATCCAACAAAAAGTGAGCTGTGTAACAGAAAGAGATTCTGCTTCTTGTTCTTCTGGTAATAAAGATCAAAGAGACTGTACATGTGAAATGTTTTCCAATGTTTCATTGGAAAATTTTGGATTGTAGGGAGAGAGCACAAGAGTTGACTAGAAGAACTGAAACTGCTTTGGAAATGAAGTAGATAGAGGATTTAGGAGATGGAGATGAACAGTAAAATAAACAGTGAAAATGTGGAATTTCAATGCAATAATCATATGTGTAAAATATGACAGAAAAATAAAATCTGGAAATATTGGACTTTTTTCAGAATTTGTTGGAATTGTGGCAGACTCTAAAGCATATGCCTTACTTCATGTCATTAATGTTCAAAAAATATTTTGGGGAGGGGAAGAGGAGGGAGAAAGTTAACTGTAAGTAAGGAAATTGTTTCTTCTTACTAGCTCTATTTTTGTGGTGTATGTTTTTCTTTGCATGCTATCAAGGAAATAATGTTTTTAACTGTAATGGGGATTGTAAACAGGTGCTGGTGTTTTTTTCCTTTCTTTCTCCCTTCTTTCTTTCTTCTTGTTCAGTTTTAAGAAATGTATGTAATACAATGAAAAAAAAGCCTGGTTAAAAGAGCATGACAAAAGGAAAAATTAATGTGCTTTTTCTCATTCTTGCCTGGGGAAATGATTGGATTAAAGACCTTAGATTGATTTAGTGACAAGTGTTAAGAGTAAGCGAGTAAATGAAAAAGAATACTGAATATTATGAGTTTTTCCCTAGCAAATACATGTAGCTCAGTAGCAGTTCTGCAGCTGGTCTTCATGTTTCCATGGAAACAATCAGATAAAGAGAAAATGGCTGCCTGGTTCTCATGTCTCCATGGAGGCAATCTGATAAACACAAACTAACTACAGGCTACTGGAGCATGACTGGCTGAAGAAAAATAAAACTGAGAAGAGAAGCTGGCTAGAACATAATGTTCTATGAAAGCATTTGGGGGGTTTCCCAGCTGGGAGAGCTATAAAGAAAGAGAAACCCAATTAGTCTTTAGTGGAAGCACAAGCTGCACCATGTGTCTTAGCATGTTTAACCTTTCTTTTAGGTTAACTCAAGTTTATGAGTGTGATGATCAGTTTGGGACTCTTGTTCCTATTGGGAGAGTAACGATTCAGTATTTGAAGATGTACAGAGTTTTATGTGTTAGTATTAACTTAATATGTTTTGGGGGTATTAGGGTGTGTTTTTTGTTTGAAGGCTTTCAAAAAAACAAAATGTTTTGTAAGATGTGACATGCATGGGCTCAAATGGATATGACAAGAAAAAATTGTGCAACCTGTCAAACAGTGTATGTTTGTAACACAAAAGCTGTAAATAAACATGTAACAAAAAGGTATCATACATAAAAGGTGGGAATAATAACTTTTTAATGCAATGATGTTTTCTGTAATTTCTTTAAATGTCAATTGGTCTCACAAATAAATACAAAAAAGAAATGACAGTGAACTACATTAATAAATGTAGAGTGCAAATAGTTATGTTACAGGAGACACATTTAGAAAGAACTAAACGTGAATTTGATAAAGAAAGGTTTGCAGGATGGTTATTCAGTGGAATACCTGGGACAAAGGAAAAGAGGAGTACTAATATTAATTGCAAGAGGAGCTCCAATACTGATAGAAGAGGATTAAAAAAGATAATAATGGCAGATTTGTAAGGGGCAACTGGCAAGGGAGATGGATTACACTGGCATGTATTTATATGCCACCTAAAACTGCTATAATGGAGCTTAAGAAAATTCTGGGAGAAATAATCAGTTTTCAGCAAAGGAATATTACTTATAGGTGGGGACTGCAATTTCATATGCAACAGTAGAGATGTGTCCGGGGTGCCCAGAAGGGAAAGTATAACAAAGGAGGGTAGATTTTTGTAGAAATTTATGAAAATATTTGGCATGGAAGATGTGACTTCAGTAATATAATTTTTAAATGAATTTACATATTATTCCCCAAGATATAAAAACTGGGCTAGGCCAGACAGAATTTACATTTCACAGGAACAAGTGCATTTAATTGAAGGTCTTGATATGCACCCAATAACTATTTCAGATCATGCGCCAATAATAACTAAAATAAAAATGCAGGGTAATGAAATAAAAATGAGACACTGGCGCTTTCCCACCTATCTGTTGAAAAGAGAGGAATTTAAGGAATGGGTATTGGAGGTTATTCAGGGGCTATTAAAGAGGACAGAAATTTGTTCTGAAAATATAGTAGGGAGTGGGATAACATTAAGGCAGAGTTTAAAATAGAGTGGAAATAGAAAGGGAGCTATGGTTAAGAAGTAACAAGAATTATTTAGAGGGACTGGCAAATGTTAAAGTATTGCAGAACAGGTGGAATCTCACAGAACAAGAGGATCAACTGCAGAATGGTAAGCAGAAAATAAGGGATCACCTCGATAATATGCATGAGTTTAGAAAGATTGCTGTTAAGCAACTGTTTTTTGATAACAACAGTAGAGCACAAAAACTTTTAGTACAAGTTAGGCAACAGAAAGTAGAAAGGGCTGTCACTTCCTATAACAAGGAAGATAACAAGAGATCCTACAGAGGTATTAGAAATATTTTGGAAATTTTATGAAAGACTGCATAAAGCAGAGAAATATGGAGATCAAGAAAAGATACAAATGGAAATGTTTATGGGACAATTAAATATGCAAATGTTAGAGGTACATGAGACCCAATTACTAATGGTTAGGATAGGAGGAGATGAGATAAAATTGTGATGTATAACCAGTCTACAGGAAAGTCACCAGAAATGGATGTCGTTCCTTTGGAAGCTAGGATGAAAAAAAAATGATAAAGATCTGGAAGGTTTTGTTTAACAGTATTTTAAGAGGTGGATAAGTCCCCACATCCTGGAAGAAAGCAGTGGTAGCTGTAACACTTAAAGAAGGTAAAGATCTATCAGACCTGGCTTCAGACAGGCACATTTGAATACTAAACCATGATTATAAAGTGGTCATGTCTATAATGACTAAAAGAATGACAAAAGTAATGCCAGAATTGATAGATTTTGTTATTTATTGACGTTTACCGAGAAAGTCCACTAGGCTGAACAGAGCCCATTTTCAGTGGAGGCCCGGGGAGAAAAGCTCCAATGCACAGTACAACAAGGTAGTTACAAAACAAAGTAACAATATAATATTTTCAAAAGATGGTTACAATATTTGTAGGAGTCATCTCAATGCACAAATGGCAGTGAGGTGATACAATAAAACAACAAAATAAGCAAATTCAAACAATGTGAAAATATACAGATTCAAACATTAATGAAAGTAGCTGGAGAATCCAGTCAGATTGTGCAAAATACATCGATTTGAGTGAAGAGTAGATATAGATTTTGTAGAGTCTAGGGAAAGGGGAGTTAGGTGATAGCATTAGACAGTGTAGAGCAGTTGCAAATCCAGTTGGAGAGAAGGTGCTTATGTAAGGCAGTTTTAAATTTAACGGGGTGCTTTTCAGTATGGATGGAGGCGGGGAAATTGTTCCACAATCTTGCAATAGTCCAGGAGTATAAGGATTTACCTGCAGGGAGATTAGGTTTGTGAACTTGTAGAAGGTTTTGATTTTATGATCGTAAAGATCTAGTGGGGGTATAGGGGGGAAATAAGGAGCTGAGTGCAGGGCAATCTTGGGGTTTGAAAATTAGTCTATGCGAAGTAGATAGTTGAAGGTGTTTAAGGCAGGTGTGGGAATTCAAGCCATTGGAGATTTCTAAGGGCAATACAATGATAGGTTGAATGATGGCAGTTAGAGGCAAATTTGGTGATCTTATTATAGCAAGACTCTAATTTTAGTTGGAGGGAAGACTGAAGATTAGTGAGTAGTGGAGCACCGTAGGTTAGAGAAGGAAGTAAATAGGCGAGGGTCAGTGCTTGTTTTGTTGATGGGGAGAGGAAATTGTTATGCCTATATAGAAGTCCAAGTTTTTTGTGGGTTTCTGACATATTAGATTGGATATGTAAATCAAATTTGAGATTGTCGTCAATTATGACTCCTAAGAGTTTGGTGATAGCTATGATTTCTATCTGTAATAAACTGGGCGACAGAATGTTAAAGTCTTGTAATTTGGTAGAGGTAGATTTTTGGGGATTGAACAACATAAGTTTAATTTTTTTTTTTTTTTGCATTTAAGGAAAGATGATTTTTGTGAAGCCATGAGCCAACAGTGGAGAAGGCTATTTGGGTCTTTTGTTGAAGGATGCTAGGGTTGGGTGCATAGCATACTATAGTTGAGTCATCTGCATACTGGACGAGGGAGGAGTGTGTTAAGGCTTGGTGAAGGTTGTTTATGAATATGTTAAATACGAAGGGTCCAAGGATTGAACCTTATGGGACGCCAGTAGGGTTTTGGAGGAAAGGGGAGGTGGAGTGTTGCCATTTGACAGCATGTTGCCTGTTAGAAAGATAGCTTTTGAACCAGTTGAGAGACTGAGAGAACAGGCCTATGGATGAAATTTGAGACAGTAGGATAGAATAAGATATTGTATCAAATGCTTTAGATAGATCTAAAAATAGAGCGGATGCTATATAGCCAGAGTCATGGATTTTGTTTGAGATCCAAGAAGGAAATTAGTGCAGTAGAGGTACAATTCCCGGGTCTATATCATATATTCGAAATTCCAAAATATCGAACACCATATGTTCAAACTTGGAATTTCGAATATTGAAAACATTGAACGCTCAAAACAGTGAATATTTTCCCAGGGAATAAATTTGCTGTTCTGAGAAACATACACACAACACAAGCACACCAAAATAAATAAACCACACACATACAGTTAAGAAAACCCAACCCCACACTAAACCATATATACATTACTAACTATCCAGTTACCTTAACCTGCATCCTAACCCTAAGGTCCGTAACAATCACATACATACCCTACGAAACTATACACAAACAAAGCAATTAATACACGCACATACAGTTAACAGAACCCTACCCTACACTACACCATACATACATTGCTAACTATCCACTTACCTTAACCCGCACCCTAACCCTAAGGTCTGTAACTCTCGCACCACAGTGGAGGAAATGGTGAAGCCACGGAATGGCCCACTGAAATCTTGCCCTAGGTAAGATTTCGATGTTCTGGGGCTTCGCTATTTTCATCATTCGATGTTGTGGGTTCAATGATTTAATGTTCGACGTTTTAGTTCTTCAAAGTTTTGATATAGACCCCAATTCCCGGGTCGAAATCCATGTTGGGTTGGGGAGAGGATGTTATTGTTTTGAAGGTACTAGATATGGATCAATGTGGTTTTGTGGAGGGGAGGCAAACATTTGACACCATTAACAGAACACTGATGATCTAGGGGGAAGCAAAATGTAAGAAGATACCATTGTTGTTGGTGGGTCTTGATACAGAGAAAACATGTGACAGAGTAAGCTGGGATTTTATGAGCAGGTCAATGGAAGCATTTGCATTTCCTGAAAAAAATTATAGGGTTGATTAGGAGGCTATATTGGGCAGTGGAGGTGAAAATTCAAGTATGTGGTGTCCTCTTTGATAATTTCTGTTTGAGCAGAGGAACCAGGCATGGGTCAAGTGAGATAAGCAGATTCTTACAGTAGAACAGGGCAGAATGGGATTATCCGATTTGAAGGGGTATTTCAGAGCTACACAGATACGGCTCTTATACATACTGTAGCACAAGCAGAAAACTATAATTCAAGTGGAAAGAGATGATGTTGAAACAGGGGGGAAGCTCAAGAAACACGGGGAGACTGGGATTTTGGATGCAGGCCTTTAACGAGAATAACAGTAATCATACAGAATATTATATCCACAAAGTAGCAGAAAGTATTCTAAGAACTAAGCCAACACGGGAATGGAGAAAGAGGATCCTAGCGATAGGGATGACTGCAATTAGGGATATGGACAATAGGCAAGAGGGGGCTAGAATTTATTGGAGAAAACCGGCAAAGAAACCAAGGTATTGGGACCAAATAATTGGAGAGGGAAAGGAAAATGAATGGGAAGAAGCCAAGAATTTATTTGGACTGTAGGTTAGAGATTGCCTTCCCTATCAAGGACTAATATCAGTGTATAGACAAATAGAAAAAAACAGGGGTCCTAAATGAAAGATCAGCACTGGTAGAGTTTTTAGCAAAATCTACAACAAAAGCTGCCATTAAAAAAGGAATAAATAGTACAGCATATAAAATATTGCATGATAAAGTACAGTTTTGTACCTACCATAAATGTAGATGTCCGATAGACATGCAACTGCAGTCATAACATGTGGGCTGTCCTGCCTCAGGCAGCCCTCGGTCGGCCGGATTCCAAAGTCTGGGTCCGACGTCGGCTGATGTCGCATTTCTCTCCGACGTCAGAGCGGCTGGAGTACATAAGCATCAGCCGACGCCATTTTCTTCAGTGTTTCTTGCCCCAGATGCCAGGTGCCCTCCAAGGAAGGCTGTAATCAAATTGGAAGACAAAAACAGGATTCCAAACAAATAAAAGAGCAATAAAACAAATACACCATAACAGATATCCCCAGCTAAGAGTAACAGGGATAGGAGTGGACCCTAGGCATAGAGGGGTATGGAGGGAGGGAAAATCCGACTGCAGTTGCATGTCTAGCGGACATCTACATTTATGGTAGGTACAAAACTGTACTATGTCCTTCAAGAATGCAACTGCAGTCATAACATGTGGGTAGAATACCATAGCTTAGCTGGGGGAGGAGGTATGCTCTAGGAAAGGGATGGTGTGGCAATCAAACCCTGCAGGACTGCCGAAGCAAAGCCTGCTCTGGATCTGGAATATAGAGGGAGATTGTAGTGTTTGGAAAATGTATGCACGGAGCTCCATGTAGCAGCTTCTAGAATGTCCTTAGTAGGCACCCCTCTTAAGAATGCTGTAGAGGTGGCTGTAGCTCTGGTGGAATGTGGTCTGACATAGGCTGGAACAGTCTTCCCATGAAAGGAATAACAGAATCTGATGCAATGTCCAATCCATTTTGAAATAGTCTGTTTTGAAATTGCTTTTCCTTGGACTGCAGGCGTAAGCTACAAAAAGTTGTTCAGACTTCCTACTGGCCTTGGTTCTGTCCAGGTAGTATCGAAGTTGTCTGTGAATGTCCAAGGTATGCAACAGTCTTTCCCCCTTATTCTCAGGATTGGGGAAGAAAGCAGGCAGATGAATTGCTTGATTTAAAGAAACCCTAGAAACCACCTTTGGCATGAAAGTAGGGTTGGTCCTTAATGAAACCCTGTCTCTGTGAAAAATAATAAAGGGTGGTATTGCCATTAGGGCCTGTAGCTCCGAAACCCTTCTTGCTGAGGTACTTGCCAACAGGAAAGCTGTCTTCCAGGAGAGAAATTGCAAGTCAACTGTAGCTGCTGGCTCAAATGGAGGTAGAGTCAGTTTTTCTAGGACAAAATTGAGGTCCCAGGCTGGCACTGGGGCCTTTCTTGGTGGCTTAATGTTCTTGATTCCCCTGAGGAATTGCCTTAGTAAAGGGTGTGAAAAAACAGGAGGATCAGTGTTGTATCTAGCTGAAATAGCAGATGCATGTATCTTTATGGAAGAATATGAGAGGCCGTTCTTTAACATATCTGCCAAATATTCCAAGATGAGTGGGATGTTCAACAATGATGCATCATGTCCCTTGCTGGTATTCCAATTGCTGAATCTTTTCCACTTTGCTAAGTAAACCTTTCTGGTGGATGGTCTTCGAGCCTCTGTTAGTATCCACTGAACTTCCTTGGAGAGAGATAGGGTGAAGTTATTTATGGGATCTCCCAAGCTGTTAGCTGCAGTGTCTGAAGATTTGGATGCACTGTTTCGAAATTGTGTTGAGTCAAAAGTAGAGGCCATTGGGGAAGGGCCCACCTCCTGGTGTGACATAGGCTCCGTAGTAGTGGGTACCAGTGTTGTCTTGGCCAGTCCGGAGCTATTATGATTCCCTTGGGTCTCTCTGCTTTGATCTTTAGTAATAGTGAGGTCATCAGTGGCAGAGGTGGGAATGCATAGATTGATAGGGAGTTCCAGTTGAATGAGAGGGCATCTATTTTCCAAGCTTTTGGATGGTATGTCCTTGTGCAGAATTTTGGTAGAAGATGGTTGAGGTGAGAGGCAAATAGGTCCACTTCTGGCTTGCCCCATGTCGAAGTGAGTTGTCTGAAGGCCTTCGGATGTAACCTCCACTCGTGTGGATCTGTGAAATTCCTGCTTAGGCTGTCCGCCAACACATTGTCTTTTCCTGGAACAAACTAGGATTGTAACTGGATGTTTAGGCTCAGTGATTTCTCCCAAAGATGCATTGTCAGTCTGCAAAGGGGGTAAGAGTGGGTGCCTCCTTGCTTGTTTATGTACCACATCACAGTGGTGTTGTCTGTCCGTATCAGTAAATGGCCTTGCTGGAGTTGGTGTTGAAAGGCCTCGATGGCATGCATTACTGCCAGCATTTCCTTTTGGTTTATATGCAGATGTGTTTCCTTTGGAGTCCATTGTCCCTGTATACATCTGCCTTCCATGTGCGCCCCCCCATCCAAGGTCTGAGGCGTCTGTGGTAATGGTCTGTGTTATCTGTGGTTTTTTGAATGACATACCTGTGTTTGCCTGGCTCACCGAGGCCCACCATAGGAATTCCTTTTGTAGGCATGGAATGAGCGGTATGATTGTCTCCAAGTTGTTGCTGTGTTGAGACCAAATGCTTTTTAGGTACCATTGAAGCTTTCTCATGTGTAGTCTTGCTAATGGAACCAGGAGAATGCAAGATGCCATGTAACCCAGGGCCTGTAGGAATCTCCTTGCAGTCATCTGGGTGAGTTTTGCTAAACCTTTGAAGTAATGAGTTAACTTCTCTTGCTTGTCTTCTGTCAGGTAAGCCATCTGAGAGGCTGTGTCTGGTTTGGCTCCTAAGAAGATTATTTGCTGGGATGGCTGCAGTCTTGACTTTTGGAAGTTGACTGTGTATCCCAGAGCTTGAAGTAATCGTATGACATAATCCAGGTTTTTTGTCAACATCAATTTGTCGTCCGCTTGTATGAGGCAGTCATCCATGTACGGGTAAATTTGTATCCCCTGGAGCCTGCAATGAGCAATTACTGAAGCCAGGCATTTTGTGAATACTCTGGGCGCAGTAGATAAGCCAAATGGCAATGCTGAGAATTGATAATGCTCTGGCCCTGCAAGAAATCTGAGGTATCTTCTGCAGCTGTGTCTGATAGGGACATGCAGGTATGCCTCCTTGAGGTCCAGAGTAATCAGCCAAGACCCCTTGCCCAGCATGGGAAGGAGTTGCTGTAAAGTCAGCATTTTGAACTTTGGTACTATGAGAAAGGTGTTTAATGCGGACAAGTCCAGTATTGGTCTCCATTGAGACTCTTTTCTTGGAACAAGGAACAGTCTTGAGTAAAACCCCTGATCTTGTTCTTGTTGTGGAACTCTTTCTATTGCTTTCATCCGAGTCAGCAGAGTGATTTGCTTGATAGCCTCTGCCCTCTGGTGTTGTGGTAGGTTTGGCATGCCTTGTTTTCTTGGTAAGGTATGAAAATGAAACCTGTACCCTCGGTCTATAATGTCTAAAATCCATTTGTCCTTTGTCAGTCTGTGCCAATTTTCTGCAAACAGAGATAATTTCCCGCCCAAGGGAGCTTCTATTTGTTCCCTGGTAGGCAGTAGTAGAGGAAAGTCATTGAGATTGTGGTTGTGGGGCAGGTGAAACCCCTGTGTCACTTCTTTGGTTTCCTGGCTGCCATTGTCGTCCCCTGTAAGGGCCTCTGTATTGGCCTCTTCCTCGGCCACGTCTGTTCTTACCCCTTTGAAACTTTTCTGGATTAGGAAAGGACCAGTTTTTTGAAGGCCAATTCCTACTGAATCTGGGGGGTTGAACCTGGAGGAAATCTTTCACCGTCTGAACTGATTTTGCTTTTTCTTTGATGGTCTTTAACACATCCTTAGCATTCGCACCAAAAAGCTTGTTCTTTACCAAAGGTGCATCCAGAAGTTTTGCTTTTACATGATCTGGTAGAGGTTGATCTTTTAACCAAGCATGTCTACGGATGACTGCCCCTGTCATAGCTGCCCTACATGAAGCTTCCAGTGCATCATATCCACACTGCAGGAAGTGATTGCTAACTTGCTGAGTGTTATGTACAGCTTCCTGCAAAGTCTTCCTGTCTAAAGGATCAGGAGTGGCTAATGTTTTTTGTAAATCTTCTAACAGATAATTCTGATATTGTAACATATGAAAAAGGCAATTTAAAGCTCTCATAGATAAGGTAGTGGATGTGTAAACCTTTTTGCCCCATCTCTCTAATGACCTAGCTTCCCTGTTGGAGGCTGAAACTCCTTTAGGCCCCTGTGAAATAGTTTCCAAATCAGCAGTATGGGCCCTGAATAAATGGGAATGAGTTTCTGGGACCCTGTAATACCTGTCCGGCTTGGCTGGAGCAGGAGGAAGGGAATCAGGGGTAGCACTAGAATCAGAATACAAATCATCCAGAACATCAAGTACAGGAGGAATAGCTAAGGGCCTGTGCTGGGGCTTCTTAAGGAAAGTCCTAAGGCGTTTCTTAGAATCAGAATATTCCTGACCTTGCCACTTGAAATGTTCCCTCATGGAGTGCAGCACTTCCCCAAAAGAAATATCCTCAGGAGGGGAGGCCGAGGGGATGGAATCTTCTGCATCCAAGTCCTCATAGGTCTGGAAGAGCTCTTCCTGGCTATCAGAGTGGACAGAGCCCTCAGAATCTTCATCTGAAGGAGTAGGGTCAGAGGGTTCAACCCGGGCCTTTTATCAGAAGGAGGCTGGGATCCTCTCTCAGGATGGGCCTGTGAACCTCTAATCATGGAAATTAAATCAGCAGCCATGGACATAATTTGTGTCTCTGGAGTAGGCTGAGGTAAGGATTTAGAAGTAATATGCTTTGTTTTGCTGGCTGCCTTAGCCCTAGTGTAGGCCTTAATAGACATGGCCATGGGGGGCCTGGCAGCTCCACGTGCAGGAGTGACCTTGTCTACAGCAATGGTCTCGGGCATTTCCTCGGTTTCGGTATCCGGAGGAAAATCGATAACTGGTGTCGGAGTAATGTCTGGAATCGGAGTCGTCGGTAATGCGGTGTCTTCGGTTCGGAGCGGTGGAGAGACAGTCTCAGAGGGAACCGGAGCACTCGCGCTAGGTTTTGGCGTGGAGTCGGAAGTAGACGCGGGCCGAGGATGTCGGTCCCGGTCTTTGCGCTTTTTGAGAGTTTGCGATGTCGGAAGATCCAACGGCATGGTGTAAGCAAATTTATCGCCAAAAAAATCTTCAGAGAACTCCGCCCGGCGCCTGAGAGTGCGCTTGTTGAAGCGAGCACAGGCTACACAGGCCGAGACGTCGTGGTCTGGGCCCAGGCAAGGGAGACAGTAAGAGTGGAAATCCTTATGAGGTATTTGTTTACCACAAGAAAGACAATTATTAACTTTTTCAGTAATTTCTGACATCGGCTGAGGCAAGAAAAGGTCCCCAATGGGGTACTTAGCTTTTTTGATGACTTCGGTATCGAAGAATACAGGAGCTGACCGACCGGCACTTGCGAACTGCTTCTGCTTCGGGCACCGCGCGGCAAGAAAGACTGAAGAAAATGGCGTCGGCTGATGCTTATGTACTCCAGCCGCTCTGACGTCGGAAAGAAATGCGACATCAGCCGACGTCGGACCCAGACTTTGGAATCCAGCCGACCGAGGGCTGCCTGAGGCAGGACAACCCACATGTTATGACTGCAGTTGCATTCTTGAAGGACATCTATAAGAATCAATCAGAAGAGGTTACAAAGGCTTGGGAAGAGAGCTTGGATAACCAATTCACAAAGAAATAATGGGAGGGTATATGTTAAGTCTCCCAAATGTGCAACAAAATCTAGAAGACTTAGGATTTTTACTTGCAAGTGTTTACATAGAAGTTTTTAAGTAGGCGCCACATAATTTTTCTTCAGCTAGACATCAAATGTTTGAAGTGTTACAGGGAAGAAACAGGTACTTGGGAACACACAGCTAATCTCCCAACCTACTCATACAAACAACTCTCACACATCTAGTACTCTTATTGACTGGGTACTTGTATCTAATCCTTCTAAATATCATAACCCTGAAACCCTCCCAAACACCCTGCACAATCACTCCCCAACAAAAGTGCTTAGGTTCACTCCCCACTTCTCAAAACCTCCTAAATTTATCACTTATCATAAACTCTCTAACTTCCACCCAGATACCTTTAATGCCCTCCTCTCTAAAGTAAACTGGAAATTCCTTACCCAACTCCTACTAGAAGAAGCAGTCCTAACTTTCAACTCCACCTTCCTTAGCATCTTAGACTCACTTGCTCCCCCTCGCAAAGTCCAAATTAAGTCAACCATATCTCAGTGGCTTTCAAAAGCCACTAGTACCCTTATGATAACTAGAGCCAAACTATGCTCTCTGCAGACTTACAAAAATATAAAGAACTCAGAAATCTAACAAAAAAGCACAAAGATAAAAAGGACTTCTATAACAAACCTCCCACAGCTTTAAAATCTAATCTTAAAAAATTCTGGAACTCTATTAACCAAATATCACATCCTGGTAATCTTAGCTCCTCCAATCCATGCCCAGACAAGACATCTGAAGAAATTGCCACTATCTTCAATACCTATTTTATCGATTCATTATCTAAGCTACTGAACCCTAACCCAAACTCCTCTACTATTAACATCTCCAACTTTTCTGAACCTACTCCTAATACTATCTCATCAAATACCTTCTCCCTCAAACCTGTACCTACTAGCTACATCAAAACTCTACTCTCTAAATTAAAACCATGCTCAGCATCAGCTGACAATATTCCTTCCACTTTCCTTCTACTAGCAGCTGACTCTCTTGCTCTCTCTTCCATCTGGAAACAATGCTACACTCTACCTATACATAAAGGAGGTAACTCCTCTGATAAACTTCAGATCTATCGGTATCCTCTCCCCTCTCTCTGAAGTACTAGAAAAATGTATTCATAAACAAGTTATGCAATATCTAATACAGGAAAATCTGCTTACACCCACTCAGCATGGCTTCAGACCCAAACATAACACCACTACAGCTCTATTATCCTTCCTCAACACTGTCTCTATAGTCATGGATGACCATAAACTTATTTCTTGCCTATTCTTGGACCTCTCAAAATCTTTTGACACTGTCTCGCACTCTCTTCTGCTGCACAAACTGCATAACCTCAACTTCTCCTCTGATACTGTTGCATGGTTCTCCAGCTACCTCACTGATAGATCTCAATCAGTGAGATGGCATTCTGCACTCTCCCCTCCTCTCCCTGTAAAAATGGGTGTACCTCAAGGGTCTAACACAGGGCCTTTACTTTTTAATATCTTTACTAATCAGCTCTATACCTCCTGTCCTGAGTCATCTTTAGTGCAATACGCAGATGACTCTACAGTCATCACCACAGCCAACTCTCCCTCTAAGCTCTTCTCAGCTACTCAGGCATCTTTTAACTTAGTTGAAACATGGCTGTCCAACAACCAGCTCACCCTTAACCCTAAAAAAACAAAGTGGTTACTCTTCCTACCTAAAAAGCTCAACAATATTAAACCCTCCTTCTACATACAGTCCCCTTAATAACACTTCCATTCAGGTAGAATCCAGTACTAAGCTCTTAGGCGTAACCATCGATGATCAGCTTAAACTTGACTTGCATGTTAATAACTGTATCAAAAAGGCTCATTCAAAACTAGGGCTCCTTTACCGTAACAAGAAATTCATTACCTTTGAAGCCAAGATTACTTTCTCTCTCTTACCTACCGTTACCCAGTCTAATATACAACTCTCAAATTCTCACAAATCTTAACTCAGCACTCCTGACCAAACTAGAGTCTACCTACAAGGTAGCTAGATTTGCTGCCCAACAAACCTACAAATCCCATCACTGTCTCTCTCTAAAACACCTAAACTGGCTTGAATTACCCCACCAGCTTCTTCTCTCTCAGCTCCAGATCATCCATTCTATCCTATACCAGCCTTCCTACTGCCCAGCACTATCCCCTCTCATCTCCCTTTATTCTCCCTCCAGACCTCTCCAAAGCTCTAACCAAGACCTACTACAAATCTACAAACCCAAGTCTAAATTTGAATGCAACATGTACAGCTATCACCCCACTATTGCCTGGAATAGGCTCCCAATAGAAATCAGGACCCTTACACATCCTAAACAATTTAAGACAACCACCAAAGAGCACTTTAAAAGTCACTGGTCCTCCCATTGCACTCTCCCTCCTTAACATCCACTACTTCTCATACCTTAATCTACTTTCTGCCCTTAACTCACGCTTCTCACTAGCTCTCTCTAATCTTCCTTGACTACTCTTTCTACTGTCTTCTAAAATCTATTAAAGCAAATTACCTCAGAGAAACATTCTATTGTAACTGTCTTGCCTTCATGCAACTACATCATGATAATACTGGGTTTTTGTTCATAGGTAGGTACTAGGCTATTAGCCCTAGGGCCTATATAAGCCTAGCCAAAAAGGTAGTCTGGCTTTCGCCACCCAAGAAAATAATTTTCCTGTGCCCTTGTCGAGCAGAGCCACAGAAGTGATCCCTGGGGTAAATTTCCCATTTCCCATCCAATCATCAAGATTTTTATTGAAGAGTGCTAATGAGGAGCTCTGTTTGACATAGATAGGTAGTCTGTTCCAGAGTATGGGAAGTCTCTGGGACAGGAATCTATCCCTCCAGCATGTTCTGTTTATTGTGGTGACAAGGTTTAGGTCCCTAGAGTGTGTAGCTCGGAGGGACTGGGATTCCTTTAAGTGGAGCATGTCCAACAGCTCTGGGCATGACATAGCTTTGTATGTTAGGTAGAGATCGCCTCTGAGTAGGCGATATGCGATGGAGGAAAGCTGGAGTTCTTTGAGATAGTCTGCGTAGGGCATCTGTTTGAGGCCAGTAATCCTCTTTGTGAGGCATTTCCGTGGCCTTTCCAGTTGTTGTAGATGTCTTTTGAGGTACATACCAAAAAGGGCGTTGTACTCTATAATGGGTCTAATGAGTGATGAGTAGAGGGGAACAATGACCTCTTTTTTTCTGGATGAGAAACCTTTTGTGATGTGGTGAGCCACGTAGAAGGATTTCTTGACCACTGTGGTGATGTGATCAAAGGAGAGATTACTGTCCACCTGTGTCCCAAGGTCTCTTATCACACTTCCGGCATTAAGTAGACTACCACTTATGTGGTAGTTCATGAGTACAGAGTTTTTACCAAAGGGGATGACAATATACACTTTTTGGCATTGAGCTTCAGGCCATGGCTTTGACACCAGGCATCTGTCTCAGTGAGGCCCTTTTGTAGCATGTCCACATCGTTAGGAGTTTCGATTATGGCTCCTAGTTTGCAGTCATCTGCAAACTTTGTTAGCCAAAGACCTTCTGTGTTAGCCTGTACTTCAAAGAAGTAGATACCAAACGTGAGAGTTGCCAGGACTGAACCCTGTGGTACTCCACTTGTCACTGGCCTGAAGTCGGATTTGGAGTCTGCCACTTTCACAGTGTGGGTTCTGTCCGTGAGCCAGTTGGCAACCCATCTTGTGACATAGGGATTTATACCTAGTTTAGTGAGCTTATCTATAATTCCAGAGTGGGGGATGGTGTTGAAAGCCTTGGCGAGATCTAGATAAGCTGTGTGAACCACCTTACCCTCATCTATGGCTCTGGTGACCGCTTCAAAGAAGCCAATCAGGTTTAGGACACATGATCTGCCTTTTACAAACCCGAACTGAATAGGGTCCAGAGTCTGGAGATTACCATTGTCTTTGTTTATGAGTTCCATGATGATAAGTTCCATGGCCTTGCAGACCAGGCTAATGGGGCGGTAGTTCCAGGAGTCCGTCGTGGCTCCCCCTTTGTAAAGTGGGATAACTGTCGTGGTGCACCATTCAGTGGGCACAAAGCCTGAGGTGAGGCTATGATTGAACATGGTAATTAGGTAGGGTGCCAGTTCATTCGGTAGTTTGTGTAGAACGCAGCCTGGGATTTTGTCAGGTCCCATGGATGCTGTGTTGGCTTTGGAGAGTGTGTTTTTTCCTTGTGTAGTCGTGATTACAGGAACTTTGCATTCTGCCGGTATAGAGATGGGGCCTCTAGGGGGTGAGAGGGGGGTAAAGTTAGCAGTGAACCTATCTGCCAGGATGTTGGCAATATCAGTTGGTTCTGTATATTTAGTGCCATTGTGCTGTAACTCAGAGCAGATCTGAGTGTTGCCATTGAGATTCTTGACATAGCTGTAGAATGCTTTGTGGTTGTCTTTAGAGTCAGTGGCAATTTTGTTTTCATAACTAGCTTTGGAGGATTTTATAAGGGATCTCAGCTTCTTACTGAAGTTGACCAGGGAGTTCCTCCAGTCATGGGATTTTACTCTTTTTTGCAACAGTTTCTTTCTTGTGTTGTAGAGTTTGTTTATGGCAGAGGACCACCAGATTGGCTTCCTTTTTTTGGAGGACAGCATCTTGGTTCCATTACGGTCAGCATGATCCATGCACTCGTGTAAGTGCTTATAAAGTGCATTTGTGTAGGATTTAGCAGTCATACCTCTATTGTCCGTCTACATGGGTGTCATGCAGTTTGCCATTTCTGTCTTACGAAGTGTGAAGTTGGCTTTGGGGAAGTTTTTTACAGTGGTTTCCCTAATTGGGGGCGGGGGAGGGATGTGGATGTCTAAGGTGATTAGCTTGTGTTCGGATCTGACCAACGAGGAATTGACCTCTGGTGTGGAACACTGGTTGCCCATGTTGGTAATGACCAGGTCTAGGATATTGCTGCCCCTGGTGGGGGTGTGGATAAGTTGATCCAAGGCGTTGGAATTTATGAATTCCAGAAAACGTTGAGCAAAAGAGTTGGTACATAAGTAGTTTTCCTAGTTAATGGGATAGTTAAAATCGCCCATTATTAGGGTGTTGGGTTGTACCCTAATACTTTCCAGTGTGTCAAGAAATGAGGAGTGGGAATCCTGGGGCATGGTGGGGGTCTGTAGCAAGCTACAATTTGGATTGCAGTCTTACCCAGAGTTAGTTGCACTTGGATAATCTCTGATGCATTATGCTGTGCAATTAGCCTAGAGGTGTGGATATCCTTAATGAATATTGACACCCTTCCACCTTTAGTGCTTTGTTCCGGGTTAGGTGGCCGAAAGGTACGGTATGAATTATAGCCTGGTAATGCAGGGGTGCTCTCTGGAGTTTTGAACCAGGTCTCTGTCACTGCACAGATGTTGATGTTCTCCATTTTAAGGAGTGCCTCGAGTGAGTGCATTTTGATGTTTAGACTTCTAGCACAGAGTAGCATTACCCTCTGATTTTGCTTCCTTGAACCTGTTACAGTGGTGAATTTGTCATTTGAACCTTGCCTAAAAAAGGCACTATAGGGGTGGCACGAGCCTTTGCCAGTATCCAGAATCCCAAGGGCGACAGGTGCAGGCCATCTCAGGCAAAGCATCATGGTCTGTCGATCATGTCGTCCGAGGCAGGCAAATACTGGATCCCCTTATAATGACACCAGAACCTTAGCCAACTGTTGAAGTCAATCATTTTGTCCTTGTACTGTAGTAAAATTCTGGGTGATGGAAGGATGCTACTCAGGGCTAGGGTCATACTTGCCTGGGCTACAAGATCGGAGAGCTCCTCCATGTCTCTTTCCATGTAGTCCAGGGAGGTACGTCTCAGGTCATTCACACCAACATGGACAATGACAGTGTCATATTTGTACTTGTTGTGGAGTGACCTGAGTGCGTGCATTATGTGGCAGATCCTGGCACCTGACAGGCAGCTGACAGTAACTTTCTCCTTGTTTGGCCTGGTAAGTGGAACATCAGTGTGCCTGACTAGAGAGTCACCTATGACTAGAGTGTTGGGTACATTGTTATGCCTTATGGGCTGTGGTTGAGTGGCACACTGAGTTTGTGGGCTATGTGTCATTTGGGTGTGTTGGGGGGTGGGGTTTGCTTGCGTTTCTGCTTTGGAGGCCCCTGATGTTTGGGCAGATTTTTATTGAGAGCCTCCACGAATGCAGGTGTTTTGTGTTTCTATGCGTGTGTTTTGGTGGTGTAGGTTTTGAGGGACTATGTGATGAGTGTGGTGTGGTGCATGTGTTTACCTTGTCCTCTTGACTGTCTAGTCCAGTCTTGGGTAAAGAGAGCTTTGCTTCCAGTTTGGCTATATAAGTGCATCTCTCACAGGTTGTAGTATTGGATGGTAGGAGGAGAGGGTTGTCTGTGTACATGAGGCAATTGATGCATTTCCCCAAGATGCCCAGATTCAATGGGTAGACAGTCGAAATCATTGGGAGCTGACCCTTAGACTTGCCTGGATAGGTAATTATTTATTAAGTACTAAAAACTGCTTTCCTCTAGACAAGTGAGGAAAGTTGAGTGCTGTAGTAATTTGCAGCTAAATTAGTGGTTACAACGAGTTCTGAACAAGTGTTGAGTTCAAAGAAACAGATTTGAGTGCTGAAACTAGAAAACTGGCTAGTTCTAAGAAACAAAATTAAGCTAGAAGGCTTCCCTCCAACACAGAAAGGCTTGGGGGCTTAGAAGCCTACAAGCAGTCTAGACCACTTACGGGAAAGGCAGGAAACAAGCGTAATTTTTTTTTCTTTCCCAGATGTTTTCTTTGTACACAGTAGGAGTGCCTGAAATCAGAATATGATCTCACTGCACTCAGTTGAGTGAGCAAATGAGATATGCCCAGAAGGAGTATCCAAACACAAATTTACAAGAGGGGCGGGCAGTTTCAAAGACACCAAGATTAACACCAAAACAAAACCAGGGAGGGTGGGTGAGGAACTAAAAACTTCCAGTTCAGTTAATATTCAATGCAAAACAAATAAATCAATTAAAATGCTGTATTATTTAAAAAAAAGTGCAGATAAAAGGTACTTAAATTCTCTTATACGTCCAGTTGAATACAGCTAAATCTTAGCCAGCCAAAGCTCAGGTTTTAAGCAGAAAATACTCCAAAATGTACCACTTAAAAGCCATTAACAGGATATCAATGAATGAGACTACCTCCGACTGCAATTACTGACTATGAAGGATTCTAACAGGCAATAAAATCTAGAAAACACTAACTAAAAAAAGAGTCAAAACTTCCAGTTCAGTTAATATTCAATGCAACACAAATAAATCAATTAAAATGCTGCATTATTTGAAAAAAGTGCAGATAAAAGGTACTTAAATTCTCTTATACGTCCAGATGAATACAGCTAGATCTTAGCAGGCCAAAGCTCAGGTTTGTAACCAATTAGTCCAAAAACTATATTCATCTTAATAACATATTTCTTTTTATACATCCTGAAATAGTTATGCTATACTCCTGATTATTGACTCTGTATAACATTGTATTGCTACTTAATGCCTTGTAATAATCCTGTAACATTGCTGTTTAATGCTAATTTATAATGAAAATTGTATAATATGTTGGAGCTTTCCTCCCCGGGCCTCTGCTGAAAAAGGGCTCTTCAGCTCAGTTGGACAATCCCGGTCAACAAATGTAAAATAAATAAATGTAAAATAAATAAATATTTTCTGGGATTGCAGTTGTTTGGCAGACTTTAAAGATTCCCTGTGGGATGCACTGCTAGATATGCTGGGTGGGCAGACTGGTGTGATGAGGGAGATGATTTTTCTGAGCTATGATACAGAACTGGAATTGCCTAGACATGGTAAGGCCTTGCTGTGTCTAACTAGGGTGATTGCCAAAAAAGCAATTTCTAGAAAATGGAAATCAAAATCTAAACCAACAATATTAGAAGTAGTGAATATAGAAACAGAGATGAAACAACTGGAAATGAGATCTTTAGAAAAGGGTAGGAGCAAATTAAACAGGAACAAAATGGGAATTGTGGGAACAATACATACAGGGGAGGAGTGAGGTTTAAAATAAGGCAGGACTTAAATATGCTATGTAATGTTTGACTGAAAATGACTGGGTAGATTATGAGTGATGTACAATGTTTGCAACTGGGAGTGTGACAGTATGGTTTGTGATGCAAAATGCTTGCAACTAGGATTGTGTCGGCGTGGTTTGTTTTCATTTATATAAATGTATGACTTCTTATGTCATAAATGATGATTTAATAAAGATGTTTCTTGTTTAAAAAAAGGGGGGGCAGGAATTTAATAATTTATGTAATGTTGCTTAGGTTGTATGATACATAGCAATATGTGTGAAGTATAATGTTTGTTAATGTTAATTTGTTAGTACAGTCTGATTACTTTTGTATAAATGTAAAATTGTCTTAGTCACTAGTGATCATTCAATAAAGATGTGCTAAAAAAAAAAAAAAAAAAAAAAAAAAACAACTAAAACTAATGTTTTTGCAGGTAGCAAGCCCCTCCTGCACCCACACACCACCTGCTAACTATACATACCAACACCATGATCGTACAACAACAGGGTAAGGACAAATATTCTTACCCCGCTGCACCACGATTGCATACAAAAGGCGCTGGAAAAACTCCATTAAAAACAGTCACTCATATTCGTGTTCGTTCATTGTTATTCTTAGCCTGAAAAAAAGTTAGCTCATATGAGTGTTTGACGTTTCAGACTACAACTATATATATATATATATATATATATATATATATATATATATATATATATATATATGTGTGTGTGTGTGTGTGTGTGTGTGGTATGTGGTAGAGCGGTTGGCAATATCGCATTCTGTGTTTTGTACGACAATCTGACTGTTCACCACTGAGAAAGTCGACAATTAAACTCGGTGTTATACCAGATCAAGCAACATTAGCTCGATCAAATGCATGTATTCCTTTCTCTGTGTGTGTGTGTGTGTGTGTGTGTGTGTGTGTGTGTGTGTGTGTGTGTGCATATATATATATATATATATATATATATATATATATATATATATATATATACACACTCTCAAACACAAGTTATGTACTTACCATTTTGATGTATATTAATATACATGGAAGAAAAGGTATACTGTTGTCCCCAGCAATAATACTAATGTCATTAATTGTTAGACAGCTGAAACATTCCCAGGCTACTAATCCCTCCCCTTTTATGCATGCTGTTCTGTGAATAGATTTCTGTCACTTGTGTAAAGGAGGACCGTAAAATAAAAAAATAATAATCTTTGGACCATGTAAGCAAAAGGGAAGGAGAAATGGATGGGATGTTGATAAGGATGAACTTACTCATCCAACTGTACTAATACGCAAGTACATAACTTCTGCATCTTTTACAAGGAGATCCAGCCTCATAAACAGTAGGACAGAGTCCCAAACATATTCTTCTGGATGGCCTCCTTCACAAGAATACATTTCTTATCAATGTGACCTCAAAGAAAGACCTAGATTTAGAGACCACATCCTGCTTACAGTATGTTCAAAGAGTTCAGTGAAGCCTAAGTAACTGATGCTCAAATGTTATCTAAAGCTGCTTTTCCAGAGGAAAGGCCTACTGAGTGGGGACTACAGAGATAAGAGTGTCCTAGACAGAAAGGATTAAGTTTTAATGTGTTTCTCATAACAAGATTTTATTTATTTTACATTTGTTAACTGGGCTGTCCAACTAGGCATGAGAACCCCTTTTCACCAGAGGCCTGGGGAAAAAAGCTCCACAAGAAAAATACCAGTAACAAGATACAATATGAACTTTACATGGTAAATAGCAGTAGTAATATAGAATATACTTGCAGTTAGTGAATGAAAAATACATGGAAATAAGAATCAACATTACAGCATGTGTAGGTACAATGCAGAGTACAAGAATACAGCAAACACGATTGATAAGAGTGCAAGTACAAATAAGAAAGGATTGCATATTCATTTGACCGTTTAAAGGTCATATACCAGAGACAAGATAAACTGGCATAGTATGAAAGAAGATGAGGGTAAGTAACAAAAAGCATAATAAAAGAGAACAGAGGCAAAGAGGAAGGAAAGATAATTTACAAATTAAAGAAAAAGAGTGTTAAGAAAAAATAGAGTTGTAAAGATTTAGAAAAAAAGGAGAGACAGTAGCTAAGAGAGGTAAGTCAATCAGGTGGGAGATAGCACTGGCATAGTTTAGTTTTGCTTAATTGATTTTTTTTTTTACTGCCTTTCTGAACTGGGGTTTGGGTCTAAGAAGACGGATGTCTAGTGGTAATTTATTCCAGTTCACAGCAGGCAGATAGCTATAAAGGTTTTTTCCTAAGTTAATCATGGGTTTGTGAATGGACAGGAGATGTTGTTCAGAGCACCGGCGTGTTCTTGCTGGGGTGTAGTGGAGATTATAGAGGAGATGTTGGGACAAAAAGTGGGTTGGTAAAGAACAGAATGAATTATCTGGAGTTGAGAAAGGAGGAGGGTATGTGCTAATTCTAACCAGTTCAGTTTCCTGAGAGCGAGGCACTGATAAGATGAGTATGGCATTTCAGCAGCAAATTTAGCTACCTTGTTGTAAGTGGATTCTAGTTTAATTGTAATTGATGAGAATTTGAGAGCTATAAAGAAGGGTAGGTAATAGGCAGGCATGTGAAAGAGGTATTTTAGCTTTGCTTGCAAGAAAGTTTTTATTTCTATAAAGGAGACCAAGTTTTTAATTGGTTTTCTTAATGTTACTTAGGACATGTAGGTCAAATTTTAGTTGATCAAAAATGCCAGAAACAATGAATTTTGAACCTTGAGGGCAAATGGAGATAGAAAAATAAATAAATAAAAAGTCTGCTATTTGTTAGCTAAGTAGGTAGGCCAGTCCGAAGATCCTTTTCAGCTATAACCCAGGCCCTAAAGCAATACGTATAACTGTACAACTCAAAACTTACAATACATAACAGTTATCAAATACAGTTATTTAAAAATTACATACAGTGAAATAATGTTTTATATTAATTTTATTGCTGAACGTATGCAAAATCATACATGTAATAACGTCACAACATTTGAAAAACAATATTAATCTACAAAACCATGTGTGTTAGATGATGTGAGCCTTAACAATTTGTATAAGATGCCACCATCTGTTGCCCTGTAGATCACACAGCTTCTATGAAAGTAACATAGTTATTTAAATATAGGTAATGGTCATAACTGCTTTACAAAATGAGCACTTATATCTCAGAACGTCTTCACATTACCCAATTTTAAATACATGTTTTACTAATACTCATTGTTTGACTATACCACCCCCAACATGACAGCATCACTCTAGTTTGCATTATAAATGCAAATGTCTTATTTTTTTCATAACATTTTGTAAACACTACTTAATAACTCCTGATCTAGACATCCCATGCTAACCATGTCATTGTAATTCTTAGCAAGCCATCTCAGCTTGTAAATGCCTTAGTTTTATGCAACTACCTTTTCCAGGATTGGAGAAATTAGACTGCGGAAACAGTCATCAGTACACTCGCTTCAGGAGTACAAGGAAGTTTCCTGTAAAGATGAGTATACCCTTACAGGATAAGCAGGAACTCTGCTTTCCTGCTGACTACACACTTACAGGAAGAAGTGACTTAACAGGTGCTCTTTTATAATAAATAACTGAGGCCTGTGTCAAATAATATAGCAATAACCCATGCCTGGGTGTGGGTAATGCTGGATTTACCCACGGTTGGCGTGGTTTGGTCACGAGGGCGAAGCCCGAGTGGCCAAACAAAGCCAATCGTGGATAAATCCAACATTACCCACACCTAGAAGTGGGTTATTGCTATTATACAATGATATAATTTAAGAAAAGAAATAGTTTTCTTAAATAATGGCATTGTATAATGCCTCCTTGCTGCCCTTCCGCAGCTGTCTGGTATTCTATGGCAGTTCTGATGTACTGCGCATGCATATGCCTACGCCGTACATCAGAGCTGTGGGCAAAAGCAATGGAGAAAGCAAGATCTCCGTTGCTTTTTACAAACTGTTTCGCTATGTTAAATGGGTTTAACATAGCTAGACAGCTTTAAAAAAAAGCAACGGAGAATCTCCATTGCTTATTTTAAAGCTGTCTCGCTATGTTAAACCCATTTAACATAGCGAGACAATTCTGAAAAAAGCAACAGAGAAAGCAAGATCTCCATTGCTTTTTACAAACTGTTTTGCTATGTTAAATGGGTTTAACATAGCGAGACAGCTTTAATAAAAGCAACGGAGAATCTCCGTTGCTTATTTTAAAGCTGTCTCACTATGTTAAACCCATTTAACATAGCGAGACAGTTTTGAAAAAAGCAACGGAGAAAGCAAGATCTCCGTTGCTTTTTACAAACTGTTTCGCTATTTTAAATGGGTTTAACATAGCGAGACAGCTTTAAAAAAAGCAACGGAGAATCTCCGTTGCTTTTTTTAAAGCTGTCTCATTATGTTAAACTCGTTTAACATAGCGAGACAGTGTTGCTGTAAGAGTTATAGTAATGGAAAAAGTCTGGGCGACCGGACCTTCTTCCATTACTATAACTCGGATTTACAATGTGCACGCTGACCAATCAGCATGCACGTCTTTGAATATTAATGGGGGGGGGGTCATTGTATAATTGAAAAAAGATACTCCAAAACAGATAACATAGGAGCTGTGCAGGGATCCAAACTTTTGGAAGTAGCCCAAAGAAAAAAAAAACATGCCCCCCCCCTGTTCTTATGAGTCTTTCCAGTATTATGTTTCCAGATAAAAAAAAATACACTTCCATGTTGTAACCGTGGATAACTAATGCACCCAGGGAATACAAGTCCCAAAATGATAAAAATGTGAGTAGGACTGCCCTCATATGCAGAGCACTGATGTACAAGCTGGTCACTGAATGTGATTGGACATCTGAGACTGTTTGTCCCTGACAATGCTCCATCCTATCCCAGGATAAAGCCAACCATGGCTACAGACACAACAGGATTTGGAATGGACTGCCCATTCCCAAGTCTGAAGTGTACAACTAGTGTTTTAGTTTTTTGCAAGCAGTGGAAATTTTGACCTGAAGACACTCAGGATCTGTAAGTCAGAGCTACTGAACTTTCAACATCCACTGAAGAACTTGCATGTAACAAACTGTGAAGGGATCCACGTAGAGTGTTACTGCAATCAAACTGAAGTCTCTTAGAACTATGAAGTTCATTACTGAATGAAGCTGAGGAGAAACAAAGTTTTGTAATGAAAGGTCTATGTCCATGGGCAGCCCAGCCCTGCATGGCAGCATGTCTAAAGTACAGCTTATGAATGTCTGCATTTGATAAGGCTGCAATTAGGACTTCACAGTGTTTATGATAATTCCTAAGGAATTAAACAAGGTAAGTAAATACTCCAGAGAGGAGATCAAGATGTTCAGTGACAAAGTATCCAGGAGTCAACTGTTCCGGTTAGGAAATATCTTCACTCCTTCAGCCTTTGCTTTACAGCAATTATGGACACACACTTGATGCTCATTTTGTGGGTGCAGGTGAGACTAAATGGCAGAATCCTGAACTGGTAATGCCTGACTCCTACCTTGAAATATATAAACCTCCTGGGATTTTTGTCAGTTTTCATGTGGATGAAAGCATCTTCAATTTCCAAAGGGCAAATCCATGCCACCATCAAAGAAAAGGGAAGGAAAAACTGCACCATAACCAACTGAAATGCTTCTGGAATAATTTCATTTAACCTTTTCAAATCTAATAAGTGCCTGGAATCCCTTGTGTTTTTCTGACACCCAAGAGATTCTGCTAAAAAGCAAAGCCTTTCTTGCTTTATGACCACAAAATCCAGACAGCAACAGCAAAGCACAAAAAATGGAAAGGCCAGTGATAAAAACACTTTAATAAATATAAAGCAATGAATCTCTCTTAGCGCCTTGGCTTAACAAAGCCTTTTCAGAGTACAGCCTCCATTGTTTCACACACCTTATACACATATCCCATTCATCATCATCTTCTTTCGGCTGTTCCCGTTAGGGGTCGCCACAGCGGATCATCTGTTTCCATTTCTTCCTGTCCTCTGCATCATGCTCATTCACACCAACCACCTGCATGTCCTCTCTCACCACATCCATAAACCTAATCTTAGGCCTTCCTCTTTTCCTCTTATCTGACAGCTCCATCCCTAGCATCCTTTTCCCAATATACCCAGCATCCCTCCTCAGCACATTTCCAAACCAACGCAATCTCACCTCTCTTGCTTTGTCTCCAAACTGTCCGACCTGAGCTGACCCTCTAATATACTGATTCCTAATCCTGTCCATCCTAGTCACACCCAGTGCAAATCTTAACATCTTTAACTCTGCCACATCCAGCTCTGACTCCTGCCTTTTTGTCAATGCCACCGTCTCCAACCCATATAACATAGCTGGTCTCACTACCCTCTTGTAGACCTTCCCTTTCACTCTTACAGGTACCCGTCTGTCACAAATCACTCCTGACACTCTTCTACACCCATTCTATCCTGCCTGTACTCTCTTCTTCACCTCTCTTCCACACTCACCATTACTATGAACTGTTGATCCCAAGTACTTAAACTCATCCACCTTTACCAACTCTACTCCCTGCATCATCACCATTCCTCTACCCTCCCTCACATTTACACACATATATTCTGTCTTAGCCCTGCTAACCTTCATTCCTCTCCTCTCTAAAGCATATCTCCACCTCTCCAGGGTCTCCTCAACCTGGTCCCTACTCTCACTACATATCACAATGTCATCTGCAAACATCATAGTCCACGGGGCCTCCTGTCTGATCTCATCTGTCAACCTGTCCATCACCACTGCAAATAAGAAAGGGCTCAGAGCTGATCCTTGATGTAATCCCACCTCCACCTTAAACGTATCTGTCACTCCCACCGCAGTCCCCACCAATGTCACACTACCCTCGTACATATCCTGTACCACTCTTACATACTTCCCTGCCACTCCTGACTTCCTCATACAATGCCACAACTCCTCTCTAGGCACCCTGTCATATGCTTTCTCTAAGTCCACAAAGACACAATGCAACTCCTTCTGACCGTCTCTGTATTTCTCCAACAACACTCTCAGAGCAAATATTGCATCTGTAGTGCTCTTTCCTGGTATACTGCTGATCACGAATTATCACCTCCCTTCTTAACCTAGCTTCCACTACTCTTTCCCATAACTTCAAGCTGTGACTGATCAATTGTATCCCTCTGTAGTTACTGCAGCTCTGCACATCACCCTTATTCTTAAAGATTGGTACCAAAACACTTTTCCTCCACTCCCAGGCATCCTCTGACTTTCCAAAATTTCATTAAACAATCTGGTTAAAAATTCCACTGCCATTTCACCTAAGCACCTCCATGCTTCCACTGGTATGTCATCTGGGCCAACAGCCTTTCCATTCTTCATCCTCTTCATAGCTGTCCTTACTTCCTTCTTGCTAATCTGTTTCGCTTCCTGATTCACTATCTCCACATCATCCAACCTTCTCTCTCTCTCATTCTCTTCATTCATCAGCCCTTCAAAGTACTCTTTCCATCTGCTCAACACACTCTCCTCAATTGTGAGTAAGTTTCCCTCACTATCCTTTATCACCCTTACCTACTGCACATCTTTCCCAGCTTGGTCCCTCTGTCTAGCCAATCGGTACAGGTCCCTTTCTCCCTCTTTAGTGTCCAATCTCTCATACAACTCTCCATATGCCTTATCCTTAGCCTTTGCCACCTCTCTCTTTGTCATGCGTCTCATCTCCTTATACTCATGTCTACTTTCTTCATCTCTTTGACAATCCCACTTCGCCAGACTCTTCCTCTGTATACTCTCCTGTACTTCCTCATTCCACCATCAGGTCTCCTTGTCCTCCTTCCTCTGTCCAGATGTCACACCAAGCATCTTTCTAGCAGTCTCCCTTACTAGCTCTGCTGTAGTTACCCAGCTATTCGGTAACTCTTCACTGCCTCCCAGTGCCTGTCTTAACTCTTCCCTGAACTCCACCTCACAATCATCCTTTTTTAACTTTTACCATTTAATCTTTGGCACTGCTTTCACACTCCTCCTCCTCTTCTTGATCACCAACGTCATCCTACAGACCACCATTCTATGCTGCCTAGCTACAATTTCCCCTGTCACCACTTTACAGTCTCCAGTCTCCTTCAGACTGGCCCCCCTACATAGGATATAATCCACCTGTGTGCATCTTCCTCCACTCTTGTACATCACCCTATGCTCCTCCCTCTTCTTAAAATACGTATTCACCACAGCCATGTCCATCCTTTTCGCAAAATCGACAGTCATCGAAAAGGATGGACATGGCTGTGGTGTATACGTATATACATATCCCATAAGCTCATTAATTAAATAATTTTACAATTAAACAATAAAACAATTTAATAAGAAATTTCCCACTACCAAAAACATTTCCAGTTACATTCCCTGTTAAGTCCTACAGGGAAAAGAGTATTAATTTCAAGATAAAAATAGACTCTTTCTTCTGTAACTTACTTTTTTACATCCAAGGGAGATAAATATTCTTTCTGAACCTGATCTAAAATAGTCGCCTGCAACCCCGAAGGATCCCTATCACGAAACTGCTGAAAATGTGTAGCTATTGGACTCACTTCACTAGCTTCCCTAATATTCCTAACATGTTCCCTAACTTTCCCCTATACAGAATTTTCCACATATGCATTTGAGCCCATATATCACAGCTTCAGTCTCACAGTTAAATGAAATCTTGAAATCTTATACCATTGATTTTATCAAAACTTTTCACTACAAACTTACATTCTGCACATTTGCCACAAGGGACAGTACCCTTCTCTACCATCCCATTATTTCCTTTCATATTAGGCATATGAAATCTCCCATGTACCAAAAAATCTTTTATACTCCTTCCCCTCATATAAGAAATTGTTAACTTCCTAAAATAAAGAGGATTAAGGCTAGTGTCCCTCTAAAATATCCCAAAAGTATTTGACCAGACTAGTTAATTTTTCTGAAAACAATGTATACTTAGTAACAAAGTACATATATTCTGATGTTACATTTCTGTTTATAACATTATTGTTTTCTTTCCTCGCTAACAAATGGGGGATATTATTTTATGTAGTAACTATTCTAACTCCTTCCCAAATTAGTTCACTTCTATATCCTCTATTATAAAACATTTTAATAGTTCCAGCCATCTCCAGTTCGCATTCCTTTCTATCACTGCACAATCTGTTTACTCTTAAACGTTCCCCATAAGGTATCTATAGTGTTGGGAGGGTGACAACTCACACCATGTAAAATGTGGTCCTGATATTCAAACTGTCTATATATTCTTGTTTTAATACTACTATCCTGCATACCTTCCACTGTTACATGTAAATAATTTACCTTTTTTCCTTTCTGTAAACCATCAAAGCATACACCAAGTCTATTTTATGCAGTTCTTCAACAAATTCTAGCACTTTTATAAACCTCGTCTACAAATAAAAATGAAATCATCAATAAACAAACCCATAAACAAATTTGCATACATAGGTGCAAAAGCTGCTTCCATGTCTCTTTCTTGCAATTGTTTGTACAATTCCCCATTAAATTCAAACATATTATTATTCAAACAAAATAAAAACAGTTCTAAAATATAAGTAGCCTTTCTTATTTGGTGACCTCTTGGACTGCACTTTTTGGATAAGGTTTAAGGTCTTTGTTTACTGCTGCCCTCTTCTGATAGGTTCATAGGAGGTTACTAGGCTAGCAGCCCTAGAGCCCTTACAACCCTGCCATGTTAATCCAGAGTTGCCTCAATTGTCTTTGGTTAGATGGATGTAATTCGGACAGCGTGTCTATGATAAAGTGTGATGTCTGACAAAGGGAGAGAGAGTGAGGCTGGAGAGGAGCACAGAAGAGGACAGTGTAAACTCTGGATCTTACTGCCCTTCATGTGTAAGGGTCAACTTCTTCTGGAATTGAAGTAATGGACTACTACTGGCTTCCTCAGGAGTCCATGGTCCTTGATTCCTTATCTAGTTGATGTAAAGCAGGGTTATGAGGAGTCTGTGCCTTCCTAACAGCAGTCAGAACAACAACAAGGTCCGGTTTGGAAATCTTTATCCAAGTCCAGTCACAGAGTCTGAATGACCTTGTTGTGTCTCCTTAAGCAAATGCCTCAACATCAGGGCTTTCTCATTCAGCCTCAGTTGCTACTTTTATCATTTTGTCTATTAAGGACTACCAGAGAAGATGCTTGGGGGGGGGGGGGGGTTCAAAATGCCTCCCTGCAGAGACTTCTCCTTTCTCATCCCTATCAGTTCTAAAACATCCCCAAATTTGGAGTCATCAGTGGAAAAACATTGTTCCCATTTATCTTTGATATTTGGGACCAGAGACTCTAAAGGATAGCCTACATGCTTCCCCTTGCACATACTTTTCCTACCAGGCCACTAAGATAATGGACCTGAGGATGTTGACAATGATGACAATGAAACTTGCAGAGGTCTAGATAATGAGGAGAATCTGCAGGACACTTCTAGATACTCTAACATGGTCTCCAACAAGGTGGACATCTAGAGGTCCATGCAAACAGAAATCTGATTGGGGAAAATCAATGCCATAAGATGTGCAGGCACTCTGGGTAGCAAATGCAAAACTATTTACATGAACAATGTTGATGTCAACAACAATACGACACTCAAGGATGAAGACACCAACTGTTGAAGGCTGAACTCCCTGGAAGCCAGCAATGACACTGACATGCTCAACATCAAGTTCAAATTTTAGGGGTCAAACTCCAGTTAAATGGCTGATAAACCCATTGACTCTATGCTCATCATCAAGGGCCACAAAACCAGAAATCTGAAGGCTGAATCTGTTAAACCCAGCACCAACGGTAATAAGGCCAACATCAAGCCTGACCTCTGAGGCCCAGCCCCTGACACCAGGGCAAAAACATCCCATTAAAAGCAGCAACATCAGTGTCACTATCACTGACATCACCAGTAAGGTTGACATTAGAGCTGATGACCTAAAAGGCTGTGGCCCTTATGCCAAGACCACAATCAATGTTGACAGTTCTGACAATGTGGACATTGACACCTGCTGGTCAACTTTGGCCTCCCTGGAATGTGCATCAGGATCCAAGTGAAGAAATGAAGAAGATGTTGCAGAAATCAGAAAGACTGAAAATATGCTTCTGCACTACTTAAAACAGTGCGAATAGAGAAAGCAGACATCTTTTGAAGGACTCTAATGAAAGCCTCCATAAACTCGGACCAGTCGACTTTTGTCATAGGAATGGAGATGGACCATGATCTGGATGACAGCATTCTAGAATTGCCATTAAGAGAAACTGCTTAATCAATGACAGAAGTCATACTTACAGTACTGACAAGTTCAACAGGGTACTTTTCTGAAACCACTACAACAGAAAAACGTGAGACTACCGCAGGGGACTGACCAGAGCACCCATCATTAACTTTAGCCTGTTTTGGTTGAGCACATAGAGAGGCCTTTCTTTGCTTTCACCTTTATGCTTTTGTGAATCACCCTCAGTAACATCTGACTTGCCCCTTGAGCATGTCTCCAAAGAAGTCTTTCAGGCTGAAGCTTCTACAGAGGCGAGTGTAAGGCCTTTCATATTTTAAACCATTTTAACTTGCTTCTCCTCTCTTGTCCTTATGCAGGCATTTGTTTGCTATACCTACAGCACTATGCTTCCACTAGTGCAGTTGAGCTATGTGCATCTCTGAAATACTTTGTCCTTACATGCTGCCTGTATGCAATGCACTGTATGCTTCTGAATATCCCTTATACATTTTATGCCATCTACATAAATACATTTATTAATGTTACATTGCTTGAAAGCTGGTGCTACATAACTGTATCAAAACTTAAAACGTAACTATGTTAATGATTTTGATTGCATTATAGTTTGAGTGACTTGGTGTGTACAATCATCAATAAAAAGAGCCCTGCCAACTGGCTCTGTGAACCACAGAGATGGGGCCGTGACCATGATCCGGATGACTGTCATTCAATTTGTGATCCCAACAATGGAGCAGCAGACAGGGAGAGGAGTGAATTGGGCATGGGCCACTCACCTCTTCTGGGGGAAGCCAGGGTTTGCTTGACTCAGAGGTAATTTGATTTCATTGATGAGGAACAGACAGACCATCACTAGTACTGTGGGAGGAGGAACAGGGCTGCTTGGGGAAATACCCATTTTGGATGTGAGTGAACACTCTCAGTGGACTGCACACTGCACACTCATTCCCAGTGCCATGTTGGGAGCCTGTGTGGGTAGAGACAGCTGAAAAAATACAGTAAAACTTCCAACCAATCCCCCATGGCTGCTTCATTAATGACAATACTTGGTAAGTTACAGAGGGTCTGAGGGTCAGTAGGCAACAGAGGCAAAATAAAAAAATAAAATAAATAAAAAAATAAATAAAAACATAAAAAGAATTATGACAAAAAAAGACATCACTGTGCAAACATGGAAAGCACAGGCAGAAGGAGAGACAAACAGTACAGCTTGTGGGTAATGGCCTAGAATTAGGGTAAAAGGCGAAGAATATTCTGTCATTTAAGGTCAAATATTATCACAGTAAGGTGGTTATAGCAGCACTATTATAACACCATTTATAAAGAAAACATATTAAATATATTACCGCTTTGATGGCTGGAATGTTAGACACTTTTTCAGCAGAGCTATGCAGTTCTCTGGCAGTTGCTGTTATAGAAAGAAAGAAAGAAAGAAGAAAGAATTAACTTTTTAATACAATGCACAAAGCATTCTAAATCATAAAATATAAAAGATGTCAGTCCAGATATGGGCTTATATTCAACAGCAAACTACACAAAATCTATTACTTTAAATACAAAGGTAAAATAACAGGAAACATCATACAGTAAAAAAACCTGATATTAAATTAACAATGCCCAGTTGTGAAGTTAAGCTTGAAAATATAATACATGTCTTTAGATGTACCAGGCCATAAAAAATCATATATGAGATGATACTGCTGCATAAGAAACTGCAGTGCTATCATGTGTTACTGACATTTGGACTAGCCATACCCCCTCTTAAGCCATCACTACAGGGAGGTGTGATATTTTATTTATCTCTCATTTGTTGACCAGGTTAGTCCAACTATGTTAGTAGTCTCTTTTCAAGGGAGATCTAAGGTAGCATTTATACTTTTAGGGGAAATTTGACCAGGCATCAGGAAACTTCCCCTACTCTTTTGCACAAGTGCCATGGGATCTTTTGCATCCACTTGAGCTACCAGCAACTCAAGCAGATGGGGGCTTGGTTTAACATCTCATCTGAAGGGTGGTATATTCAGGGGTACAGGACCCACATGCTGCACTGCAGTGTCAGCATTCCATCTACCTGTTGTGGGGAAAGAACACACAGCTTTCTGTATTAAAGGCGAGTGTGTTGCCTGTTGCAGCACTGAGAAATTAAGAACAGGGAATTTGAACATCCAGATCTCAGGCATTCAAAGGTAGCATCAGGTCAAAGCCAGCACTGGCAATATAGAAGGATAAAGCCCTGGCTACGACTAAGGTGACTTGGACTCTATTGGCAGTTTGAATACCTGGCAGTACTGGCAGGGGAGGATGGGTTTTCCCATCCTGAGTGAGATGAAGTAGAGCTAGCCACATACTGCCATGATCCCTCAAAGGGACTGTGATACAAATATATAGTCTGCAGGCAGGCAGTTGGCTGATTTAGCTATTGCTAACTAAGAACCTTCAACAGAGACATGTGGAATCGTGCACTTACATGGGGAGGGCATTATGGGGTTCCACTGTGACTTGGATTGCTTGTCCCCCTGCCCAAGGGTGGAATTAGGCCATCATTAAAACCTTTATTGCCATGATGCTGGTAGGGCCAAAAAGTATCCACTAGCTGCCTGAATAACAACTCCTTCTGGACAACTCTTGACCTGGCTCAGGGCGGAATCCTCAGTGCAGTGGCATGAGCTGTTGGCAAGCAAAGGAGGAAGAGTAAATAGAAAGAGTTGTGTCAGTTCTCATTAAGTCTGACTCACTATTAAGAGATGCATACAGAAGATATGTTCTTACATAACCATGTTTTGGGCCACTTCAATAAAACCAATACTGCAGTTTATTGAGACAAATTTTAAAACAAAAGATAAGCGCTTTCGTCCTGACCACTTCAGAACTTCATCAGAAAATTAGTTCAACATCCCAATACATTTTATAGACAAAATTAGTTAATTAAAAATGTCATGACCAGTTAGTAAATTATTTAAAATGACACATCCCCTTAAAGAAAAAAACACATATAAAATCCTACATTTGTATATATGAAGCACATGAATTCACTATATTCTGAAATAAATACAATAAATTCATAGTGTGATAATCATAAATGTAAATATGTAAATATTTAAAATCTATGTAAATAATGAATAAATAACTAAAACATATTATCTTTCTAGGGCCTTCAGTTTTAAAAGGATACTAATAGAAATATGTGCATTTAAGCCTGGCCAGCTGGATGTATTAAGACGCAGCTACCAGTACAGTTCTCTCTTCTCTAATAAAAGTGACCAAGCACCATCACGGAGTTCTGTTTTTATGTTGTCAATTATAATGAAATGGAAGGAATGTCCAGTGTTTTCCACTATATGCTTGCTGAGTGCATTGGTATTTTTTTTTTTTATTTTATATCGTATAGACGCTCATAGATCCTGTTTTTTAACTTTCTATCTGTTTTACCTATATAAAAACAGCTGCAGCAATTATATAAAGCACAATAGATAATCCTTTCAGAGGCACAATTATATTTTGGGTGAAGCCTTACTTCCACATTATTAATCTGAAAGGTGTTTCCTTCCTTAATGTATTTACAATAGTTGCATAATAAACACTTTTTCATGTAACCTTCATTACTCTTTCCCTTAGGTTAATTTCAAAAATATTCTTTAGGTTTCTGCCCTTCTTAAACACCATGGTTGGTTGGGTACTTATAACTGGTCTAATGACCTTTTCATGACTTGGTATGGACCAATTATTTTCTAAGATTCTTTTTAAGGTATAACTGTCGTTAGTCTAAATAGTAATGAAAGAGGTCTTAAATTCCCTTCTCTCTATGAGTATCCACATTCATTGCCTGGGTAGTATTACTATAGCTGACTATGTTGGTGTCAAGATTGGATAATAAAGGACTGAAATAACCTCTCTCCCTTTTGTTGACTACTTCCACCATGATGTCCATAATGAACTTGTGTGGATAACCTCTTCTTACAAACATACATTTTAGGTTGTCACATTCACTCAGGAAATCCTCCATAACGGAAAACATCTGGGCTGCTCTAACAAACTGCCCTTTTACAATGGCTTTTTTCTGTTTCTGTGAATGTGTGCTCGAATAGTGAAGTAAGGAACTGGAGTAGGTTTCCTTTCTATACACTTTCGACACAAACTTGTTGACATAATCCACTAGATGATCTAAACCTTAAACTCACTAAATAATGACATGTATTTGCATATCCTTCAGAAAACACATGCTAACACAAATCCTGTTCTTCTAGCAACTTTATAAGGGTACTGATGTACAGTTTGCCCATTCTCTAAAATGTGATAAACTGTTTGTGAAAGTTTAACAAAAATATAATTTTGGGTTTGTATGCATTATAATGTATTATAGTATTTATGGAAAGACCATGAATACACAGAGTTTTATCACTACAAAGAATACTTCTTAAAGATAACATTTCAATTTGTACAGTTTTAATAGCTTTTATTCTTCACAAAATATTTACTTTTGTTTATCTTATGCTATTTCAGGTTAGTTTTCAGAAAATGCTCTGGAATGTAAGATATGAGTAGGCTGCTAGAGGTGTGACATTCTACACTACAGAGGTGTTAATGAGTTGAGGGGTAAGTAATCCTTGTAAAAAAACTACAACTACAAACGAAATCTAATCTGAATGAAGAACTGGCAACTCCATCAATCAAACTTCAAAAGAATTTGAGGTGTTCTTCAAAGATGGGCACTGATGTGGAACATCTCTTGGGACCTGCCTTACCAGCCAGGGTGCTGGACCACAACCACACTTTTCACAAATTCATGAAGACTAGAAATGGAAAATACATGCAACGCTGACTGTGGACTAATTAAGGGCCAAATTATACAGGAGCCTAAAGTAGGTTGGGTTCATTTATAAACTAACTGACTGAGACAATACAGGGTATTACCCTATACAAACAGAGAACATCTTCCACAAGGTATAGCAAATCTACCAGAAAGAAGGCTTCGTAGTAGCTTTATTCAATTTTGAGCCCACAGGCAGAGTATCTGGTTGGATGAATGAGTCTCCTGCAAGTTGCAGGCCCCGAGGTGGAGCCAGATGTCTTCCCAAACATGAAGCACTCCTTTTTTTTTTTAAACACCTTTATTGAATTATCACTTGTGACATAGGCAGACTTACATTAATATAAACATAATCAACCACATTAACAAGTTCACATTTACAAACATATTCACATATATTGCTATGTATCACATATTCTAAGCAACATTACATAAATTATTTAATTCCTGCCCTCTCTTAAACCTAATTCCTCCTCTAAAACATTTTTCTGCATGTACTGTTCCTACAATTTCCATTTGTTTCTATGTAATTTACTCCAACCCTTGTCTAAAGTTCTCATTTTATTTCTGTTCCAGTATTCACCACTTAAAATTGCACTTGGTTTAGATTTTGATTTTCATTTTCTAGTAATTGCTTTTTGGCAGCCACCAAATGTAAACTTAACAAGGCCTTACTATGTATAGGCAATTCAGACACACTATCCCATCTCAAAAAAAAATATTTCCTTAGTTGCACTCATTCGCTTGCCCAGCATTCCTAACAGAGTACTCTGCAGATAATGTTTAAAGTCTACCAACTCATTAACACTCCCCAAAAAATATGTTCCCAGTTAACTCTTTCTTTGGCATCACACCTCTAACATTTGTCATCTACCTGAGAAAAAAATCTTTGGAGTCTGCTTGGGGTATAAAAGTATCTATGCAAACACTTCCAGGCAAAAATCCAAACTCTTCTAGATTTTGTTACACATTTGGGAGGCATACACGTGTCCTCCCATTGTTTCTTTGTGAATTACACATCTAATCTGCCTTCCCAATCATTTCTGACCTCTTCTGATTGATACCTATATTTCTCATGCAATATTTTAAATGCCCTACTAATTATCCTTTTTTAGTAGCAGCTTCTGCTCCAGATTCAATTAAAAACTCAACCAGTGCATGTCTTTCATTTAGGATTCCCTTATTTCTTTCTCTTTGTCTATACTTTGATATCAATCTCTGATGGGGAAGGCAATCACTAGCCTGCAATCCAAATGTCTTCTTGGCCTCTTCTCATTCTATTACCTTTCAGCATGATGCAGTCCTTATCAAGAACTGAGATGATTTCCTAAGTCACCATGGATCTGACTGCTTGAAGCCACACCTTTTATGGTCAACAGAGGTGATAAGTTGTAGTTTTTCCTTCCCTAAATTTCAAAATGAAAAAGTATGGACAACATGTCCATTTTGAATCCCCCTCTGTTCTGCTGCACCCAGTAGAAAAGAAGTGACTCACAAACTCTTCAATAGCAAAAAGGTTTAATCGTTGGAGTGCCCCCCTTCTGAAAATTCCAGATTACAGACGCAGTTCCTATGTAGGAGAGGACATGGGAAGGGCATGTAATGTGAACCACCAAGACAGTGATAGCACTATCTGTGGGCCACTGCCATAACTGTGTCACCTCTCTGCACAGGGTATCACTGTTTGTCTACAATAACTGTTTTGTTATCACATGAAAGACTGAAATTGGACTATATACTTCTCTAAAACCTGGCAACAGGAACATAACAACAGTATAAGACTGATGACTGAATGACAATTCTCTTTTTACACACTGGCAACTCATAATCTCAGTAAAACCTATATCGTCAGATGTGTAAACAGCACCATGAAGACTATGATAATCATCAAATGCAGAAGGCACAAAAGGGTCATAGCTTGGACCGTCTGATGCATACTCATCTAGGTCACCAAATTCATGACCTGCACCCTCTCTTCGGTGAAAAGCAATTGCTACTAGTCTGGTTCTGTGGCCTATGACCCAGATAACACCAGAATGGTTACTGACCTGGGTATCTGAGGTGTTGAGCAGGGGAGAGAGTGAGGGAGTGAACTGTTATTGTCAGCTTATCCATTCTGGGGAAGGGTGGTGACCTGGCCTACTTCAATACAAGCATGTATGGGAGAATAGGTAAATACCATGCAGCACATGGAGAGTGCAAAGCAGACCTTTGCATATATGTGGGTCACATCAGCCACTGGGTCAGGAGCTAGGACCACAGAACTAAAGATCTGATGACTACCTGGACAGCCCCCTGCAATCAGGTCTCATCGCACAGAGTAAAGAATGTACTGACTGGCTGTGCTGAAGCTAATGGCTGGCATGCAGAATGAAGTAAAATAATACAATGGAGACTGTCTTGGTCCAATTCCACATAAACAATCCTCTGAGGTGAGACAGTGAAGACTTCTCCAAGCTTATGGTCAACCTGGAGCTTCAAGCATAGTTAGATCTATTCTGCTGAAGCTATGAGGAAACACCATAACAAGGCCATCTGGAGCCAGATATCTAAGCTGGGGAACATATAGAGCTCTTTTTCCTAAAAGGCTTCAGCTACTAAGACTAAGACCTTCATAAACACTCTGGGTACAAACAAAAGTCCAAACAGCAGACATCTGTGCTGAAAGTGGTGCCTATCAGGAGTGAATTGAAGAATATTCTGTACTGCACTGTACAACCTCCACATAATGAAGTGCCAGAATGCATTAACCATAAACACTAACATCATCCAATCAGGAACATGATCACTGGCAGCCACCAGATGGCCTGCTTCCTGATGCAGCACAGTTGGCTTCATTCAGATAGGCAGACAACTGCTACAGCCCTTTACAGAAGTAAAGTCTGGGTCTGTCCTAAGACCAGCAGTGTATAAGATAGTTTGAACTCTGAAATAAATAATTTATGGGGAGGATTTAAAAGAGATGCTGGACATCCAGCTGACATGGACATCACCTAATATCATTCAGTACAAATGATGGGCTAAAGGAACTTCCAACAAAAGTCTTCCTTGCAGAGGCAACCTCACCACCTCATGCCTCTTACATCCCTCCCACACAAATATAAATATCTCCAAGGTCATCAGATCTCAGGAACAAAGTCTATTACATTTTAGAAGAAGCCTGCTTCATCTGCCAGATGTAATATTCGGCAGACCCTACATTTTCCACCCTACTAAACATTCACAAGTCCAATGGTATCATAAACACCTGCTCAGAGAATCCCAATCTGTTTTGCAAAATAAGTAGAACATGTTGGAGGGATACTATGTGTCACAGAGAATACTGCTTTTATGGAACAGTTTTCCACTCCACATAAATCAATGCACTTCTCTTAATCTATTCAAATGTAATTTAGACAAATGAATGGGTAACCGCAAATTCACCCTCGGTTTAGCACCCCTGTCCCTCATGGATACGGGAAAAGTACAGTTGTGAACACTTACCATAAATGTAGATGTTCGAGTACATTCACTGTTGCAGTCATTACATTTGGGTTATCTGCCTGCAGGTAGCCCTCAGCCGGCCTGATTATCAAAGTCTTGGGTCCTACGTCGGTTGCTGTTTCTTCTTCCATGACATCAGGTAGTCAGGGGTATAAAGCATGCAGCCGACACCATTACATCAGTTTTTCTTGCCCCAGATGTCAGGTGCCCTTATAATGGGAAGCAATTATATACAAGATTACACCTCCAATTGTAAGCAAATACACCAGAAAGCTTAAATACAGTAAAGAAGAAGAGAGATATATATAGTCAATAGAAGGTCAGGGGGCTGGAGGGAAGGTAACCAGGACTGCAACAGTGAATACACTCAAACATCTACATTTATGGTAAGTGTACAAAACTGTACTATGTTCTTCGTGTTTCTCTGTTGCAGTCATTACATTTGGGTAGATTCCCAAAGCTAAGGAAGGGAGGAGGCAATTACAGAGCATTAGGACCAGCAATTAGGCCCTGCAGTGGCAAAACCAGCTCTGGATTTAGAGAAAATAGGCAAGTGGTAATGCTTGTTGAAGGTATGAACAGAACTCCAGGTAGCAGCTTCTAGGATGTCCCTGGTAGGAACACCTCTGAGAAAGGCTGTTGAAGTAGATGCAGCCCTGGTGGAATGTGATTTTATCCCCTGTGGGGTAGGTTTTTCATGGTGCTTACAGCAGAAATGAATGGAATGGCCTATCCATTTAGAAATGGCTTACTTTGAAATGGCCTTCCCCTCTGCCCCTGCAGCAAAGGCAACTAGCAGCTGTTCAGTTTTTCTGAGAAGCTTAGTCCTGTCCAAATAAATCTTAGTTGTCTGTGCACGTCCAAAGAGTGCAGTATTCGTTCTCCTTTGTTCTGTGGAATAGAAAAGAAGGTTGGCAGATGAATGGACTGATTAAGGGCCACACTGGATACCACCTTGGGCATAAAGGAAGGACTGGTCCTGAGGGACACCCTGTCTGCATGGAAGATGATGAAGGGCTCCACTGCCATGAGGGCCTGTAATTCAGACACTCTTCTTGCTGAAGTGATGGCTAGAAGAAAGAAGTTATGTACTCACCATAACGTTCCATCTGAGTAGGTAACTTCATTTGTCAGCAACCTGTGGGTATCGGATCCAATTCGGATCCGAGCCAGCAGCTTTCCTAGCAAAAGATCTGAGCTCCAAGCTCCTCCCCCCTACCCATAACACCCTGCTACCTCCCTCTAGTCCTCAGATCGAGTTTGCCATAGTATCATAGAACACTACAATAACACAAGGAAAAACCACCTGAACATCCTAATCTGATGTCATCTGGGAAGTGAAACACAATGATCCTTCAAGGACGAACTACAGGTCAGGGGGACCGAGGGAGGGTTGGTTGCTGACAAATGAAGTTACCTACTCAGATGGAACGTTATGGTGAGTACATAACTTCTTTATCTGAAGTAGTTAACTTAATTTGATCAGCAACCTGTGGGACAGAGTCCCCAGCTACCAACAACTTGGGAGGTCCTCATGGAAGGATATTCCGGAGCACTGCAGAGCCAAAAGATGCCCTTCCACTGGATATCAGATCCAATTTATAATGTGTAATGAAAGTATGAGAGGAAGTCCAAGTAGCTGCTTAACAAATGTCATCCAAAGGGACCCTTGACCCGAAGGCCGCAGAAGTAGCGACAGAATGGGAAGAATGTGCCCGAACGGGCTCAGGTTGACCAGAGCTTCTGTATGCGAGAAGAATGTATTGGGAAATCCACCTAGCTAAGGTTGCCTTTGTCACTGGTTTACCCAAACAGGACTTAGCAAATGAGACAAAGAGTTGCTCCGATTTTCGAAAAACAGCCTTTCTGTGTAAGTAAAATCACAACTGTCTATGTACATCCAGGCAATGAAGTCTATACTCTCCTTTGTTGTAATAATTAGGAAAGAAGGCAGGCAGATTGATGGATTGGTTGATGTTGGCTTCGGAAGCCACTTTAGGCAGAAAGGAGGGATTAGTCCTGAGGAAAACTCTGTCTTTATGAAAAATGATGTATGGAGGCTTACTACAAAGAGCCTGAAGCTCCGATATCCTTCTAGCTGAGGTAATAGCAATCAGGAAGGCAGTTTTCCAAGATACATACTTTAAGTCGACCGAAGCTGCAGACTCAAAAAGGGGACCAGTCAGAGCCTGGAGAACTAGGGTTAAATCCCATGGAGGAACTGCATCCTTAATAGGGGGTCTCAGAAGAAAGGTACCTTTCAGGAAGGTCTTGCAGATCTTAGAGGAAGCTAGGGGGCCAAAATTGTTTCCAATGTGAAAGTGGGAAATAGCTGCCAATTGAACTTTAACAGTTGAAGAACTAGCCCCCTGATGAAAAATGTGGGACAGAAAGTCGAGCACTGCTGGAATAGGAGCCGTAAAATTATCCAAATTCCTATGCTCCGCCCAGATAGAAAAACGCTTCCATTTACTCTTGTAGACTTTCCTGGTAGAAGGCTTATGAGCGGCCACCAGGATAGCCTTGACTGAGGATGAGATACCGGAAGTCCTAGCCATTAAGGGAACTGGATCAACCAAGCCGAGAGCTTGAGGTTGTCTAGGTCGGGGGTCTTCAATCCCAAGGGGTGAGAAATCAGATCCAGAATGGGATCTAAGATCCAGGGAGGATGCACTAGATGAGACCATAGGCATGGGAACCAGGTTTGACGAGGCCAGAATGGGGCTATGAGGATAACTCCGCTCCGCAACCGACGAGCTTTCTGCAAGAATTTTGTCATCAATGGAAGAGGAGGATAAGCATAAAGAAGACCGGATGGCCAAGCATGAACCAGAGCGTCTCTGGGGGTTTCCCCTGGTGGGGGAAATAGAGCAAAAAACTCGCTGCACTTTGCATTCAAAGGTGACGCGAACAGATCGCAGCAAGGTTGACCCCATCTGAGGAAGATCTGTTTCACTACTAAGGGGTTCAGAGACCACTTGTAAGGTGAGAGGATAGTTCGACTCAGCTTGTCCGCTACAATGTTTGACCGACCCAGTATGTGCGTTGCTATGAGAAAACGGTTGGTGGATATCGCCCATTCCCACACTCTCATGGCCTCTCGGCAAAGTGGGTAAGATCTGGTTCCCCCTTGCTTGTTGATGTACCAGACCACCGACATGTTGTCTGTTTGAATTGCAATAGTCCCTAGAGGAAGAAGGGCATGGAGAGCCTGCAACGCTAGAAGCACCGCCCTCATCTTCAGAACATTGATATGCAAAAAGCCTCTGTATGAGTCCACATGCCTTGGACGGTTCTGCCCATGCAATGCCCCCCCCCCCACCCAAGGCGAGATGTGTCCATGGTCACTGTGACTTGGGGTGGGGACATGGAGAAGGGGCGCCCTTCCCGGAGGTGCCAGGAATGGAGCCACCAAAGTAGAGATTCCCTGCAAACCCTGCTGAGGGGAAGACAAGGGATGTCGTAGGATGGACCACTGGACCTGTAAGGTCCATTGGAGAATCCTCATATTCAAAAATGCGAGTGGTGACAGGCTGATGGCCGCTGCCATGGACCCCAGAGCCCTCAGGACTAATTCTGCTGGAGGGGCCGAGGACTGTAGAAGAGCCAAAACATGGAGGTTTAGGTTGAGGAGTCTGCCCGTCGTCAGAAAGACTTTGGACTGAATTGTGTCTATCCTGGCCCCTATGAAATCTAAGATCTGAGTAGGCTGAAGGGAGGATTTCTTGTGGCTGATCATCATCCCTAGATGGCGGGCGAGATGTAGGAAGTAGTCCCTTGCTGAACATAGTAGATGCCTGGTGGGGGCGGCTAGGAGCCAGTTGTCCAGATAAGGAAAAACCTGTATTCCCTGAAGCCTCAGGTGGGCCGCTACAACTGCCATGACTTTGGTGAACACCCTGGGGGCTGTGGTGAGACCGAAGGGTAGGACCCTGAACTGATAATGGCTGGCTCCCAGCCGAAATCGGAGAAACCTCCTGGATCGTCTGTCCATTAGAACGTGGAAGTACGCATCCTTGAGGTCTATAGAACACATCCAGTCATTCTCCTGTATAAGTGTGAGAATGGATTGAATGGTGACCATCCGGAACTTTTCTTTGGCGACTGACAGGTTCAGTGTGGACAGGTCGAGAATTGGCCGGAAGTCCCCCGTCTTTTTTGGCACCAAAAAGAACATGGTGTAAAATTGATTGACCGGGGGGGGACGTGCTGGATGGCTCTTTTTTAGTAGCTCTTTTATTTTGAAGGCTGCTACTTCCCTCTGATTGGGTGGGACATCGGGGAGGCACACCGACCGGGGAAGAAAACTTAGGAATGGAATTGAGTAACCTCTGGATATGATCCGGAGCACCCAGAGATCTGTCGTAATAGACTCCCAATGTGCTAGATGCTCTGAGAAGCACCCCCGATTGCCTCCAGAGAGGAGCAGTCAGGCAACCCCTCAGACTTGCGGTGCGGGTAGATCGGAAAAGGGTTCCCTCGACCCGAAATTCTTCAGCCCCTCTCTGCCTCTGGGCCGGCATCCACCCTGTCCTCCTCTGCCTCGGGATTGTTGGGATTTCCGGAACCACATCTTCTTCTGTCCTCTTTGGTTCCTGCAGAAGGACCTCTGAGGAGCCAAGAAGCAGATCCCGACGACAGACGTTTTCCCATCCTTCTCGCTCTGGAGTAGTGTATCGTGGATGTTTTTGCCAAAAAGTGTAGAACCGTCAAAGGGGGGCATTCGCGAAGGATGCCTTGAAGGGTTCTGCAAGGTCGCAGAGACGGAACCAGGCCTGTCCTCGTAAGACAATGCCTGCTCCGCTGGCTCTAGCCTCTCCCTCTGTGGCATGGGAGAGAAGCCGCATAGAGGTGTTTGTGATAGACTTAAGAGTGGCCATTCGAGACGAGAAGGTCCGTTTGTCCTCGGCCGACATGGACTCTGGGGGTGACCCAGCGTACTCTTTGATTAGGTCCCACTGGAGCCAAAGTACATGTGCCATATAGTTCAGTGACCTGACAGAGAAGGTCGCTGAAGCGAACATCCACCTTCCAAGGCAGTCCATCGTCTGAGACTCCTTGTCTGGAGGATGTACCGAGGAACTCTCCTGTGCCAATTCTTCATGGTAGCAGCCACCACTACCATGGCATCTACCGGGGCACCCTTGCTCCAAACTGTCCTGTCTGTGGGGGGGGGGTCCGGTCTCTTAGGTATTGGCTCCACAGTGTCCGGCTCCTTCCATGCCCTGGTAGTTATGAGGTCCACCAGGGGATCAGTGGGAGGGGACACCCAAGAGGTAGATGGGCCTGTGTCGAACTCCTTCAGAAACACAGACTCATCCGAGGAAGGCTTTTGGGCTGACCACCCCCCGCTAATACAAAGCATTTCCATAATGTCTCCAAAGGAGACGTCCTCGGGGGGTGACCTGGGGGAACCTTCCCCTTCCTCCAAGTCCCTGTCATCTGTGAGGGACTCGGGTGAGTCCAAGCACCTCTTCTTACACTTTCGTTTGTGAGGAACCTCCTCGGGGGGGCTGTCCGAGGAGGGCTCACCAACAATGTCCTGTTCCTCTACAGGAACCATCTGGGACGTAGGCACAGGCTGTCCCTGGGGCCGGGTGATGGAAGTCAGGCACGTCTGAGAGGGAATGGCGGGTGGATCCGTAGCAAGAACCTGCGGCCTCGAATCCCTTGAAAGAACCCTCTCCACAACGTCGAATGTCGAGGGTGAGCTGCTTTCCCTAGGATCCGAAAGCAGCCCCCTCGGATCCGGTGTGTGGATCAGCGCCAGAGATGACCCGATCGGTTCCGAAAGAATAGTGCGCTCCGACCTCAATGGAGCCGAAGGCACACTGAGCCCTCTGGATCCGACACTCAGCTCATGGCCCCGAGAGCTCGGATCCGAAAAGAGACCCAACAAACTCGAATGTGCAGTCGACGCCGAAGTAGGAAACACTGTCGGCGCCGACATCACCCCGTCTCCGAAGCTACCCGGATCCGACAGCTCTGAATCCCGATAGTGGGTCGGAGAAGGAGCAATGGGGGTGAAAAATGGGGTCGAGCAAGAGCACTCCCATCTGCATCTGGGCATGAAGAAATCAACGCATCATCCGGACCATGTCCGCATCGGGTAAACTTCTGGTTGACCTGGATGAGGCTGCCGAGACTGGCCGGGAAGGCCACCTGGACGACCTCGAAGGTGACCAGGTCTCCTCCTCTGGCTCCGAGGAGAATCGTGGAGAATGAAGCCGGGAGGGGGGAGACCTGGAGACCTTAAGGAGGGGAGGCAATCTGCTTAGATGGCGGGGCCGACGGAACTGAATCGGTCCGCCTCTTGTGGCTACGATGCCTGTCCCTATCACGCTCCTTATCTTTCTTGTCCTTTTTTCTGGTATCCCTTTCCTCCTGAGCCGAAGAGGGAGTTTGAATCACGGCCAGGGGAGCAGGAACAATCACAGCAGCGGCTAGTGCCACAGAGGGGGAGGAGGACAAGGCCAAATCGGGGGCAAAAGGCCCGCAAGGACTAGCTTGGTCCTCCTATCCCTCAAAGCCCTGTGGTTGAAGGCTGCACAGATAGTGCAGCCTGACGAAAGGTGGTCCACGCCCAGGCAAATAATGCTATGAGTGTGGCCATCCACTGAGGACAGCTTATAGCCACACTCGGAGCATTTAGAAAAAATTGCTTTTGGGCCTTCAGACATTTTCGAAAAGAACAGGCCCACACACACACACCTTCACACACAGACAGAAAGGGGGGAGGGGAAATTAATATCTACACTAAAGCTAACGAGAAAAACTACCAAAAGTTTAAGGGAGAAAAGGGTACCACACACACCAAGTTTACAGAGATTTTTAAGGAAAAAAGTTTAAATATTTTACTTTAACTCACAAACCCAACGCTAGGAGCTCGTTCTCAGATGCTTCAAGAAGCCATGGCAAATGAGATCTGGGGGCTAGAGGGAGGTAGCAGGGTATTATGGGTAGGGGAGGAGCTTGGAGCTCGGATCTTTTGCTAGGAAAGCTGCTGGCTCGAATCCAAATCGGATCCGATACCCACAGGTTGCTGATCAAATGAAGTTAACTACTTCAGATGAAGGCTATTTTCCAAGAAAGGAATTTCAACTCTGCAGTTGCAGCTGGCTCAAAGAGAGGTACAGTAAGTTTTTCCAATACAAAGTTAAGGTCTCAGGCTGGAGTAGGGGCTCTCCTGGGTGGTCTTAAATTTTTGGCCCCTCTGAGGAATTGCTTCAGTAGTGGGTGATAGAAGAGGGGAGGCTCTGTATTATAACATGCTGAAATGGCAGAGGCATGAATTTTAATCGAAGAGAAGGAAAGGCCCTTGTGAAGCATCTCTGTTAAGTATTGAAGAATATGCGGTACCTGACGTACAGGCTAACACAGAAGGCCTTTGGCTAATGAAGTTCACCGATGACTACAAACTAGGAGCCATAGTCCCCAAATGATGTGGACATCCTACAGAAGAGACTCACTGAGACAGATGCCTGGTGTCAGATCCATAGCCGCAAGCTCAATGCCAAAAAATGCATTGTCATCCCCTTTGGTAAAAACTCTGTACCGATGAACTACCACATAGGTGGCAGTCTACTTAATGACGAATGTGTGATAAGAGACCTGGGGACCCAGGTGGACAGTAGCCTCTCCTTTGATAATCACATCGCCACAGTAGTCAGGAAATCCTTCTACGTAGCACACCTCATCACAAAAGGGTTTTTATCTAGGAAAAAAGAGGTCATTGTTCACCTCTGCTCTACACTCATTAGACCCATTATAGAGTACAATGCCCCTTTTGGAATGTACCTCACAAGACATCTGCAGCAGCTGGAAAGGCCACAGAAGTACCTCGCAAAGAGAATTACTGGCCTCAAACAGATGCCCTACACTGACCATCTCAAAAACCTCCAGCTTTACTCTGTAGCATATCGCCTACTCCAAAGTGATCTCTGCCTAACATATAAAGTTATGTCAAACCCAGAACTGTTGGACATGCTACACCTAAAGAAATCCCAATCCCTCTGAGCTACATGCTCTAGGGACCTAAACCTTGTCACCACAATAAACAGGACATGCTGGAGGGATAGAATACTTTCCCAGAGACTTTCCATACTCTGGAACAAGCTACACATCTATGTCAAGCAAAGTTCCTCATTAGCACTCTTCAAGAAAAATCTTGACAAGTGGATGGGAAACAGGAAAATAACCATCTTGGGTGGCGCAAGCCAGGGAACCTTGTTGGCTAGGCTTACATAGGCCCTTGGGCCGATAGCCTAGAAACTACCTATGAACTGGGCACTGTTGTGCCCATCCCCTGAGTTTGGCTCCAGGAACAGAATCTTTTCCACTTTTCAGCATAGGATTTTCTAGTACTAGGCCTCCTTGCCTTCAGAATGACATCCATCACTTGCTTACTGAGAGATGGTAATGGAGAGCTCAGATAATTAGCCAGGCTGCAAGGCTCAGGGTTTGAAGCTGGGGGTGCAAAATCTGGCCCTCTTGCTGGACAGCAGGAAGGGGTCGGAGGCAGGTGCCATGGTTCCAGCAGTGACACACTGCTTAAGAGGAGGTACCAGTGTTGGCATGGCCAGTCTGGTATAATGAGTATTGTTCTTGGTTTGTCCTGTTTGATCTTTAGTAGAACTTTGGAGAGGAGAGGCAGAGGGGGAAAGGCATAACCTGAGAGGTTTTCTCAGGTGAAGGACAGGGCATCCACTTTCCAAGCTTGTCTGTGGGGAGTCCTTGTGCAGAATATGTCCAATTGGTAGTTCTGAGGGGAGGCAAAAAGGTCTATCTCTGGGCTCCCCCATTTGTTTCTCAACACGTTAAATATCCTTGGTTCCAGTTTCCACTCATGTGGGTCCATGAGATTTCTGCTTAGGTCGTCTGCCAATGAGTTTACCTTGCCTGGCAGGAACTGAGCCTGTAGGTGCACTTGGTAGCTCAAGGCTGTGTTCCACAGAGCCATGGCTAGTCTGCAGAGGGGGTATGAGTGGGTTCCCCCTGCTTGTTTATGTACCACATAACAGTGGTGTTGTCTCTTTTTAACAATAATTGTCCTGGAAGGATGTGGTCCTTGAAGGCTGTCAGAGCATTTTGTACAGCTAACATTTCTTTTTGACTGATATGCAGGTGAATTTGACTCGGGTTCCATTTGTCCTGAATGCACTGCCCTGCCAAGTGAGCCCCCCATGCATAGTCCGATGCGTCTGTTGTTAGGATTTGGGCGGCAGGGGGTAGAGTGAATGGCAGTCCCTCGTTGAGGTAGCAGGCCTCTTCCCACCAAAGGAATTCTGTCTTTATACAAGGGATGATAGGAATCACTGTTTCCAGGTCCTGAAAATGTTGACACCACAGGCTTTTCAGATACCATTGTAGTTTCCTCATATGCAGTCTTGCATATGGAATTAGTAGGATGCAAGAGGCCATGAACCCTAGAGATTGCAGCATTTTCCTTGCAGTTAACTGGGTTTTTGTGGCCAGTAATTTGAAGAAGGCTGTCAGATAAACTTGTTTCTCTGGCGTGAGGTAGGCCTTCTGGGAAGTTGTGTTCAAGCTTGCTCCCAGAAATACAATTTGTTGACAGGGTACTAGATGAGATTTTTTTTCGTTTATGGCGTACCCCAGTGAGGCTAGCAGTTTCTTTACAAATGCCAGATGATTTAATAGTATGTCCTGGCTTTCTGCCTGAATTAGATAATCGTCCAGGTATGGGTATATTTGAATATTTCTTTGCCAGCAAAATGCAATGACTGGAGCTAGGCATTTTGTGAATACTCTGGGTGCAGTAGATAAGCCAAAGAGAGGTGCAAAGAACTGATAGTGCATGTAGCCTGCTCTGAAGCATAGGTATTTTCTGCAAGAATCCCTTATTGGGATGTGCAGGTAAGCTTCCTTTAAATCCAATGTTGCCAACCAGGCATTTTTGCCCAGCATGGGAAGCAGCTGATGAAGAGTTAGCATTCTGAATTTTGGAATTACCAAAAAGGTGTTTAGGATAAATAGGTCCAGGATAGGACACCAGGAGTTGCCTTTTCTGGGTACCAGGAAAAGTCTGGAGTAAAAACCTTGTCCCCATTCTCCTGCTGGGGCAGGCTGAATAGCCCTGATACTTAGAAGAGAGAGAACCTGCTGTTGAGCCTCTGCCCACTGATTTGGGGGAAGGTCTGGCCTTTTTTTTTGGGGTTTGTAAGGTGTGGAAGTGGAATCTGTATCCTTGGGAAACAATATTTAAAACCCATTTGTCTTGGGTAACGAGTTCCCAGTTATTTTCATGCAGGGCGATCTTTCCCCCTAAAGGTGTGGTCAGTTGAGCAGGGCTTGGAAGGTTTAAGGTTAAGTCATTGTGACAGTTTAGCATAGGGGGGTGTCTTACTACTTCCAGCTTTGTAAGTGGGAGCTCACTACTGCTTAGCCCTGTGAGTACCTTGAGACTGTGGCCTAGGTGGTCTGCTGTTCCTGGATTTGGACTGAGACAGCCTGAAAGAGACAGGAAAGGACCAGTTTCTTAGAAGGACAATGCCTACTAAATCTGGGCGGCTGTACTTGCAGGAAATCTTTAACAGTTTGCATAGATTTAGCTTTTTCCTCCATCTTTTTAAGAACTTCTTCTGCTTTGTTGCCAAACAGGTGGTCTTGGTTTAAGGGAGCATCCAGTAATTTGGCTTTAACATGATCTGGCAGAGTTTGCTCCTTAAGCCAAGCATGCCTTCTAAGAATAGACCCAGTAACTGCAGCCCTACAAGATGCCTCTAAGGAGTCAAAGCCACATTGCAAAGTATGTTTACCAACTTGTTCAGCAGAATACATTAAATCCTGTAATTCTTTATTTTCAGCACATTCAGGAATCAACATCAATTTCTGTTTAAGTAATCCAATAAGATGCTGCTGGTACTTTAACATATGAAACTGGCAGTTTAAGTCCCTAATGGCCAAAGTAGCAGAAGTGTATACCTTCTTACCCCATCTGTCCAGGACCCTGGAATCTCTATCAAAGGGGGTAGGATTTTTGGCAGTAGTAGCCTTAATACCTTTGGGTCCCTGTGAAATGGTCTCTGGGTCCGCAGTAGGATTCTTAAAGAGGAACTTGTGAGAATCAGGTACTCTGTAATACCTGTCAGGTTTCCTGGGAGCTGGAGGTAAGGTGTCTGGGGCCAAGCTAGATTCCAAGAAGGCATCATCTACAATGTCCAGTACAGAGGGGATAGCTAAAGGCCTGTATTGAGGAAGGAGTAAGAATTCCCTAAGCCTCTTTTTGGAGTCAGAGTAATCCTGGCTTTCCCAGCGGAAATGCTCCTTAAGAGTGTGCAAAGTTTCACCAAAAGAGAAATCTTCTGGAGGGGAAGCAGAGGGAATGGAGACCTCTGCATCAGAATTCTCATAGGTAGATAAGGGCAAATCCTGGTCATCAGAAGAAACAGAAATTTCAGAATCCTGATCAGAAGAATCAGAAGGGTGGCTTCCCCTAATTAGAGCAATAATGTCTTCAGCCATTCTTATTATTTGTTTTTTAGGCATATGGGCCTGACCATGTGGTTTGGACGTCGGTTTTCTAGGCGTGGATCGAGTCTTAGGCCTTGAAGAAGAAGATGGCGTCGGTTTGATATGCAAGTCGGTAGGCCTGAATACACCCTCAGAAGCCGGTGCCTGCACAGCAGCTTCGGACCCATCCAAGGTAGAGACATCCGCAGGTTCCATAGTCGAAGAAGCATCTCACGGCATACTGGTCTCCGAATGGGTCTCAGTAGAGGCCTACGTATCTGAAGTAGAGGTTATCAGGGGCTGCGAAAGCGCCTCACTGAGTACCGGTGAACTGGCAACTAGCTTAACGGAAACATCGCTATCAGCTTTGAACCTATGCGGTCGGTCTCTGTCTTTATCTTTATGTTTTTTTGGAATGTCGGTAGTTGGATGGCTTACCGAAGCCATTTCTGGATAACTGAACCGAGTACCGAAATAGTTAGATGTGAAAATGAACCGACGAAGAATAGTACGAGGATTGAATAAGGCACAAAACTGACAGCGAGGTACGTCGTGGTCTGGGCCTAAGCAAGGAATGCAGTACGAATTAAAATCTTTATGAGGTATTTGCTTTCCACAAGAAATACAATTGTCAACTTTTACTGACATCGGTTTAGAGCAAGAAAACAGATCCCCAATGGGGTACTTAACTTTTTAGAAGACTTCGGTTCTGAAACTCGAAAATGAAAATTTCAGGAGTCGGCCGACCGGCACTTCTGAACTGCTTCTGCTTCGGGCACCGCACAGCAAGAAAGACTGATGTAATGGTGTCGGCTGCATGCTTTATACCCCTGACTACCTGATGTTATGGAAGAAGAGACAGCAACAGACACAGGACCCAAAAGTTTGATAATCAGGCCAGCTGAGGGGCACCTGCAAGCAGATAACCCAAATGTAATGACTGCCACAGTGAAACACGAAGAACATCATGTTAATGTCCCAGCATATCCTTCTTCATCTCTGGATTATTTACATGAAAAACAGAAGGGCTAAAACTCTCATGGCATTGTAACGCTGGCCTTCTTAAAGATCCTCACAGATTAATACCCTAGTAAGTACCTATGAACCTATACATAGATGAACTGGTAAAACTGCAAAAATCAGTGGTTAAAATGGAAAAAAAATGGCTGGCAGAGAATGAGGCTTCTGAAGAAGAGAAGTTTCAAAGAGCAGTGGAGTTAGAAATCAGAGCATGCAAAGAAGATATGAGAGTTTCTGTTGTACCAGAGAAAGCTGAAGGAACAGACTGTATACATTTCATGAAAGTAAATATAAGCAACTAGACTGGTGCCCAACAGCGGGATCTGTTAAATGAGGGCATACAGTATGTATGCTCCAAATCTGGCCATGAGAAAGCAGCCCAGACCTACTCTAATAAAGATGAAATCATGCAAGAAGGACTTGCTCCTGACAAATTGCAACAGAAGGGAAAAGTATTAAAAATTGGAGACAGGAAAGTGTTTCTAGAAAATGATTATTCACTGTACACCAGGCAGAACAGAAGTAAATGTATCACCGCAGTTGAGGACTGTCAAGAGGTAGGTGTAAGATTCAAGCTGTAGTATCCAGCTGTCTTCAGAAGAGTTTTTACTGGAGGATTACGATATTTGTGGATGCAGAGCAGGCTAATGAGGAAATCAAAATGAACACCCAACAGAAAATTACCAGGCAAAAAGGAACTATGCTCCTCATTCTTCTGAAAATACAAACAGCCTTTGCCAGTGTGAAACAGTTTACACAGGAAAAAGTTTGAGCAACAGAAAAAAGCATATGCATCTCCTCCCCCCAAAATTAGCAACCTCATAGAGGCTGAATGGCTCCAAAGTGACCAGAAAATGTGGACTATGCGCTGATTAATTCTGTGTTAATCTAGTAGTAATCTAGTAATTTCTTACTAGTTCAGTCTAACAAGTTTTTTTTTTTGCCTTTTGTGAATATATTGTGACTAATGTAACTACTGCATACTAATTGCAGTACTATAAGTTTTTGTAAAATTGTAAACAATTTATAACAATCACTGACTGTGTCCACACAATATTGGTTTGCATATATAACATTGTATTGTATTTCTCTTATATGTGGAGCTTTTCTCCCTGGGCCTCCGCTGAAAATGGGCTACTTAGCCCAGTAGGACCACCCCGGTAAACAAATGTAAATAAATAAATAAAAGATGGAATATGGTGTTCTTCAGCTGAGTTCATGGCATTTCGTGTTTATGAACACCAATATGATATCAGAAATAGTAAAGATAAAAATGCCTTAACAAAACATCTTAAGGAAGACCTCAGTCATAGTTTTAAAACTGTGGTAATAGGACAAGTAGAGAAACAACACATGGAAGCCCTTGGCAACTGTTATTTGAAAAAAAAAAAAGAGTTATACTGGCAGATAATCCTGAATGCCAGTACACGACCGGGCCTTAATGAACAAACATCCATCAGTTGTCTATTAAAACTAAAAGCTTTAGTGAGGTAACTATAAAATTACACAAAACATTTGTAGTATGACATCTATTTTTTTCTGTACGATGATTTGAATTTTATATATAAATATATACAAACAATATCATTCTTTTAGATGTATCATAATTCATGTTTTTATACTTTTGTACATTTTATTCAGATTTTTAGCTGTGTAATTGTTACTCAAATTTATTGAAGTTTTATATGCGTTTAGAATGGGGTACACAATAAATTTTGTCAAGTCACTTTAAATGTACTTTGAAAGCACCACTTGTTACATCACAATGATCATGTGATCTTAACCAGGAAATTTAAACTGTGTCAGTTTGTTTCACCATTACCTGATGAAGTTTATTATGGAATAAACAAAAGCGCTAATCTTCACAAGTTTCTGTTGCTCCTTTTCTAAATTGGAATACACATTTGTTAGTTTGTGACTGGTTGAAGTCTCTGCAGACTTGCTGCTTTTTTCTTGGTTGTTTATGTAAGGTCTGGTTTTCTTCGGAATGATTAGTTCCATGATAAGACTTTCCATGGCTTTGCATATGAGGCTAGTTAGACTTATGGGTCCGCAATCACCTAGTTCTGCGGAAAGTCTTACTTTATACAGGAGAACGGCTGTAGCTGTTCTCCATTCACTTGGTAAAAAAACTGCATGGAGGCAGAGTCTGAACAGTGTTATTCAGGATCTTTCCCCTCCACATAGGCTTTCCACAGCCCACGCCCCATCCCACCCCCAGTCAGGACTGTTTGCCTTTTTCCTAAAACTATTGTTCTTTTGAGTTATGATAAAGGCAGGTTCACTGAGTGTAATTCCATCCAAAAGCACCAAAAAAAAAAAAAAACAGGAAATGCAGGAAAAATGTGTAGGGAGAACAAGTAACTCTCATATTAAAGAATTTCAGTGATGAATTATTAATATGCCTACCAAAGAACAGCCAAGATTTTCTAATGCTCCCGTTGATGTTTCCCCTGAAAATATTATTGCATTACTGTTAGAAGATTTTAATTAAGCACTGACCAGATGCCTTTAAAAACAGTTCCAAGATTCACTTCAAACACAAATCCTGTCTCTGAAATGCGTGAAAGATAAAACAGTGAGATTTTGAAAGCCTATATGTAGGAACAGAGAATGTGTTGTGACTTTAAGAAGCATTCCAAAGTGAGGACACTTGCATTTAAATAAGAGAGCATGTGTAGGCAGCAGTGCCATTTTGAGTGAACAGCCAGAACATGTACGAGTGCAGTAGTCATTCTATTTATAAGTTCACTTAAGTTCAATTTACCGAGCCTCAATCCTGATGCATTTGTATGTAATAAAGCTGCTTGAACAGAACCCACAAGTGTTTGTTTTATCCTGACTGGACGAGCGACATGGTGTTAGAACTGGGATGTCTGAATGACATAGTGTTAGAACTGGCATGTCTAAATGATATGATGTTAGGAGTAGCATGCCTGAACGACATGGTGTTAGGAGTAGCATGCCTGAATGACATGGTACCAGAAGTGGCGTATCTGAACAACATGGTGTTAGAAGTTTCATCCCAACCTACTCCACGATTGAAAATCAGAAATGAATTTCAGGTAATAAAAAACCCGCAAAAATGATTTATTTCATAAAGAAAATAATACACAGCATTTGCAAAGCACAAAATGTATTACTAATCAAACACAAAGCACAAACCATATTTCTGATTAAACAAAATGTTCGAAACCATGATATCTGATAAAATTTGAAATATTTGAGAGCGTTCAGAACTACTTCTGATCTGCATGATGAGCATGTTAAAAGTAAAATGAGCACAAGAAAAGTATAACGACCATGACAGAAGTCAAATGAGCATAATGAGTACAATAAAAGGGTAAAATGAGCATGGAAAAGCAAAGCGACTGCATTTTTTTTAGTAAACGACCACATTTTTTTGATATGAGCTACTATTTTGCATTGACTAAAGCTATTCAAAGTATAACTGGAATTGTTCAAAGTATTTCAGAGTGTGCAAAGTGTTTGCAGTGTGTGCTTTATTACAGTGCAATTATTTCAAAGTGTTTACTGTGTGCAAAGTGCAATTATTTCGCAAAGTGCAGTCAGAATATAGTCATTTCGAAAAGTTTCTTGTGCTGTGTACAATTCATTCAGGAAGTGCTATCATTTTGAATTGTTTCTTACACTGTACAGAATTATTTCGCAAAGTACAGTCATTTTGAGAAGTCTCTTGTGCTGTATACAATTATTTGCAAAGTGCAGTCATTTCAAAGTGTTTCTTACACTGTTAAGAGTGGTTTAGCAAAGTACAGTGATTTCAAAGTGTTCTTGTGCTATGGAGACTTAATTTCGTAAAGTGCAGTTATTTCGGAGAGTCTATTTTGCTGTTGAGCATAATTACAAGGTTTCTGCATAACATTTGTCCATTTGCAGATGTATATGTGTGTATATGTTCGTACATAATTCCAAGGGTCTTTATTATTGTGTGTTAGCATAGCAGAGGTATTTCACAGACCCAGTCCACTTGTGTTTGATCACAATACTTCAGAAAATTGGAGGGTATTTGAGCAGGAATACGATATTTCATACAAGCAGCTTTTTCTGACAAAGATGCACACAGTAGGGCATTTATTCTGCTTAATCTAGTGGGGTCAGAAGCCACTGAGAGTGTTCATTTGTGTATGCACCAGCTGTATCTGCAGAAGGGGAAAACCATCATATTGTTGTACAAGCTGAATTAACAGAGTTCACTCAGTGCTTGAAATATAAATTTAGAGAAATGTGTAACCCCAGATAAATGTTACATTGGAGAGGCACTTATTTTATATGAGAGACAAAAAGTCACATGAAACTTTTGCAGCTTACATTACTGACTTAAGAAACAAAGCTAAAACACGCAGCTTTGGTGATCTGAAAGATGAGCTGATAAAAAACAGGCTTGTGTATGGTGTTAATAATGCTGTGGTGAGAAAGATTTTGCTTCGAGACAGTGATTTAATGTTAAACAAAGCCATACAGATTTGTCAACTAAACAAGCTTACAGAAAGACACACAAACATGCTTGCAAGTGACAAGAGCATGATTTTAGCAGCCTCTAGAGCAAACATAGACAGCATGCAGCACGTGGCTAACAGAAACAGGCCTAAGCACATGGCAGCTGCAGTCCCTGTGGGATTTCCAGGGAGAGACTGTAACTTTCCAGCAAGTTCTAAGACTAGCACGGCAAAATGGGACATGCTCACTGCAGCACAAGAGTGAGTCAGCAAAGCCCAAGTCAAGTCTCATTATTAACTGTCATAACTGTGGTGCCAATCACAAGTCCAAAAGAGAAAAGTGCTTAATATTTGGTCAGCAATGCCACAAGTGTAAAAATGGAACCACCTTCAAAAGCTTTGTAAATTAACCAAGCCTCATTCATTTATTAAAAAAAGCAAGTTAATCATATAGAAAGCTGCAACTCTACTTTCTGTGTAGATGGTGTATCAGTAGTTGGTGAAATTGTTAATGCAGTAGATTTGTTGGCAAAAAACAAAGCATTTTGTACAGTCCTGATTAATGGTAAACCCGCAGAGCTCAAAGTGGACACTGGTTCACAGTGTAATGTTATGTCAGCAGAAACATTTGCTAGAATATGAGCTGGTGAACAACTTAATTTGGCCAATTCTGGGAAGCTTGTTGCTTATGAATGTAAAGAGATTCAGATCGAAGCCTCAGTAATGCTTTCATGCTATTTAGCTGGGAACAGTTACAGCTTGCAATTTTATGTAGTCAAAAGACCTGTACAGTCATTATTAGGTCTCAGAGACAGTTTAAAAATGAAACTGCTTTCTTTTACCAAAGTCCATCATGTAAGCACATGTCCTAGTTCCAGTTTTACCAATGCTATTTTCACAGAGTATGCTGATATTTTTGAAGACAAGCTAGGTAAACTTCCAGTTGTGTACTCCAGGAAATTAGACCCAGAGGTCAGTCCAGTGATCAGACCACTGTGAAGAGTTCTGATAGCTATGCAGGACAGAGTCAAAGTCCAGTTAGATAAAATAGTGCAGCAAGGTGTAATTTGTCCATTTACCGAACCAATTGAATGGGTGTCTTCCATGGTAGCCACTCATAAGAAAAGCTCAGATGAAATCAGAATATGTACTGACCCAAGACACTTAAACCATTAAAGAGACCCCACCATCCTATGCATACAGTCGAGGAAGTTGCTACCCTCATGCCAAATGCCACTGTTTTTTCTGTCTTAGATGAAGAGAGTTCATTTTGGCAAGTAATGCTTGATTGCATATCTTCACTACTGACTACATTCAGCATGCCATTTGGTAGATACAGATTTCTCACAATGTCTTTTGGAATAAATTCTGCCAGTGAAGTCTTTCATTGTGCAATGGAGCAATTTTTTTCAGGCTATCCATGTGCTATAATAGTGGATAATTTACCAGTTGGAGGCAATGGTGAAGCAGAGCATGGCAGAAACCCCAAGAAAGTTCTGGAAAAAGCATGTGAAGTGATTCCAAAGCTCAATGCTCCGACATGTAAATTCAGGCTACCAGAAGTTACTTATGTTGGTCATTTATTTACCAGTTCAGGCTTACAACCAGATCCTTCCAAACAAACAGCCATTCTTGAGATGCCAGCCCCAGACAATGTCCAATCCTTAAAGCGTTTTCTTGGCATGGTTAGCTATTTGGGCAAATTTATACCAGACTTCAGTGAATTATCAGCGCCCTTAAGAGAGCTGCCACGCAAAAAATGTTAACTGGTCATGACTGGAACAACACCAGACAGCATTTGATGACCTGAAACAGAAAATTGCCAGTCCACCTACATTAAGATACTATGATGTCCACAAACCAGTAATTCTTTCCTGTGATGCTTCAAAGATTGGTCTTGGTGCAGTTATTCTTCAAGAGGGCAGACCAGTAGCCCTTGTGTCTAGAACTTTTACCCAAACTGAGATGCAGTATGCTCAGACTGAGAAGGAACTTTTGCCAACTGTGTTCACATGTTCGAAGTTCCATGATTATATTTATGGCCTAGCTATCCAGAATGAGACTAATCATCAAACTCTAGTCATTATTTTAAAGAAGTCTATGCATACAGCTCCAGCAAGACTCCAAAGAATGATGTTCAGATTACAAAAGTACAACTTCAAAATGGTCTATACAAAAGGCAAACTTCTTTATCTGGCTGACACCTTATCAAGATTGCCCAGAAATAAGACAGAAAAGCTTGATACAGAGAATTTTGACTTTGATGTCATGGAAGTGAGTAATTTTTCTACCACAAGACATGATGAACTAAGAGGTCATACAAAGACTAATCCAATTTTACAAAAGCTCAACCACTTCATCAATGTTGGATGGCCATCAAAGCAATCTTGTGTACCAACAGAAGTGCAACCTTATTTTCCATACAGAGATGAGATGCTGATGGAAGATGGTATCATTTTCAAAGGTCCTAAAGTTGTTGTTACTACTTCCTTAAAACATGAGTACATCCAAATTTTGCATCGTGGCCACCCAGGTTTCGAAGCTAACAAAAGAACGGCAAGAGGATCTTGGCCTTCTCTGTCAAAGGATATCAATAAAGTACTTTCATTTTGTTTGGTGTGTAATAGTACTAAACTGCATTTGCAAAAACAGCTGCTTTAGCTAAGCCAGATTCCTGAACTACCTTGGTCAACAGTAGCCACTGACATATTCAAATGGAACAGCCAACATTACTTAGTGTTGGTAGACTCTTACCTGAATTGGTTCGAGATTGATCTGTTACCTAACCTAACGTCCAGTACTGCCACTACTAAGTTGAAACAAAATTTCTCTGTCTAGGGTAGTCCACACAAAGTTATTTCTGACAACGGTGCCCAGTTTACCAGTCAGCTATTTCAGAAATTTGCAAAAGAGTAGGCCTAGCTGAACGTGCAGTAAAAAAGTGCAAAGCAATTACTAGAGAGGTCAAAGCGTGACAATACCGATGTTTTCTTGAATTTGCTTAATCTCAGAAATATACTCCATGACAATTTACTTGGATCACTTGCTCAGCGACTTCTGTCTAGGCAAACCAGAACAACCTTGCCTATAAGTTCCAGTTTGTTGGTGCCTAATGTTAAAAACACCAGAGCAATCAAAGCTCAACTATTCAAAAAACATTAATTCCAGAAGTCCAACTAGGATAAAATAAGCAGATTTCTTTGACCATTGAAAGAAGGAGAGATAGTGAGGATGCAAACAACGAAAGGTTTTGATCGAATTAGTCAAGTGAGAGGTGTATGTGCCGAGTCAAGATCTTACTTAGTAGAATCTGAGGGTATAGAACACAGAAGAAATCGCAGGCAACTTCTTCTGGTGTCAGAATCAATATTGCAGCATCGTACCTGTGATACAGACTGTAGATCCCATAGCAATCCAGACAATGTTTCTGTTGAAGGACATGTCTCAGTACCTATTCCATTCATGATGATGTCTCGGACGTCCCTGAAGTTGAACATTCATTAAAGACAGTCCCTATTGCTAAACCCAGTCCTAATTTTTATGTCACATGATCAGGTATGTACAAACCTAGTGTAAAATACACAGCAATCTGGACATGACTGATTTACTTGTAATTAGTCCTGTATAACTACATGTCAATGATTATTGTCATTATTACTATGCATGACTTGTTTCTCAAAGAGGGAGGATGTAGAACAGAGCATGTGTTGTGACTTTAAGAAGTATTTCAAAGTGAGGGCACATGCATATAGAGAGCATGTGCAGGCAACAGTGCCATTTTGAGATAACAGCCACAGTGTTAACATGTGTGAGTGCAGTACTCAGTCTATTTATAAGTTTATTTAAGTTACTCTGCCTCAATCTTGATGTGTTTGTATATAATAAGCTACTTGAACCAAACCCACAACTGTTCGCCTGTTTTGTCCTGACTGGATGAGTGACACTACACAAATCTTCTTTAAGAAGAAAAAATGCACTCTGTTGTAATGCCCCTTGATCTGGATCATGCACCCATAAAGAGAATAGATGACACTTGGCACAGTAGCACAAAGTTAAAAGTTAAAATAATTGCCGTTAAAGCAGTTTTTACTAAAGATACAACAAACAGGAAAAAACATCCTAGCCTTAATTTCTGAAATGAATTACTTAAGAAACTTGCAAGTAATCAGTTAAAAACAAATACCATCAAACACTGAATTCTACTTCTCACAGCTTGATAATTTCAAGTTCCCTTCACATATTCTTTAAAAGCAGATGCAGGGAATATAAGGTTTAGACAATGTTGTTGTGTCTTTCGGCTTTTCCCGGTTAGGGGTCGCCACAGCGGAACTCTGGTCCGCTAATGATTGGCAGTTGATTTTTACGTGCCAAGTTGCCAGCCCTAACACACAACCTTCAACGAAGGTACGCCCATTCACGCATGTCTCCACGCAGAAGACGCTCTAGCTGAGAGTCGAACCGGTCAGCGTCTTACTGTGAACCATACAAAATCAGTTTTATACTTTACCTGATACACTATTTAAAGCAGGGCAAACCTATCAAGCAGATACATCCCCGCAAGAATTTTATGTAGCTTGGTAGTTTCTTTCGTACCTTTACCAAACACATACTCTAGGATGGTCTTCACAGAAATAGTAAACAAACCAAGATTTAAAAAAACAATTACTTTTTAAGATGTGAGGTTTTCAAAAATTCTGTATTTTCTCAAAGAGAACTATAACTGCCAATAGTTTGCCATTTACTGAAACAATCTGGGCTATTTATCACAGCAGAGAAATGTTACGAGCTGCTAATGAGTGTCATCCTGTAGCTCTGATTTTGATTCCCTGTGTCTCCATACGGCTATTGTGTGGCTTAGAGGCAGAGCAACTCACTTAAAGAAACAGTGCTCTTGGGTTTCTTCTGAAAAACAGACACTTCTTTTTAGTGGGCTTCCATGGTTAGCAAACAATAAAGTAAAGAAAATATACAATCTAAAAAAATATTAGAGACTCAGAAACAACAACATAAGGAATAGCATTCTTGATGCTTGAGGCATAGCTTGAAAAACTAAACTTGAATTTCCTCCCAAACGTTTGGCTGTATAGTCATGCATCCTGGGCACTGTGACTGGCATCTCGGATAGCCAATGCAGGTCCTACAAGGAGGAAACAAACTCACTGCTGATGAAATATGAAACCAGCTACCAAGTCCCATACTTACTGCAATAACCATGTTATGGATAACTTTTAAATTTTTTTATTTTACCCCCTTTCAACTTGGCGATGGTACCTTCTATCCTGCTGTAAATACGGCAAAAGTCATATTTATATCTTAAAAATTTCACATCCAACTTTATTTTCTGTTTAAGTACCCCCAACTCAGTCTTTAAACAATCCATTCGTGTAGTGTAGTGTTTAATGAACATATCCAAAAACTCAATTCCTTGCCAATCAAACAATTTCAGTAAGTCCATATGGAAGTGAGAGTTTTGGATCAATCCAGTTGGGAACCACCACTGTCTCAGGGAATGTGTTGTCTCTGAATACATTCCATGAGGTAAGCAACTTCGAGTTGGAGCTTTTTAAATTTGATAAGCTTAGCATCAGCGTCTTTTAGATTAAAAACAATTATATTTTCACTTTGTTCAGTAGCCGTTGTTCGATTACGTACAGTCCCATCAGCCTGCTGAGTGTTAAATGTAGTATTTACGTTTAGCCAGTCACTATGGAGAGGAATAGTATCAATAATATTATGTCCATGATTATTAATGTTAATACTAGCATTAACCAAGCGATTAGTACTGTCGAGTGGAACCCCTTCTTGCAGGTTTTGAGAAATAGTTAAGTGTCCCGAAGAAATAGTAGTTAAAGACAAATTACCTTGGCTAATGCTGTTATCTTGATTTAAAATATTAGTACTTGGGAGATCTCTGTTGGCTAAGGAAACCGAATGTGCTTCATTCCAAGTAATTCTTTTAGCCAAATCATCGACCCGATTGGTCAACTGCTGGATAAGGAGTGTCAGATTCCCAATAGAGTTACTGCCATTCATAGAAATGTCCTTTTGGGAAAACAGTGAAGGAGAATTGGTGTTCCCTTTTGGTTCATAGCAAAACAAGCAACTCAGAAATGACAAAAAACACCATGTAAAGTACCAGAAATAAATGCCACCTTCTAATTGCAACACAAAACTCCAAAATGTATTATTAGCGCTTTTGTTCGCTCACAATGAAGGAACTTCTTCAGACATCAAATCACATTACTTCACAGTTTAAATAACACAGTTATTTATGACATCATAATCACTCTAAGTACATTTTCAAGTCCTTAAAAAACATTTAAATAAATATACACATATAAATATAAATAAACATTTAAATACACATTCTTAAAAATCTCTGTTTAGAATGATATCAAACCTGCTCCTTATAACTTTTTATCTAATTAAAGCTTTTAACTTTAAAACACATTTTAAAAAGCAGGCATCACTTAAGCCAGGGAAAGCAAAAGCATTAGTCTTCAGTTGCCAAAGTAACTCCCTCTTCTCAAGCCTTAATGACCAAGGTCCCCCTCTAGGGCTAATATCCATCTTTTCAACAATAATGGAGTGGAAATAATGATCAACCTGTTCTGAAATATGCCTTGCTAAAGCATTGCTTTTATCCTGTTTACTTATACTATGCTGATGCTCATAAATCCTCTGCTTGAAGTGCCTCCCCGTTTTTCCAATATAGAATGCAAGGGCATTGTTGGCATCTTGTAAATATTTCAGATGGTACATTAGGTTCTCTTGCTGGACGAGATTATAGCTGAAGTGGGGAGGAAAAGAAAAATAGGACATTTTCTACCTATCTTAAATAAAGGGTTAGTGATAACTGAACAACTAACCATAAACAGTAACCCCAGTGGGAGATCTGAAAAACTTGACTATAACATCAGTTTTTCAACATTTTTTTCAAGTGATGCTATGGACCTCAGGAAAAATATTGAGTAAAAACTGGGCACTAATAAAAGATGATAGCAATTTGAGGAATAAACTTGGATTTGAACCAAGAATTATTTTTAGGAGGGGCCTTAATTTGAAAGCACTTTTAAATAAGGAAATTAGGCCCTATATTCCCAATAAAGGCATGAAAAAGTGTGGTAGGTGCCCTTTTTGCAAGTATATAGAGGTTAGCCCCTTGATTAATATAGGAAATGTGAAACACACTTTGGCAGGGAAGTTTGATTGCAATACAAAAGGGGTAATTTATTTAGCAAGATGCCAACAATGCCCTGCGTTCTACATCGGAAAGATGGAGAGGCACTTCAAGCATAGGATTTATGAGCATCAGCATTGTATAAGGAAACAGGATAACAACAACGGTTTACCAAGGCATATTTCAGAACAGGTGGATCATTATTTCCACTACATTATTGTTGAAAAGGTGGATATTAGTCCTAGAGGGGGACCTTGGTCATTAAGGCTGGAGGACAGGGAGTTACTTTGGCAACTGAAGACTAATGCTTTTGCTTTCCTTGGCTTAAATGATGCCTGCTCTTTAAAATGTGTTTTAAAATTAAAAGCTTTAATTAGATAAAAAGTTATAAGGAGCAGGTTTGATATCATTATAAACAGAGATTTTTAAGAATGAGTATTTAGATGTTTATTTATATTTATACGTGTGTATTTATTTAAATGTTTTTAAGGGCTTGAAAAATGTACTTGGGAGTGGTTATGATGTCATAATTAATTGTGATTTGATGTCTGAAAAAGTTCCTTCATTGTGAGTGAATGAAAGCGCTAACAATACATTTTAGAGTTTTGTGTTGCAGTTAGAAGGTGGCGTTGATTTCTGGTACTTTATTTAGGTATCTCTGGACAATCCAACTTAAGCAGTAAGAGTAAAGAAAATGGTTAATGCTATTAGCCTAATTAAACAGCATATGTCTGAGACATGGAAGGCAATCAGTGCATTCAGAATAAACTCAAAATGATAAAAGGAGAACACAAAAATGACAAAGACAGTTAACATCAGAAACTACTTCAGACACTGAATGTGTACGATACCTGTACTAACCACTGGTCACTTGTTGCAGCTCTTAAATAGCAAACATTTAGAGAGTGGGAGAATTAATTCTTGGACAATTTTGGGAGAGATAATAGAAAATAAGGTTTCCAGAGAAGAACTAATTATGGACAATGAGTAATGTACATGAACTTGAGAGGTATGGTGGGACTGACCCTGGACGATATTGATTTATCAATTCAGAAAGTAGAATGGAATGTCTTAGGACAACAAACAATTTGCAACAATTAGGAATGTGGGAGGGATTACCCTAACAGTTTGGGTCAAAATGTTCAGAATATTAAAATTAAAGCCATACACCATGAGCTGAGACATATCACTATACAATTTTATTTCAAAATAAGATTCTGTAGGACCTTCAAGATTGAAGCACACTGATCAAATGCTTGTCTTCAGTTTTCCCAGTGTGAAAACAGAAACTGAGAAGGCAGAGTGCCAATGAATCTGATTTTGAGTAAATGTCTGTTACTGACTAGTGAGTACACTGGCTGTATGCCAGCACAGAAGAAATTTGGAAAACGTGAAAGAAAATAAACCAGGAAATATGAAGAGAAAAGAGTCTTGGAAGGATTTTGCAGCTGTGCAGCAGAAAGCAGTTCAAGATTCAGCTTTAGTTCAAGAGATGGCTTCCAGTAATTTTACAGGAAAAAAAAAATAAGTCAAATACACTCAGAGGTGATTAAAGTAAAAGAAACACTGAGGGAATGTATAAACTCAAACAATAAAAGACTGGAAATAGAAGAAACATTAACTAGCTGTTCAGATGAACTGATAAAACTGCAAAAATCAGAGGTTGAAATGAAGAAAATGTTGGATGAGTATAAGGCTTTTCAAGAAAAGCTACTTCACAAAAATGATAAGAGTTAGAAGACCTAAGCAGGTAGGCTTTAAGAATAAGACAGAATGATGAAAGCCATGAAAAATGCTAAGTTTCTCACATCTGCAAAGATATTAGCCTCTTTTTCATTAATAAATGTTCAGTGGGGATCAAGAAGTTTGCAGCTGAAGGCAACTGAACATTCTATTCTAAGTAAAATATACAAAGATTCATTGCTGAGTACTTTTCCACAGAGACCAACTGTCTGCAGGTACAAGCCATTAATTTTGAAAGTTCTTACATCCTCTGCTAAGAGAAATGCAAAATTTAAAGGTAAAATGTCAAACAGTTCAGTGAAAAAGTAAAGCCTGAAATTATGGGAAGTGAATAAGAGATGACGGACTCCCTACCAACCTTAGTACTTACATGCATTTAATAGAACAGTGTACAATTTAGTTGTATTTAAAGACAGCCAGTGCACTTTTTCTTAGAGCTAAAAGTTAAAGGTTTTATGAAAGCATGTAAGTTGTTTTCACATCTGGGAGGAGAACTGAGATAAGAAAATAATAGAGAGCAATCAGTGTAAGTTGAAACACAGGCTGTAGTACATACTTTAGCATGAGTAACCTTAATTTTAGGTTAGGTAATGCATGTGGGTGCAGCTGTCAATTTGGGGCAATTCTGTCTATCTGGAGGGGTAAACATTTTTGAAGATGTTAACAGTTTTGTGTGTTGCTTCTAAGTTAATAGCAGGTGGGGTTGAAAACGTATTTAGATTTTTCTTTGAGGATTTAATTAAAACAAAAAAAGAAGTCTTGAAAAATGTGACATGGGTTCAAATGTTGATGAGAAGAAATGACTCTATAAAAGATCAGCCTTCCAGTCATTAGTATCTGCATATAACACCAAAGCTGGAAACACACATTAAAAAAAACCATAATGTATGATAGGTGGGAAATAGCTTTTTATCATAATGGTTTTGTTATCTATATTTCTTGGAATATAAACTGCCTTACAGATATACACAATAAGGCTAGACTACTGATTATATTAAGACATACACAGAGCAAATAGCAATGCTGCAGCATATGTATGTGAAAAGAAATGAGCATGTGAATTTGACAAAGAAAGGATCTCACTATGAATATTCAGTGCAATATGAACAAAGGAAAGAGGGAGTAATTATATTAAGTGCTAGAAGGGTTCCAATACTGAAAGAAGAGGAAAAAGACAATAATGGTAGATTTATGGTAGCAAGGAGCTACTGGCAAGGGAGGATTCTGCTGGTGTGAATTTATATTGCACCAAAACCTGCTGTTATGGAGCCTGGGGAAATAACCAGCTTTCAGCAGGAAATATTACTTATAAGTGGTGACTGGAACTTGATTTGCAGTAGTGAGGTTGCATCATGAGGCCCTAGAAGGAAAACAAAAGAAGGCAAATTTCTGAAGAAATTTATGAAAATATGTGACATGGAAGATGTGAAGTCAGTAGCAGGAACTCAGACAAAATTTACATATTATTCCCCAAGGTACATTGGATTAGACGGAAATTATATTTCATATGAAAATTTGCATTTAACTGAAAGCCAAGACCCACATCCAATAATGATTCATCACTAAAACCTAAGATAAAAATGCAGGGTAATGAAGTAAAAATGAGGCACTGGCACTTTCCCACCTATCTGTTGAAAAGAGAAGAATTTAAGGAATGAGCACTGGAAATTATTCAAGAGTTATAGAGAAAAATAGAAATATTTTTGGAAGTTATAGCTAGTGAATGGAATAAAAAATAAAGTGGAGTTTAAAAAAAGGGTGGTAAAAAGGGAAAGAGATATGATTAAGAAGTAATATGAATTACTTAGAGGAGATAACCAAAGTTAAAGTACTGCAGAATAAGCGAAATTTCACAGAACAAGAGACACAGATGGTCAGTGCAAAGAGGAAAATAAGGGAGTATCTGCATAATATGCATGAGTTTAAAAACATTACTGTTAAGAAACTACTTTTTGATAATAACTCCAGAGCACAAAATATTTTAGCACAACAACAGCAGAAAGTATAAAGGGGTATTGCCAAACTTATGGAGCCTATAACATGAAAGATAGCAAGAGATCATCTACCGGTTTTAGAGATATTTCAGAAATTTTATGAAAATTTGCATAAAGCAGAGAAATGTGGAAATCAGTAAAGAACAGAAAAATAAATACTTATAGAAGACTTAATTATGCCAAGGTTAGATGTAGATGAGGTTCAACAACTAACAGTTAAGATAGGAGGGGATGATATAAAATGGTGATGCATAATTGATCTTCAGGATAGTCTCCAGGAACAGATGGTATTGCTGTAGAAGTATGGAAGTTAGGATGGAAGAAAGTGATAAAGATAAGGAAGATTTTCCAACATCTTGGAAGAAAGCTGTGGTGGCTATATTACCTAAGGAGGGTAATGACCAATCAAACCCAGCTTCATACAGATACATTTTAATTTTAATCCGTGATTATAAAGCGTTTATGTCTATACTAACTAAAAAAATGCCAAGGATGATGTTAAAATTGAGAGATATGAATCAATGTGGTTCTGAGGAGGGAAGACAAACATTTGACAACATGAACAGAAAAACTATGATCCAGAGGGAATCAGAATGTAAGAGAATACTGCTGTTGTTTGTGGGTCATGATACAGAGAAAGAATGCAACAGAGTAAGCTGGGATTTTACGAGTAAGTTAATGGAATCATTTGCATTTCCCAATACAATAATAAGGTTAATTAGGTGGATATATGAGGGATCACAGGTAAAAGTTAAAGTGGGAGGGTATCTCTCTGATAAGTTGTGTTTGAACAAAAGAACCAGGCAGGAGTGTCCTCTTTTGCCTTTATTTGCTTTATATTTAGAGCCACTGGCAAAGAAAATAAGGGACACAGAAATGCAAGGATGTAATTGGTTATAGTAATCAAGAAAAGTTGGTTTTATTTGGTGACGATATTATTTTGTACCTGTACCTGACAAGTCCGAAAATAGGACCTCTAAGTGTTGTGGAACATTTTGAAACAGTTTCAAGTATTTTTGGGATATAAAATTAATGAAGATAAAATCAAGGCTATAGCCATAAATTATGTACCCCCCACATGAATTGACTCATCAGTACCCATATTTATGGGGACACAAAAAGATGAAGTATTTAGGAGTATGGATTAAAATGGTTTCTACTATGGCTGCTAAGGATATGTTGGAAGACAATAACCAAAAGGTAATACAAAAAGTGAGAAACTAGAAGCTCTTGTTTTTGGATATAGATAGTAAGATCCAAACAATGAAAATGTTTTTAGTACCTTTAATTTTATATGTGAGTCATGCATATTTTTATTAACCAGAGGAGAAGTTGTGGACAATAATTAATGAAGTGTTGAAGAAATTTATCTGTGAGGGAAAGAGGGCAAAAGTTAAGTGGGATACGTTGATCTTTCCAATAAAGCAAAGTGGTTTAGAATTACTTGATTTGAAGGGATATTTTAGAGCTATATGGTTACGGCTAATATACATAACACAAGCAGAAGGTTATAATTCTAATTGGAAATGGATAATGATAAAGTGGGGTGAGTCAAGAAATAAAGTGAGTGTGGGATTTTTGATGCTGATCCTTAACGAGAATAACAACCATATAGAATATTACATTCATAAAGTAGCAGAAAGTATTCCAAGAACTAAGCCAACACAACAATGGAGAAGGGAGATTTTGCCAGTAGGGATAACTGCAAGTAGGGATACATAAAATAATCAAGAGCTGGAATTTATTGAAGAGAACTGGCAAAAGAACCAAGGTATTGAGTGGAAATAACTAGACAGGGAAAGGTAACAGAGCGGGATGAGACATATGAGCTGCAGGCTAGACATTGCCTTCTCTACCAAGGACTGATAGCAAAGAGAAAAAGATTGAGGAAGCCTAAGTGAAACACTTGCTCTGGTGGAGTTTTCAGTCGAATCTAGAACATAATCTGATGTTAAAAAAGGGATAATTAGTAGGACGCATAAAATATTGCATGATAACTATAAGAATCAATCACAGAAAGTCAGAAAAAATTGGAAAGAGAGACTGGAAAAGCAACTTACCACAGAACAATGGGATGACATGTATATGGCTCCCAAGTATGCAACAAAGTCCAGAAGATTTAGGATCTTTGCTTGGAAGGGTTTGCATAAGTATTTTTATATCACAAGTAGACTTCAAAGAATTGGAGGTATGATGGGAAAGAAAGAAGTATGTGTTTTGGGAGTGTAACATGTTGACAGATTTAAAAAATTCCCTACAGAGTACTTTTAGTAATTTTAGATAAGCAAATGATTGTAACCAAAGATATGATTTTTTGAGCTGGAACACACTGGATCTGAACTGCCTAGCTGTTTGAAGTCCTTATTAAGTTTAATTATGCTGGCTGCCAAAAAAGCACTTTCTAGAAAATGGAAATCAAAGTCTAAAGCAACTGTATTTGAAGTACTGATTATAAAAGAACTAGCTAGAAATAAATAGAAATTGTGGGAACAATACAATCATAATAACGTTCAGTAGGAGGGGGAGTGAGGTTTGAGGAAAGGCAGGAATTCAGCAATTTATATAATGCTTAACTGATAATTACAAAGAAAAGATATGTGATGTATAATGTAAGTAAATGGAAAAATGTTAATATGTCTTTTTTCTTTCTTTTTTTAATGTATGTCTGCCTATGTCTTAAGTGATAAGATTCTGCAGCCACTGAACATTATTTGATGTCTAAAATACATTTTCAGGAAGAAATAAGGAAAGGTGGTACATGGAATAAGGTTCCAAAGAAGATTCTTTGAAGATACAGTGCAAAAAATTTAATTTAAGATTAGTTATTAGGAAATGTTCCTTAAAACAGATGCAAACTCAAAACACTGGCACCTAAATTTTTTTCTGAACAAACCTTTGAATCATCTTGTAGACTTTACAACATAAACTCTGAGGCTTCATTGTGCAATTTCAAACTAAAAGCACATTTCATAGTCACTGTTTACTTTATTTATGCTTCCTGACTGAAACCACCTTTTGAGATGAAAATGTGCAAAGACAGTGCGCATATGTTGGTTAGGTCCTAGACAGGGTACGTTGAACTTTAAGGAACTGTTGATCAGAGTAAAAGAAGAATCCTAACTCAAAATACAAGTAACAATTATGAACTTTCATAATTCTCATCACATGGGGTTTATTAGCTGATGTATGAACTGTCAGTGTACAGTTCTGTTTTAAAAGGTGATTTTCTGTGGCTGTGCAAAATTATGTTTTCTAACAAAGTTGCACAATGACAGTGCTGATATGGAGACCCATGCATGGTATTTTGAAAATCTTTTAGCTTTGAAGAAATACAAAGTTGTGATCATTTGCAAAATGTCTAAAGAAAACAGGAAAACCAAAACACTGCAATTTTGTCAGTAAGGAGCAGGCTGCCAAGGACTGAGACTAGTCCCCAGAACAGGAAAGAAGACTATGCAGCAGGTTGGAAGACAGGGCAGTCTTGGAGGTGAGCCAGATGACTATGAGGATGTGTGGGACAATGAAGGTGGATATTCCTCCACTTAAGAAACAGTATGCGAGTACGGCATGGAATGGAAGCACATTAGAATCAAAGCTGCAGTTCCTACTTTGTCATGTCTCATTCAGATATTCTAAGCTGTGGTTCTTATTTTGTCATGTCTCATTCAGCTATCCTAACTACGCTGTTTTGTGGGGGAATAAGCAGACCCAGTTTCATTACAAAAGGGTTCATGCTGAGAGGGGGGTACACTCCAGCAGAATTCCATTCACATGGGATCATCATTAAGGACAGAGGAATGCAGTGCTGAACTGCAGTGGGTACATGCAGACTTTTTTAATGTCTACGGGTGCACAAGGAGCCTGTCAAAATTACAGATTAAAATGTTGTTTATATTATTAGAGTATCCTGAGTATTTCGTAAACTGGGGGACACCAGTGAAACTGCAAACAGGCTGCAAAAATCGAGTGTGTTAAGACGATATGAAAAAAGTGCATATATTTTTCACCAAGTTGTTACTGGATGAGGATTCTTGTGTGTGTGTGTGTGTGTGTGTGTGTGTGTGTGTGTGTGTGTGTGTGTGTGTGTGTGTGTGTGTGTGTAGGCATTTCAGAAGTACAGCTGAGGTTTCCAGTTCAGGAATTCTTTGACAAATAGTTTTATTGCTTTTCATAATGACAAGCAGTGAAATTGACATGTTAACTAATATGCAATAATTACATGACTTTTTGAAGGCCTGACATGCCTCACCATCACTGGGGTGATTTGTCTCAGTCTCTTAGCTTCCAAGTGATAAGATGGCATCACAGTTGTGGAATAATAAGCAGTAATAGCACGAACAACATCTAAATCAACTAATGAAGAAATGCAAGTTTAGGAATGTATGCACTCTGAAACCATTACTGCCAAGTGCTACTTCTACATTAATGCCTCCTGCTCAGGGAAACCAGCATGGTGTTTGCACATGTACTTAACTTAATAAAAACATGAGACTGACATCCTGACACCTAAAACCTGTCAATATTATTAAGAATTCAGTAGCACTGAAAGCAAAAGCTGAATGTCAGTATACCTACCACCTGCTGTAAGTGCACAGAGAATTCTTCAAGTGAACCAAATGAAAGGAAACAAACTCACAGCAGAGAGAGAGAGAGACTGATTAACCCCTTGCAAAACTGCTATGCATACTAACTGATGAGACTGCAGTAAATCTACTCCTCCCATTTTCTCACAAAAGATAAAAAGAATCCAAGAGTGACAAAACAACAGCATATGAATGTGAGGAACCTGGTAAGGCACTCTGCATTTACCAGCTGTTGATACTAATGGATCACAGTCCCCATGTAATATTGTTATATTAAATTATCATGCAGTCAGGAAGAAAGAAATCTAAAATAACGGTCCGTACATTAAAGGACATTACTACAACTGCTCTGACCAAAGAAAACTCTGTACAAACCTTCACTTTATCCAAGCAGCCATGTTCTTCAGCCAGTACTGTCACAATGTCATCAACACAACCTAAAAACAAAATAGGGAAATTGCAGGATAAGTGAGGTGGAAGGATAATTCAGTAATATTATACTTGTAATGACACTGAAGAAAAGAAAAAGTCTGTAGTTTTTACTTTTAAGACATCTTGTTGTCACTTTCATTTTAGTAGTTGTTACAATTTGGTGCTCTCACTGCCACAACCTGCATTTGATGCTTGGTTATGGAATTTCAATGGGTTTATGGGGCCATCTTATAGCACTGATCGTGTGTAGTGAGAGTACACAGACTACTGCTATTTTGCAGTAGGGTAAAACAAATACGTTAAACTGTAGCTTTTTGCAATGGTGTTTGCTTTTTGCTGCCTGCCTTAAACTGATATTAGCTCAGCATTTTTGCTGTCCACTAATAAATGCTTCATGAAGCTGAACTGGCTTGCTCCTATTGGAAACTATACAAAAGCTGCTTTGAACGCTTGATAATTAACTTGGAAGTCACTGTTTGCATTTATCTGAATTATTTATACTGCATTTGAATTAGTACACATAACCTGCTGAATATCTCTTGCTCTGTCTGCTTGTTTTCCACTTAATTTTACTATTTGAACTGTCTGCATCTGGCTTGTTGTGGGGTCCTTCTTTAAGCAGTGGCGATTTTGTAGTGAGAGTAGATTGATAGGTTAAGTGCTCAGCTTGCAACTGTTTTTCATTGGTCTTTATTTTTTATTGTCTGCCTGCTACCATAACTGTAGCTAAATAGCAGTTCATATGCACAAGTTAAGTTTTTCCCTTAGTCATCAATGTAAAAAATCATTCTTCCTTCCACTCTCTTAACAAAAGCTTCAGGAACCTGCACTGGCTTGCTCAACATGTCCCTTTTCTACACTGTAGTGAGATCCCAGAGTTGATATATATAGTGGGGGTGTGGGAGCAGAGCCCCCACCTAGTTGGGTTTTTATTTATTCCAGTGTGTGTCTTGTTGAAGTTTGGGCAAGTGTTTACTTGCCCTGGGAAAAATCCGCCATTCTGGTACTTTGTTTTCACGATTTTCATTTCTTGAAAATGAAATTCAATTATATGGCCGTTCGAGTATTAGAAGCAGATCCACAGATAGATATGTACACACACACACAAAATCACACACACACACACACACACACACACACACACACACACACACACACACACAATTTTATATATACATGCCCAACTAACAGAATTCATTATATTTTGGTAGATGAAATAAAACATCCCCACAATGAATGAACCGTGTCCATAAAATAACGAAGAATATAATGTATGAAATAACGGCAACGGAAACACAGCAGAATGCAGCAAAACTAAAAATAAAAATACAATAGACAAATTAAATTGGATAAAAACGTACTGAACATTACCTTTGTTAAAATTTAGGGATTTGTTTAAATAAAGAATTTTCTTTTAATTTAGTAATTGGATATAATTTTTTATTGGTGGGAATGAAATGGGATGGTCTTTTTATTTACGTTCTTGTATTAGATGAATATGGTCTGAAGAAGTTTAATACGTTTTTATCCGATTTCATTTGTCTATTGTATTTTTTAGTTTTGTTACATTCTGCTGTGTTTCCGTTGCTGTTATTTCATACTTTATATTTTGGTAGGTAACATCCTTGTCATTCTGATGCATGCTGAGACTGCACACACTACTGACTAAAGCATAGTTTTCCTGCAAACATACAAGTTTGTACCCTAGCCATTAGGAAACAGTTCAGCAGTTCCCTACATATCACAAAGTACCGGAAATCTAACACCTGCAAAGCTAACAAGTAACCTACAAGTTCAGTTTGTAAATCTGATGAAGTTTCTACCAAAGTAGTATTCTGTCTCTGCTGATTGCTTTCCATCATCTCCTTTACTCTGTGTTGCTTACCGGGAGTTAGCAAAATATGTGAAGTAACTAATACGTCTTTCAACTTCTGCCCATTAACAACTAAACTGGTGAGAGTATGTTGTTGTGTCTTTTGGCTTTTCCCGGTTAGGGGTCGCTACAGCGGAACTCCGATCCGCTAATGATTGGCAGTAGATTTTTTACATGCTGAGGTGCCGGCCCTGACGCACAACCTTCAACGAAGGTATGCTTATTCACGCATGTCTCCACACAGAAGACACTGTAGCTAGAATCGAACAGGAAAACGTCTTACTGGGAGGCGGCAACATTACCGCAGCACCACCACCGCAGTATGCAATGGAGAATTCCTACATTCCAAAACTGGAAGAAACTACTGTTACCACATTCTTTCTTCACTGTTAAGCATGAAAATAACATGGACTGTCACACAAAGCTTCTAAATTCCCATATTTTGTACTGCAGGTGCCACTGTCAGACATGACAGCATCAGGTAATCCCAATCTTGAGAATACAGACTTTAATGCAATAATCACACCTGCTCTTGGGTTTATTGCTCTGATTACTTCAGGAAACTTGAAATGATAATGCAGACATATGAGATACGTGGCTTCCTTGAAATGAACAAATCTGTGTCCTAATGATTCTGGATGAGTTGGTACAGGTTACAGTATTTCTCTTTAGGATGCTTTTGCGTGATGAGCAGCAGCTGGTACAGCTCTGTACTAGTTTTAATTATATCATCTTACCAGGCTAAGACATACCATCTCTTGCTCTTTCTTTGCAGTTTAATATGCTGCAGATACGGTCTATGCATCACATCAAACATTTGTCATTTCAACTGATCAGGAATTACTGTTTTGAAAGCAGTGATCATTAAACCCTAGAAGCCGTTTATTTTTTCTTTGAAAGGAAAATACTGTCTTTCTTTCCTTGCTGTTGATTTCTGCTCAAACTCTATGTGTCACTGTAACATCTGCATTTCTGTGGTACTACCTGTAGATCTGTATGTCTGTACACCTTTAAGAAGCTTCTCAGTCAGTAAGCACTTGCCTATATCCACTGAGCACATGCGAGATGTGAGTGCCATTTAGAGTGAACAGCCAGACTGTGAGCATGCAAGTATGTACTGCATGTATTTTACTGTATGTAGTATGTTCCTGCTATCTATTCTGATGTGTTTGCATATAATAAACTACTTAAATGAACACCCAAGCCTCTACACCTTCTTTATGTATATAGGAAGAGCAACATGGTGTCAGAATGGGGTCCAGAGTTACAGCCATGAGGCAACCTGTTAAAGTTGGAGGAATATACAGCAGTGGATTATCAATACTGCTCAAACAACTTGCAAAACGGGTCAGAACCAAATTTCAGGTACTAAAACTTGCTTAAATGATTTCTTTTGCTACAGATATAAAACAAAGCCCTTAGCATGCTCAAAATTAATTTCTTATTAAACGAAATGTCCGAAACTGTGACATATTGATAAAAAATATTAAAAATAATTGCAAACATGTTTGAATCAATATCCGAATTGCATAAAATGTACTAAAAAGGGAAAACAACTGCATTTTTTTCGCTATGTGCTGCTTTTACATATTAACTAAAGCTATTTAAAATATCCAAAATGTCCAAAGTGTTTGCAAGCACACCTCTCAATCTGGAAACATCAAAAATCTGGACAGGGCCCATGAAAAATAGGTACAAATCTGTACGCTGATTAATGTAAAATTTGCATACATAATTAAGTAACCCTGACCACTCCAATGGAATTGTGGGATACCAACTTTCAAATGCAAACTGAAGAACAGACAACCAAAATATGGCACCAGAGTCCCCCTGCAGCCATTCCAATGTCCCATTACCTGGCTATTTCGCCCCATTTACGATAAACACTAATGTGTGCATACTGCTTTACTTCTACAATGATTACTTGGATTTTATTTTCACATTTTATAGCACAATGCACAAACACTAATAGATATCTGCTAAACAAACCAATGAAAATAGACTTGGCATTAAAACTTCTCTGCCTTTGAAACTCACATTCATTGAAACAGCATTGAAACCCACACCACATTCAAAGAAAATGCATCTGGTCAGTGGTGGATAAAGATTAGCTTTGGGCTGTTTTCAAATTATAGGCCTCTTGCACACAAAACAAGAAACATACATGTGTTCTTTGATACACCTTCCTGACTTTATTAAATTATATTCCTTGTACAATACAATACTCTTGTTAGACTTAAGTTAGAGCACATTTTAAAATTTATTCTTTGAACATTTTTCCAGTAGGCAATGAAACAAAATGCATGATAAAATAATGACAAAACTGCTCAATTCAGAACATTTCCATCATAAAAGTCTACTTACACACACACACACACACACATATATATATATATATATATATATATATATATATATATATATATATATATATGTGTGTGTGTGTGTATATAACTAGAATAACAGTAGTGTAAGCCATAAGCATCTTGCACAGCTTCTCACCAGAGGCCAAAAAGCAGGGACACATTTTAAACATTGCTTGTATAATTCTGGAAAGTTACTAGAATAAAATGTTGTGTTACCACCATGCATTTCACTGCCAAGTCTTGAACCCAGGACCCTGTGCATTACAGTCATAGCAACATACCACTATGCCAAATCAGAAGTTTCCAGAAAGGACAGGAAGACTGAAATTTAAATGGCCATCATTTAGTGAATTCAGTTCTCACTTCTCACCATAGCTCTCAACCTCTTAGCACAAAAAACCTGAACAAACCCAATAATGGGGGAATACAGAATTCAGTTCTCGCTTCTAGTCATAGCTCTCAGTGTCTTAGCACAAAAAACCTGGACAAAGCCAATAATGGGGGTATACAGCCCCAAAATATGGACACATTTCAAATACTGATCTTATAAACTTAGAAAATTGCTAGAATAAAAGGTTTTGTGTTACCATTTGTTTTCTGAAGAATAAGAAGTCTAAAATTCAAATGCCTGTCATTATTTAATGAATGCAATCTTTCACTGATTTGCCACAAAAATCCTGAAAACTACAGATTTAATGAGGAACAGAACAAATATATGAGACATAAATTCACAAGTGGTGGTGACTAGGTCCTTTAGGCTCGTTTTACCTGTATCCAAGGTACACGGTTTGAGCCTGAGTACCTCTAGCCACCAGGTGTATTTATTTGGGGGGGTTGCATTTTCACACAAACACACACACACACACACACACACACACACACACACACACACACACACACACACTTGCTTTCTTCACTACGGGAGGTACAGATTTAAGATGGTGAGTCAGTGACTTCCTTTATTTACAGCTAGTTCAGCAGAGAGGCACCCTATTTATCCCATTGATTTAGGGTTTACACAGATGGGTTTGAAGATTTCTACAGTATATTGGATAAGTCCTTTCCCAGGAGTTGGTTCCTTATTGCTCACAACTATTTCCAAGAAGTAATTCTTAAGGTGTTTTTTCACTACTTCCCTTTCACTCACTTTGATCTGTGTCACCTTGCTTTCCCCAGTCATAACCTTTTTTTTTCAATTTCATTGCCTTGACACAGCTGACTTAATCCCTATCAGTACTAAGTGTTAGTAATTCATCATGGCAGCCATGGTAGCAGATGCTTATTTGTTCATTGCTGTGAACTTTGCTGGTAATGAGGCTCTTTGTGTGAAGTATTCTGTTTGTGGTCATCAACAGTTACTAGCATCACATCTGTTTGTCAGTGTACACAAACTAGTGCACGCGCGTGCACACACACACACACACACACACACACACACACACACACACACACACACACACACACACAGAGTTCAGCTCCAAAGCAGCTGAAAGCAGTTTGTTTCCATTCCATGCTTCCCATGTGCAAATACATCAAAAATAACTTTCACAACAGAAAAAACTACCTGAAAGCAGTCGTTTCCATTTCTCCAAAGCAGTACAACAGAAGAAAATTTCCACGCTCGCAGCTAGTCCGGCTCCAAAGTACAAAAACTTAAGTTGTTTCCTTCAATGTCCACACTCACAGCTAGTCAAACTTAAGTTGAAAAGCAGACATTTCCACACTCGCAGCTTAAGCCCTTCGGCTCAATTCCAACAGGCTGACGGAGCTGACATCATTGCGCATGTGATGACGTCAGCTCCAAAGCGCAAATAGAAAAAAAATTAAAAAAAAAAAATTGGGAATGAAGGGGTGCCACTCGAGAATTGTGGCACCCCATTATTTGGACCCCAAAACTTGGTTAAAACTGAGTAATTTGGTACAGTTGGGAGGTATGTTTGCAAGTGTGTGCAGTATTACAGTGCAGTTATTTCGCAAGGTAAAGTCATTTCAAAGAATATTTCAAAATATTTCGCAAAGTACAGTTGTTTCAAGGCATATTTTGCAGTGTACACTACGTCAAAGAGCTTATTCTGCATTTTAATATTATTCAAAGTACCTGGTTTGTGTGTGCATGTTTGTACTTAATTACAAGGGCCATTTTGCATTGTGTTTTACTATAATCTGTGGGCATGGCAGTAGGTTTTTGCAGACCCGCACCACTTGTATTTGATAATAATATTGCAGAAAATTGGAGAGTGAGCAGGAATATGATATTTTTATACAGGCTGCTTTTTCTGACAAAGACATATGTACAAAGGCATTTATTCTGCTTAATTCAGCTGGTTCAGAGGCCACTGAAAGAGAGTGCTCATTTGTGTATGCACCTGCTGTGTTTGCAGGGGAGGGGGAAAACTGCCATATAGTGATATTGGCTGAAACAAGGGAAGACCCTGAATGTTTAAAATGTAAATTTAGAGAACCCCAAACAAACATTACTATGGAAAGGCACTTATTTTACGCAAGGGATCAAAAGTCTGGTGAAACGTTTGCAGCATATATAACTGACTTGAGAAATAAGGCTAAAATGTGCAGATATGAGAGGTGAGTTGATAAAGGACAGGCTTGTGTGTAGTATTAATAATGACACAGTGAGAAAGCTTTTGCTTCGAGATTGTGATTTAACTTTAAATGAGGCCATTGAGATTTGTCAGATATACGAGCTTACAGATAAGAACAGCTGCGGAAGGCACAGTGACAAAGCTCATGTCGATAGTATGCAGCGTGTGGTCAAAAGAAACAGGCCCAAGCATATGGTAGCTACTACAGGTCCTGTAACAGTCCCTGGAAATCCCCCCCCCCGAGTCTTTCCAGTAAATTCCAGAGCATGCTCAGTGAAGCATAAGGGTGAATCAGCAAATTCAAAATGTGCCCCCACCTAGCTTCATAGTCAACTGTCGTAACTGTGGTGGAAATCACAAACCCGAAAGAGAAAAGTGCTTAGCTTCTGGTCAGCAGTGTCATTCTTGCAATAACAGGAATAATTTCAAAAGATTTGTAAATCAAATAAGGCACATTCTTTTATTAAAAGAGGGCATTCCAAGAGGCAAGTTGCTCAATTAGAATGCTGCAACTCTTTTTATGTTGATGGTGTGTCTGTGCTTGGTGAAACAGTTAATGCAGTAGATTTGTGGGCAAAGAATGAGATTGTTTGTACTGTTTAGATTAATGGGAGTCCTGTAGAGCTCAAAGAAGATACTGTCTCAAAGTGCAATGTTCTGCCAGCAGAAACATTTGCTACAGTAAAAGCCTCAGACCAACTTGATTTGACAAAGTATACAAAGCTTGTTGCTTATGGTGGTGAAGAGATTTAAACCGAAGGCTCAGTAGTGCATTCACTTAAATCTGCTGGGAACAACTATGACTTGCAATTTTTCATAGTAAAGAGACACATGCAGTCATTATTAGGCTTCAGAGATAGTTTGAAAATGGGACTGCTTTCACTTAATAAAGAAGTTCACCATGTAAGCCTGAATGACAACGGTGCAAATTTCACCCAAACTATTTTTTCTGAGTATGCTGACATTTTTGCAGACAAACTAGGTAAACTACCAGTTGTGTACTCTATGAAGTCAGACCCAGTGGTCAGTCCAATTATCAGACCAGCACAGAAAGTTCCAGTAGCTATGCAAAACAGAGTCAAAGCTGAGCTAGACAAAATGGTGTAGCTAGATGTCATTTGCCCAGTAGGTTCTTCTACCCCAACTGAATGGGTATCCTCCATGGTAGTAGCTCATAAGAAAAGCTCAGGTGATATTAGAAGGGTCTACTTCACCCTGTCGAAGGCCGACAATATCGAAGCTGATATTGTCGGCACCAAAATGTCGAAAGCAAAAGTCATCGCACATGTAAACGGAAATCTCCGTAAGGGGAGATTTCAGTTTACTGCAATGTAGTGCGATCTCGGAGTTGCTATATTTAAGTAGCAGGGGGTGCAGGGGGGTTTGCCCCCCCCGATAGAGCAATTTGTGTTGTGTTTGGGTGTTGTTTTTTTTTTTTCCGATGTTTGGGGGTTTCGACATCTTCATGTCAATTATTAAGCTGTCGACAGTTTGAGTTTTCGACAGCGTAATATAAATGCTATCAGAATATGTATTGATCCAATAGATCTGAACAAGGCATTAAAAAGACCTCATCATCCAATGTGCACAGTCGAAGAGTTTACTGCCTTCATGCCAAACACCAATGTTTTTTTCCATCTTAGATGCAAAGAGTTCCTTTTGGCAAATTTTGCTTGACCGAAAATCTTCATTGTTAACCACATTTGCAAGATACAGATTTCTGAGAATGCCATTTGGAATAAATTCTGGGAAGTCTTTCAGCATGCAATGGAGCAAATTTTTTTCTGGCTATCCCTGTGCTATTATAGTAGATGAAAGTCTAGTTGGAGGCAATGGTGAAATCGAACATGACAGAAACCCTAAGAGAGTTCTGAAAAGAGCACCTGAAGTGAATCTTAAGATGAATCCTCAGAAGTGCAAGTTCAGGCTACGAAAAGTTACTTATGTCGGTCACTTTTTACCAGATCAGCCTAACGACCACATCCTTCCAAGCAAACAGCAATTCTCGAGATGCCAGCTCCAGACAATGCCCAAGCCCTACAATGCTTTATTGGCACGGTTCACTATTTAGGCAAGTTCAGTCCAGATTTAACCCAACTTTCAGCATCATTATGAGAGCTGACATGCACAGATGTAATTTGGTCATGGTCAGAACAGCACCAAAGAGTCTTTGATGCTCTGAAGCAGAAAATTGCCAACCCACCAACTCTCAGCTACTATGATGTTCACAAACCAGTTTCTCTTTCCTGTGATGTTTCTAAGTTTGGTCTAGGTGCAGTCATTCTTCAAGAGGGTAGATCAATAACCTATGTATCAAGAACTCTTACTTGGACCGAAATGCAGTATGCCCAAATTGAGAAAGAGCTTTTCGCTATTGTGTTTGCATGCTTGAAGTTCCATGATTATATTTATGGTCAACCTATCCAGAATGAAACTGATCACCAACCTCTAGTTACTATTTTGAGAAAGCCTATGCATACAGCTCCAGCCAGATTGCAATGCATGACGTTCATATTGCAAAAGTACAATTTCAATCTTGTTTACACAAAAGGCAAACTTCTTTATATTGATGATACTCTATCCAGATCGCCCAGAAAAAACACAGAACAGCTTAACGATGAGCGACTTGATTTTGAGGTCATGGAAGTGAGAAATTTTTCTTTCACACGTCTTGATGAGCTCAGAACTCACACAGCTTCAGATTCAATTCTCCAGAAGCTCAACCACTTTATCAGTCGAGGATGGCCTTCCAAGCAACCCTGTTTACCAGTAGATGTGCGACCTTATTTTCCATACAGAGATAAGATTTTGTCAGACAAAGGTATCATCATGAAAGGTCCTAAAGTGATTGTTCCAAAATCCTTACAACAAGAATACATTAAGATCTTGCACTGTGGCCACCCAGAAACTGATTCTACCAAAAGAAGGGCGAGAGATCTAGTATTTTGGCCTTCTATGTCAAGAGATATTGAGAAAATACTTTCATCGTGTTTGGTATGTAATAGTATAAAGCTGCATCAACAAAATAAACACTTCAGTTAAGCCAAATTCCTGAGCTACCTTGGTCGATAGTAGCCACAGTTATCTTTGAGTGAAATTACTAGCATTATTTGGTGTTAGTAGATTCTTATTTAAATTGGTTTGAGATTGACCTGCTTCCCAACCCAACCTCCAGTACTGTCATTACTAAGTTGAGTGGCATTTTTCTGTCCATGGTAGACCGCACAGAGTCATTTCTGACAATGGTGCACAGTTTACAAGTCAGCAGTTCAAGAGATTTGCAGAAGAGTATGAGTTTGTTCATATTACAAGTAGTCCTGAATACTCTCAGTCAAATGCTGGGCTGAATGTGCAGTTCAAAGTACAAAATAGCTGTTAGAGAAATCCAGACGTGACAATACCGATGTTTTCCTAAACTTGATAAATCTGAGAAACTTTCCTTGCGATAAACATCTTGGTTCACATGCCCAGAGACTTATGTTGAGGCAAACCAGAACCACACTACCAATTAGCAGTAATCTGTTGGTTCCAAGTGCTAAGAACAACAAAATAGTAAAAGCCCATCTGTTGAAAAAGCATTTGTCCCAGAAGTCTTACTATGATAAAACCACTTTACAAAAAGGGGAGCTAGTGAGGATGCAGATGTGAAAAGATTCTGACCACAATGGATTTAAGAAAAGTTTGTGTCAAGAGCAGAAATCTTACATTGTGGAATCACAAGGAGTGGAATTCAGATGAAATCGGAAGGATTTGTTACCAGTGCCTGAACCAGTGCCTGTGACAAAGACTTTAGTTCTCAGAGTGACTTGTCCAATATTCCTATTCCAGAGAACATTCAGTCAGCAGTCCCCATTCCTGACAAAATCCCTGAAACTTCAAGCAGAACATTCCCCATTGACTGTCCTTCTTGCTAAACCCAGTCATAACTATTATGTCATGAGATCAGATCGCATCTCGAAACCTAGTTCCAGTTACACAGCAACCTAGACATGACTGTTGTTTTTCCTTTATTAGTGTCTGTATAAATGCATGCCTATTAAAATGTCATTGTTTATATGAGATACCTCAGTAAAGAGGGAGGATGTAGATCAGTATGTGTGTACACCTTTAAGAAGCTTCTCAGTCAGTAAGCACATACCTATATCCACTGAGCATGTGCGAGATGTGAGTGCTATTTATACTGAACAGCCAGAGTGTGAGCAAGCAAGTATGTAGTCAGTCAGTTGGTTAGATAGTTTAAGTTCAGTGTTCCTGTAATCCATCCTCATGTGCTCATATATGTTAAACTACTTAAACGAATACCCAAGCCTCAACATCTTCTTTATGTATATAAGAAGAGCGACACTACCCAAGGAGTTAGATCACCATCTAGAAGTTCTGTATGAAGTTAGACAAAAAACGCTAAAAAATCATTTTGCTGTACTGCAAAACTAGAGCATTTTTTTAATTTTTGGCTGAGGTTTCATTTAGATACGTAGACTTGGCCTGATGTTTTATAGTTATTCATTTGTTTTCACCATACCACTTGCAAGGACTGCTGATGTTTTTGAAATCTCTAGAAAGCAGGTGCAATGAAACATGAAGCTTCCTGTAGCTAGCACATTAGCATATAAAGATATATACTCTACATTTTGCACACAGGTTGAGTTCCAAACACTATGCTTAAACGGGGAGAGGGAGCCAAAATACAGTCCAAGAATGAATAAATGGCTAAATTCTGTAGCTGTCCAAAAGGAAGAATTCTTTAAAAGTATTGCACCAAGGAGGCCCAAACTCCTGGAGTCACAGTTAAGGCTATAACACCTGCTGAATGAGTATGCCAAAGACCAACTGCCACAGGGCAAATATCTGCAGTGGAGAAATTCTTGAAGAAAGCAATGAGGGGTAACCACTCCTGTAGTCGAAAGGAATGTGACAACAGCATTTACCTGTCAGTGGTCTGCTACCTATTAGCAAAAAAACAATGCACATTTGGAAAGTGTCCACTTGGCAACTGCAGGCCTTTCCCTCTCTAAAGCAAAGACAGCAAAGCCGTCTCCCTTCCTGAACTCCTACACACATTTCAGTTCACATGTTACCTGACAGGTGGTATCCAGGCTGTGACAGGCTTTCTCCCTCTGCTTCTGCACCCAGAAAGAAAATGGGTAGGAATAAACAGAGTCAGGGACAACATGGACATCGCTGGAAGGAAAGCTGAGTTACTTCCAAGGAGAACACAAGTGTCATGAAAGTCCAGCTATGGCTCCTTATATCATGGGCTATAATCCTGCTCTTCACACTAACGTGATGGCAGGCACAGCCGTCAAATCCACAATGCCTGTGGAATAAATGCAAATGACTGAGACAGAAAGGATCACCTGGAAGCTAACTGATTAGAGTAGCAAAAGTGCCTGAAAAGGATTCAGGCAACTACCATCTAGCCTAGTTAGCATAGACGCAGACACATGAAAACTCATGGACAAAATTCTGAGAGATAGACTAAAAGCTTTACAGAACAGCATTCTCGAGGACAACATCGTGCTTTAAAGGAACTATTAGTTGAACGTGATCCCATTTCACAACCAGATTACAGGAGAGCCTGACAGACATGCATCAGTAGACATGATCTACCTGGAGTTCTCAAAGGCCTTTGGCATCATCCAATACACGAAACTCTAAGAACAACTGCAAAGTAAAGACGTAGGATGGAGCCTGAGAAAGTGAACTACAGTATGGCTGGAGGGTACAGCAGAGTGTGCTGTGATGACAGCCGTGTTTTCAGTAACAAAGTTACATGACTACTGGAGTGGTACAGGGCTCATTCATAGGTCCTTCAGTGTGTTTGCTTCAGATACAGCGAAACTAATCATGTGATGGACAACCTCAAGGAAAACTGAAAAAAAAAATTAAAGTGCTGGGTGATGATGGTATGGGGGGTAGGGGGTCTGCAACCCCTCAGTGAATGCAACATAATCTGATGTTGCACAGTTTCTGGACAAGTTACCAATTTTTGGTAAAATGGTCTGCCACATGACCAGGGCTAAGCAAACATATAATTACTGTTCATCTGCAATGTGTGAAAGACAAAAGACAAGGACCAGCCTCTGTGTGAATAACACAAAGATAAGAATAGAAATGTAAAAGGGAACACAGACCTTTATATAAACACATGTTAAAGCAAAGGGGAAAGTGTTCACTTTTAATGGGATTGACAGGCTGAGGGAATATAAAGCAATGAATGGCATTCATTGTTAAACATAAACAGAGACAGAGACTTTGGACTGTTATATTAGGCACTTTATACCCCTTAGAACTGAATGAGGATTTGTGAAATTTGCTACACACGTGTACAGTTGAAGCAGATGATTTGTAATTTTGAGTGCTTAGTTTTCACTAAGTGGCACTTATTCACACACACACACACACACATATATATATATATATATATATATATATATATATATATATATATATATATATATATATATATATATATATAAACATTTTTGTGATAGTGATAGTTCCACTGCATTCAGCAGCAAGTGAAGGTTTTTCATTTCTAGATCTATTTTTACATTCATTTTAACAGTCTGCATCTGTTTTAGTTATGGTTTTTAAGGTTATATTGGTCAATGCTAATTAACAGCTGCACTGAATTTTGTCATTTAAATGGACTAACTCCTGGTGTTAAACCCTAGTTTCTTTCTTTAGTATATGTACATCAGGCTAGTTCAGGCCAGTCAACTATAGAGCTAAGTGACCAATAGTCTTCCTTCCCGCCCACCCTGTTCTACTTGCATTCTTAACCCTGATCTGTATCGGTTGTTGCCTTCCCCTTATACTAATTAGATAACATAATTCCCTCCCTCTCATCATCAACAGAACTCTCCTCCCTACAAGCCCTTCGCACTCTGGAAGACACTGACATCTGTCTAATGACTGAAACATGGTTTAAAATAGCAGAGAGCACTTCGGCTGTGCAGGGCTATAATGCCTTCCACATGTTAATACCAGCTACTGTGCAGGAGGGGGGAAATGGTAAATGTGTATCATTCTGCCGTCAGAAGGAACTCATATCAAGGATGGTAGAGCAGCAAGTTTCACTACAGCCTCTTCGTGTCCAAACAATCATCAGAACGTCCCACACTATATATTAACCAGCTCAGAACTCCCTCAATGATAAGAGAAAGCTTACAATGCCTATCTAGAGGAACTAGAATCACTCAGTATTAAACCCAATACCATTTTCCTGGGTGATCTAACTATGCAACCACGGAAGGGGGAAACCTATACCACCACTAGTGCACAAGCACAGAGATTCCCAGTATTTGTCAATACAAATGCCCTGGAACAATTAGTCAAAGTACCCACTATGGGGAATAACATCTTGGCTCTAGTCCTTACTAATACAAGAGCATCCTGCACCATCCCTTGAGTAGCTTTATCACTTTTTAGGTCTGTCCATAAAGCAATCTCCTTCAAAATAAAACTGAAAGCAGAGATCCCCTCCATCCATGGTAACTTTAGAAATTTCTTTAACGCAAACTACCTACTCCTAAGTGATACACTGACAGGTTTCAAATCCTCAGTAAATCCAGCTAACTCACTAAATACACAGAAATGTACACCGCCACACTATACCAGCATGCAAACAACAATATAGATGCAGCTGTACTCCATAGGAACAAGTGCAGGGCAAACCCCAGAAACAAACCCACATGGTGGAACCATTATATCATCAAGCTTTACAATAAAAGAAAAATAAATTTGACCAAAAGTAAGAAAAACAATTCCCAAAATGTTACAGCCCTCATCACTGAAAAAAACAAAACAAACAAAAAAAAACCTCAAAAGCTTAATAAAATCCATTAAAGCCAAGTTTGAGGTTAAAATAGCTACCCAAGCCAAAGACAATCACTAGGCAATTTTTAGTTATGTTTGTAATCTCAAAAGTAAAATGCAGCAATGCACTGAGCAGATTGTGACTGATGTTACCTATACTGAGGCTGAAGCTATAGCTAATATTATGGTCATGAAATTTAACTCTAACTTTACCTCTCTTTCCCTTCAAGATATATCTGAAACTGGCTCACCACCAGCTATCACACAAGACCAAGTCTTAATAGTGCTATCAAAAGCTAAAGATGCTGCATTGAGAGGTCCTGACAATATCCCTGGACACATCTTAAACAGCATGAAGTAAGATTTTGCCACACCCCTAACACTGTTCAATCTCAGCCTCCAGACTTTTTTTTGTACCAAGTGAATGAAGAATGGCTACAGTCATTCTTCTGATAAGGGAGGACCTTCCAAAGCCTCAGGCAATTACAGACCCATAAGTCAGACCAGCCACATATGCAAATCTATGGAAAAACTCAACATGGAATTAATCAATCAGGACAAAGGGAACCTCCAAACACTGGACCTGTCTGTTTGGATTCATTAAGGGCAGGTCATGCTTAATCAATCTGGTAGATTTTTTTTTTTGAACAGGTCACAAAAGCAATGGTTTAAGGCAAAATGGTACACATCACATACCTCGACCTAGCCACATTTTTTGACACAATTCCCCACTCACATATAAAAGCTACATAAACAGGGAGTAAACTCCTATGTCACCCATGGGATTGCCAACTGGCTCACAGATAGACACAGATAATCAAAACAGGGGAAGTTAACTCCACAGAGAGACCAGTCACCAGTGCAGTCCCCCAGGGTTCTGTGCTGGGACCTCTCCTATTTGGCATCTACTTTTCTGAACTGAAAGCCAATACCAAAGAGCTGTAGCTGACTACATTTGCAGAAGACCACAAACTAAGATCATTCATTGAGTATGCATATGACTTAACCATCCTGCAGGCAGTTTGGTCTCAAATAAATCACTGGTGTCAAAATCGTGGTCTCTCTCTCTCTCTGCAGTTACTTTCCTGCCCTCCCTCCCTCCCTGTTCTTGTTCTGGTATTAATCTTGGTGGCTTTGGAATTGCCCGCCCCTCCTGTAAATTTGTGTTTGAACACTCCTCCAGGTCTATCTCATTTGCTCACTCACCCGAGTACAGTGAGATCATATTTAGACTTCAGACACTCCTACCAGTCCCATCTGTTCAGCTCTATCCCAGCTCTATTCCAGTCTAGTGTCACTAGCTTATTCTACCTTATATAGAGAGAACATTTGTGAAGGGCAAGCCACTTAGGTCCTTAATTTTGAATTATTGTCTGTTTCTTTCTCCCTTTCCACTTTACAAAAAAAAAATTCTAAGCTTGTTTCCCACCTTTCCTGTAACTAGTCAAGTCCAGATACAGATTTGCTGTATCCAGGACTGTTTGTAAGCTTCTGAGCCCCCCAAGCCTTTCTGTGTTGGAGGGAAGCCTACTAGCTTATCAATGGGAGTGGTAAGCACTAGGTAGCCTATCTACCACAAGACTGGTTTCTGTCCCAGAAATTGTGGTTTATTGGCCGTTTGGGCAGTTTTTCCATCTCTTTCAACCTTCTGGTTTAAAAGCCCACGTTTGCGCTCGTTTTCCCACTTTTCCTGTGACTAGTCTAGTCCAGACACAGATTTGCTGTATCCAGGACTGCTTGTAAGCTTCTGAGCCCCCCAAGCCTATCTGTGTTGGAGGGAAGCCTTTTAGCTTATCAGTGGGAGTGGTAAGAGCACGCGTTTGTGCTTGTTTCCCACCTTTCCTGTAACTAGTCTAGTTCAGATACAGATTTTCTGTATTCAGGACTGTTTGTAAGCTTCTGAGCCCCCCCAAGCCTTTCTGTGTTGGAGGGAAGCCTTTTAGCTTATCAGTGGGAGTGGTAAGCACTAGGTAGCCTATTTACCACAAGAGTGGTTTCTGGCCCAGAAATTGTAGTTTATTGGCCGTTTGGGCAGTTATTCCATCTCTTTCAACTTTCTGGTTTAAAAGCCTGCGTTTGCACTTACTTCCCACCTACCAAATACAGGGAGAACATTTGTGAAGGGCAAGCCACTTAGATTCTTAATTTTGAATTATCTTCTGTCCTTTCTCCTTTCCACTTTACAAAAAAAAAATTTTCTAAACTTGTTTCCTGCCTTTCCTGTAACTAGTCTAGTCCAGATACAGATTTGCTGTAACCACGACTATTTGTAAGCTTCTGAGCCCCCAAAGTCTTTCTGTGTTGGAGGGAAGCCTTCTAGCTTATCAGTGGGAGTGGTAAGCACTAGGTAGCCTATCTACCACAAGAGTGGTTTCTGGCCTAGAAATTGTAGTTTATTGGCCGTTTGGCAGTTTTTCCATTTCTTTCAACTTTGTGGTTTAAAAGCCTGCATTTGCGCTTGTTCCCACCTTTCCTGTAACTAGTCTAGTCCAGATACAGATTTGCTGTATCCAGGACTGTTTGTAAGCTTCTGAACCACCCCAAGCATTTCTGTGTTGGAGGGAAGCATTCTAGCTTATCAGTGGGAATTTGTAAGCACTAGGTAGCCTATCTACCACAAGATCCAGGTACAAATTCTAAGTTTTAGCACTTGAATTTGCTTATTCATGCTCAGCACTTGTTCAGAACTTATTGCTAGCACTAAATAAGCTACAAATTACTACAGCACTCAACCTTTCTCTTTGCCTAGAGGAAAACCGTTTTTGTATTTACTTTCCTCACTTGCTTAGAGAAAAACAGCTCTTATACTCACTTTCCTCACTTGTCTAGAGGAAAGTAGTTTTTTATTCAGGCATGTCCAAGGTTCAGCTCCCAGTGTTCCCTCCTGTCTATCTGATGAATCTGGGCATCTTGGGGCAATGTAGCAATTGCCTCATGTACATAGACAACCCTTTCCTCCTACCACCCAACACCACAACCTGTGAGAGATGCACTTATCTAGCCAAACTGGAGGTAAAGCTCTCGCCAACCAAGACAGAACTTGACAGTCAAGAGGAGAAGGTAAACACTTGCAACACACCACACTCATCACATAGTCGCACTAAACCTAAACCACCAAAATCCACATATAGAAACACAAAAACATTCGCAGAGGCTCTCAATAATAATCTGTTCAAGCAACAGAGACCTCCAAAGCAGAAACGCAAGCAACCTCCACCCCCCAACACAACCCAAATGAGACACAGCCCACAGACTCAGTGTGCCAAAAAAACACAGCCCATAAGGGAAAACAACATACCCAACACACTAGTCATAGATGACTCTACAGTCAGGCACACTGATGTCCCACTCACCAGACTAAACAAGGAGAAGGTTACTGTCAGCTGCCTGTCGAGTGCCAGGATCCGCCACATAACCCATGCACTCAGGTCACTCCACAACAAGTACAAATATGACTCTGTCATTGTCCATGTTGGTGTGAATGACCTGAGACGTACCTCCCTGGACTACATAAAAAGAGACATGGAAGAGCTCTCTGATCTTGTAGCCCAGGCAAGTATGACCCTAGCCCTGAGTAGCATCCTGCCATCACCCAAAATGATACCACAGTACAAGGACAAAATGATTGACTTCAACAATTGGCTAAGCTTTTGGTGTCATTCTAAGGGGATCCAGTATCTGTCTGCCTGGGACGACATGGTCGTCAGACCACGATGCTTTGCCAGAGATGGCCTGCACCTGTCGCCCCTGGGATTCCAGATACTGGCTAAGGGCCTTGCCACCCCTACAGTGCCTTTTTTAGGCAAGGTTCAAATGACAAATTCACCACCGTAACAGGAACAGGCAAGCAAAAACTGAGGGTAATGCTACTCAATGCTAGAAGTCTAAATCTCAAAATGCACTCACTCGAGGCACTCCTTAAAATGGAGAACATCGATAACTATGCAGTGACTGAGACATGGTTCAAGGCTCTAGAGAGCAACCCTGCATTACTAGGCTATAACTCATACAACACTTTTTGGCCATCTAACCTGGACCAGAACACCAAAGGCGGAGGTATGTCCATATTCATCAAGGATATTCACACCTCCAGGCTAGTTGCGCAACATAATGCATCCGAGGTTATCCAAGTGCAACTAACTCTGGGCAAAACTGCAATCCAAATTATATGTTGCTACAGATCCCCCACCATACCCCAGGATTCCCACTCCTCTTTTCTTGATATACTGGAAAATATTAGGATTTAACCAAACACCCTAATAATGGGTGATTTCAACAACCCCACCATTAACTGGGAAAACTACTCATGTACCAACTACTTCGTTCAATGCTTTCTGGAATTCCTAAATTCCAATGCTCTGGATCAACTTATCCACGCCCCCACCAAGGGCAACAATATCCTAGGCCTAGTCATTACCAACATGAATGACCAGTGTTCCACACCTGAAGTGAATTCCTTGTTGGTCAGATCTGACCATAAGCTAATCACCCTAGATATCCGCATCCCGCCCCCACCCACTATTAAGGAAACCACAGTAAAAAATTTTCCAAAGCCAACTTCATGCTTCTTAAGACAGAAGTGGCGAACGTCATGACACACATGCAGATGGACAATACAGTTATGACTGCTGAATCCTACACAAATGCACTCTATAAGCACTTACACGAGTGCATGGATCATGCTATCCCAAACAGAACCAAGACGCTATATTCTGCAAAAAAAAGGAAGCCAATCTGGTGGTCCCCTGCCATAAACAAACTCTACAACAGAAGGAAGAAACTGTTGCAAAAGAGAGTAAAATCCCATGAGTGGAGGAGCTCCTTGGTCAGCCTCAGTAAGAAGTTGAGATCCCTTATAAGATCATCCATAGCTAGCTACGAAAACAAAATCGCCACTGATTCTAAGGGTAACCGCAAAGCATTCTATAGCTATGTCAAGAATCTCAGTGGCAACACCCAGATCTGCTCTGAATTTCAGCACAACAGCACAAAAATTATAGAACCAACTGATATTGCCAACATCCTGCCAGATAGGTTCAGTGCTAACTTTACCCCCCTCTCACTCCCCCAAAGGGCTCATATCTATACAGGAAGAATGCAGAGTCCCTGTAATCACGTCTATGCAGGTAAAAGCTGCACTCTCTAAAGCCAAAAACATAGCATCCATGGGACCGGACAACATTCCAGGCTACGTTTTACACGAACTTCAGAACGAACTGGCTCCCCGCCTAAGCACCATGTTCAGTCATAGTCTCACATTAGGCTTTGTGCCCACTGAATGGTGCACAGCAACAGTTATTCCACTCCACAAAGGGGGAGCCACCACTCATCCTGGGCACTATCACTGTATTAGCCTGACAGGCCTGGTCTGCAAGGCCATGGAACATATCGTCATGGAACTCGTAAACAAAGACATTGGTAACCTCCAAACTCTGGACCCCACCCAGTTCGGGTTTGTGAAAGGCAGATCATGCCTTCTGAACCTGATCAACTTCTTTGAGACAGTTACCAAAGCTGTAGACGAGGGTAAGGTGGCTCACACAGCCTATCTTGACCTCGCCAAGGCTTTCAACACCATCCCCCATTTTGGAATTATAGCTAAACTCACTAAACTAGATATAAATCCCTACATCACAAGATGGGTTGCCAACTGGCTCACTGACAGAACCCACACTGTTAAAGTTGCAGACTCCAAATCTGACTTCAAACCAGTGACAAGTGGAGTACCACAGGGTTCAGTCCTGGGACCTCTCCTGCTTGGTATCTACTTCTCTGAAGTACAGGCTAACACAGAAGGCCTCTGGCTAATGAAGTTCGCAGATGGCTGCAAACTAGGAGCCATAGTCAAGTCCCCAAATTGTGTGGACATCCTATAGAAGGGCCTCACTAAGACAGATGCCTGGTGTCAGAGGCATGGCCTCAAGCTCAATGCCAAAAAGTGCATTGTCATCCCCTTTGGTAAAAACTATGTACCCAGGAACTACCACATAAACGGCAGTCTACTTAACACCAAATGTGTGATAAGAGACCTTGGGACCTAAGTGGACAGTAGTCTCTCCTTTGATAATCACATTGCCACAGTAGTCAGAAAATCCTTCTATGTGGCAAACCTCATCACAAAAGGGTTCTCATCCAGAAAAAAAAGAGGTCATTGTTCCCCCTTCACTCAGCACTTATTAGACCCATTATAGAGTACAAAGCTCCTTTTGGAATGTACCCCACAAGACAACTGCAGCAGCTGGAAAGGCCACAGAAGTACCTCACAAAGAAGATTGCTGGCCTCAAACAGATGCCCTACACTGACCATCTCAAAAAACTCCAGTTTTACTCTGTAGCATATCGCCTACTCCATGGAGATCTCTGCCTAACATATAAAGCTATGTTAAACCCAGAGCTGTTGGACATGCTACACCTAAAGAAATCCCAATCCCTCCGAGCTACACACTCTAGGGACCTAAACCTAGTCACCACAATAAACAGGACATGGAGGAGGGATAGATTCCTGTCCCAGAGACTTTCTATACACTGGAACAAGCTACCCATCTATGTCAAGCAAAGTTCTTCATTAGTACTCTTCGAGAAAAATCTTGATGAGTAGATGGGAAATAGGAAATACACCCCGGGGATCACGTCTGTGGCTCTGCTCAACAGGGGCACAGGAAATTAACTTTCCTGGGTGGCGTAAGCCAGGGAACCTTGTTGACTAGGCTTACTTAGGCCCTTGGGCCGATAGCCTAGTACCTACCCATGAACCTGAGAAACTAAATGCCAAAATATGCATTACTGTAACCTTTGGAAAGTCATCTACTCCAGGGAATTACTACATTGACAATAAGTCCCTAAAAGTTGGCCCAGTTGTTCAGGATTGGGAAACTTATATAGACAGTGCTCTAATATTTGAACAACATATGCATATTGCTGTACGAACGTCCGTCTATATTGCACAGCTTAAAAACAAATAGATTGTGTTTGGATCTAGGGATGTCAACATCCCCTTTTAATCCAAAAAGTAGCAGGAACAGTATACCCCAACACACTCGAAGCCGGTATATCTATATGCACAGTTTATTGACAAAAAAACAAATAAATTGCTCAATTGGTAGAGTGGTTAAGTGCTTTCATCTGTCTCCACACAGATTTCTTCAGAACCAATGAAGCTCCTGCAGTCCATACATTTTATAACATATTCTGGCGCCAAAATTCTTAAAACAGCAATGTTCACTGAGAATACATTAATTAATATACCTATTTTAAAATACTTATTAAAAAAACCTTACATATACAATATTAAAATATTTATAACCATCTTATCCACTAAGGTATGTTGGAACAAATACATATCAGTACAAACTGAAAGTCTACATGTTGAAATTTTGCATATAGTATCTTAGTACAACTTCTACTTGCTTCTCAAAGCAGTATACTAGCTGTTAAATACCTAGTGCCTCTACTCAAAAAATCAATATCATACTATAATTTTTTCTTTTTAGGGATATATAGAAACTAATACTGTCAGACACAACTGTGTCCATATTACCAAAAATCAATGCTATAATGAATACATTCCCTTTAGTGGTATATAGAAACAAATGCAATATTGTCTGACACAACTTCGTCCATATTTTCAAAAATCAATACAAAGATGAATGCAAATGTGTTGATATACAATATTCTTGGACCATATACAATAAATTTGTTTACTAATGAACATAATGAACATACACTCCTATATATTAATCTTTTAGATCTTAACTCAACGCTAAAAATGGTTTCAAGCTAATAAAATCATTAATGCCTGGTGGTGTTGTTGCATCAGTACATATTTGCCATTTACTTTCTACCCATGCCAAGTATGTCTTCCAATTTCCTCCTCTATCACTAATCTCTACTTGGTCAATAATGGCAAACGTGAAATTGTGGTCTATCCCCTTGTCCAAAATATGCCTAAATAATGCATTTTTTGAATCTCCCTTTTTAATCCTGTACATATGCTCGTATATACGTGTCTTGATCTTCCTCTCCGTTTTGCCTATATAAAAGGCCGGGCATTTTGTACAGGTAGCTATATACACTATACGCTGGGAGTTGCAGTTTCCATTTTTGCATATTACCTTAGTATTCATGATGTTACCTAACCTAATTTTTTGTGTAGTATTAATGTAGGTACATTGTTTGCAAGAACCACATTTTCTAGTACCCTTCATTCTCGTTTCTCCTGTTCCTTTCATTCCACACTCCAATAATCTTTTTATATTGTTTCCAGTTTTGTAAACAGTACAAATCTCTGTTCCCACTATATTACCAATGGGGCCCATAGTAGTGATTAACGTCCAATGTTTTTTAAGAATTTCAGTAATGAAACTAACAAATGGGTTAAATCTTATCACACAGACTTTTTTATCCCAATCCTTACTTGAATGTCTCTGTGGTATATTAATTTTACCTAACAAGGGTTTATATTTTTGTCCCCATTGTGATTTTACAAAGGAAGTTATATTCCCCAGTAGCTTTTTTGGATATCCTCTATCTATAAATAATTTTGTGACAGTGTCTAATTCACTATTCATAACTTCAAGGGTGGATGACATTCTTGCTGCTCTTATACACTGGCCCTTCACAATATTTTTGAAAATATGAGGTGGATGACAGCTAGAAAAGTGGATGTAATCGTTTGAAAAAGTGGGCTTCCTATATAATCTAGAAGTAAACCCAGTACCAGTGTTGCCTATCCACGTGTCCAAATATGCAATACCTATTTTATCATATTGAAACGTAAAACTCAAAAAATCTGTAGTGTTATTAAGGTGTTCCATAAAAATAGGGATCATATCTATAGGTCCAGTCCAAATGATGAACACGTCATCCAAAAATCTGGTATATAACCTGATATACTTGTAAAATTCACTGGGGAATACATGTTGGTAACATCCCCTTTTACTCAGCCCTCATTAGGTCAATTATTGAATATAATGTGTTCTTTGGCATGCATCTGTCCAGACACATGCAACAACTGGAATGTCCAGAGAGATACCTTACTAAGAGGATACAAGCCCTGAACAACATGTACTGTATGGACCAACTTAAAGCCCTGTCACTATACTCGGTATCCTACAGACTGGTAACAGGTGACCTGTGACTGGCATACAAGACATCCTCTGACCCATTACTGATATATTTACTGCACACTGGCAAGTCAAAATGGCATCAGAAATACTCAGCTATGCATCTAAACCTTTTCTGCAACATCAAGAGAATGTTTTGGGGTATAGGTATATTCTGCAGAGGATACCACTGCTGTGGAACAGACTCCCCCATCTGCATAAAAAAAAGTTCATCCATGTCCATTTTCAAGTGCTACTTAGATCTATGGATAGGAAACAGAAAGTTTACCCAAGGACTGCCCCCTGTACTAGTAATGGATGATGCAGCTCTTAAATGCTTTATCCAATGCACGGGTCCCCTCAAATTATCTATGGTATATCCCATTTATTCTTAGGGCTATGGTGGTGCAGTGGTTAGCGTTGTCGCCTCACAGCAAGAGGTTCTCCTGTTCGATCCTTGGCTGGGGTGCCTTCTGTGCGGAGTCTGCATGTCCTCCCTGTGGTAGCGTGGGTTTCCTCCGGGTGTTCCAGTTTCCTCCCACATTCCAAAGACATGCTGTAGGTGGACTGGACACTCTAAATTGGCCCCAAGCATGAGTGTGTGCCTTCCATGGATGGTTGGGCACTGGGCTGGCAACTCGATACAGTAAAACTCTACTGCCAATCATGAGTGGACAGGTGATCTGCTGTGGCGACCCCTAACCGGGAAAAGCTGAAAGAAGAAGAGATAAAGTACAGTTGTGTACCTACCATAAATGTAGATGTTCGAGTGTATTCACTGTTGCAGTCATTACACATGGGTTATCCTGCTGGCAGGCTACCCTCAGTCGGCCCGAATTCCAAAGTCCTGGTCCGGCGTCGGTTGCTGTCGCCTCTTCCCTGACGTCAGTGCGCCAGGGGTATAAAAGATGCAGCCAATGCCATTTTCTTCAGTTTTTCTTGCCCAAGATGTCAGGTGCCCCCAAAAGGGTAGGCTGTAAAAATTATGATCATAAAAAAAGCATGCACATAACCTTCATCTACAAGCAAATACACCACATAGGTTGTATAGAATAGAGAGGTACAGATAAGTCCCAGCAAAGAAAAAGGGGGATGGTGGGAGGGTAACCTGGACTGCAACAGTGAATACACTCGAACATCTACATTTATGGTAGGTACACAACTGTACTATGTTCACCGTGTTTCACTGTTGCAGTCATTACACTTGGGTTGAATCCCAAAGCTGAGGTTGGGTGGCTGGGCCTAAATAGAGTTTGGAGTGGCTATGAGGCCCTGCAGAACTGCAGTGGCAAAGCCTGCTCTGGATTTAGAATAGAGAGGTAAATGGTAGTGCTTTGTAAAAGTGTGCACTAAAGTCCATGTTGCAGCCTCCAAAATATCCTTGGTTGGCACTCCTCTGAGGAAGGCTGCTGAAGTGGCTGCTGCTCTGGTAGAATGTGGCCTAATGCCCTTGGGCACTGATTTGCCATGTTGTGAATAGCAGAAATGAATGCAGTGGCCTATCCATTTTGAAATAGTCTGCTTTGAAATGGCTTTTCCTTGGGAACCTGCAGCATATGCCACTAAGAATTGCTCAGTCTTTCTGAAGGCTTTAGTCTTGTCCAAGTAAAAGCGTAGCTGTCTGTGTATGTCCAAAGTATGCAGAAGTCTCTCCCCCTTATTCTGTGGGTTTGGATAAAAGGTAGGCAAATCTATGGTTTGGTTAAGAGCCACACTGGACACTACCTTAGGCATAAATGTCAGGTTTGTCCTTAGAGAAACCCTGTCCTGATGGAAAATAATAAAAGGTTCCAGAGCCATTAGTGCCTGTAACTCTGAGACTCTTCTTGCTGAAGTTATTGCTAGGAGAAGAGCGGTTTTCCATGACAAGTATTTTATCTCTGCTGTATTGGCTGGTTCAAAAGGAGGCAGTGTGAGTTTTTCCAAGACAAAATTGAGGTCCCATGCAGGTATTGGAGCTCTCCTTGGAGGTCTTATGTTCTTGGCCCCTCTGAGAAACTGTCTTAGCAGTGGATGAGAAAAAATAGATGGGTCCGTATTGTAATGAGCTGAAATGGCAGAGGCATGGATCTTAATTGATGAGAAGGATAGGCCTTTGTCCAGCATCTCAGTAAGGTATTGCAAAATCTGAGGAATATTTGGTACAAGCGAGTCAATTCCCTGCGCTTGGTTCCAAGCACAGAATCTCTTCCATTTTTCTGCATAAGATTTTCTGGTGCTGGGCCTCCTGGTCTCCAAAATAACATCCATAACTGCTTTAGAGAGGGGTGTGTTCTGAATGATTACATTATCCACCTTGCAGCCAGATTTAGGGTTCTGAGTTGGCTGTGCAGGATCTGATTGTTCTGTTGGGTCTGCAAATGAGGTATTAGAGGTAATGTCCAGGCTGGGCCTTGAGACAAGCTCTTTAGGATTGGGTACCAGTGCTGGCGTGGCCAGTCTGGGGCAATAAGTATAATTTTTGGCTTCTCTTGTCTGACCTTTAGGAGTACCTTGGAGAGGAGAGGCAGAGGAGGGAAGGCATATACTGTAAGGGCTTTCCAGCTGAATGAAAGGGTGCCCACTTTCCATGCTTGCTTGTGATAAGTCCGAGTGCAGAATCTCTGTAGCAGGCAGTTGTGAGGGGAGGCGAATAGATCTATGTTTGGGCATCCCCATTTCCTGTTATCATGTTGAAGATTTGTGGATCTAGTTTCCAGTCGTGAGGATCCATGAGGTTTCTGCTTAGTTCCGTCTACCAAAGTATTTGTCTTTCCTGGCAGGAATTGTGCTTGTAGATGTACTTGATAAGTCAATGCTGTGTTCCACAAAGTCATGGCTTGCCTGCAGAGGGGGTAGGAATGTGTGCCCCCTTGCTTGTTTATGTACCACATGACTGTAGCATTGTCCGTCTTTATCAGTAGTTGTCCTGGATGAAGTAGGTCCTTGAAGGCTGTCAGGGCATTTTGTACAGCTAGCATCTCTTTTTGATTGATATGAAGATGCATTTGGTTTGTGGGCCATGTGCCCTGAATACATTTTCCTGCCATGTCCACCCCCCAGGCATAATCTGATGCATCTGTTGTTAGTGTCTGCCTGGCAGTGGGTAAGGTGAATGGCTGTCCCTTGTTGTGGTGACAGGCCTGTGCCCACCACTGAAATTCCTGTTGTAGGCAGGGAATGAGAGTAATTACTGTTTCCAGGCTGTGGCAATGTTGAGTCCAAACACTTTTTAGATACCACTGTAGTTTCCTCATATGCAGTCTTGCATATAGAATTAGTAGAATGCAGAATGCCATGTAGCCCAGAGCCTGCAGAATTTTTCTTGCAGATAACTGGGTCTTTGTTGCCATGTCTTTGAAGTAAGAAGCCAGATGCCTTTGTTTGTCTGGCGTGAGATAAACCATCTGAGCAGTTGTATTTAAGCTTGCACCCAGGAATATTATCTCTTGAGAGGGTACTAGTTTTGATTTCTTTTCGTTTACTGTGCACCCTAGGCAAATTAGTAATCTTTTTTACAAACGCCAGATGCTGTAGTAGAATATCTTTGTTCTTTGCTTGAATAAGGCAGTCGTCCAAGTAGGGATATATTTGAATTCCTCTTTGTCTGAAAAATGCAATTACTGGTGCCAGGCATTTTGTGAAGACCCTGGGCGCAGTAGATAAGCCAAAGGGCAGTGCAGAGAATTGGTAGTGCATTGAGCCAGCTATGAATCTGAGGTATCTTCTGCAAGATTGTCTGATTGGGACATGCAGGTATGCCTCTTTGAGGTCCAAAGTTACAAGCCAAGCCTTCTTGATTGGTCTCCAGGCTTTGTCCTTTCTTGGTACTAAGAAAAGTCTTGAGTAAAATCCTTGTCCCTGCTCTTGTTGTGGCACTGGCTGAATAGTCTTCATGTCCATGAGAGATGAAACTTGTATTTGTGCCTCTTGCCATTGATTGTGTGGCAGGTCTGGCATATCCTTTGCCTTTGGAAGGGTGTGAAAGTGGAACCTGTAGCCCTGAGAGACTATATTTAAGACCCATTTGTCCTGGGTGATCTTGTGCCAGTTTTGTGAAAAAAGTGCTAGCTTTCCCCCTAAGGGTGCTGCCAAAACAATAAGTGCTTGGCATTGGCAGAGGGAAGTCATTGGGACTGTTTTCCATAAGGCTGTGATTTGTCTTCTCCGCTTTTGGAGGTAGACGCACCCCATTGTTTGGGCCTGTATGAGCTCTGGGGCTGTTGCCTGCCTCTAGGGCGTCTGAATCTGCCTCTTTGTGGTCTGTCTGACACTGGAAAGGACCAATTCTTAGAGGGCCAGTTCCTGCTAAATCTGGGTGGCTGTACCTGTAAGAAATCCTTTACTGTCTGCATAGATTTTGCCTTATCCTCCATTTTCTTCAACACCACTTCTGTCTTAACTCCAAACAAAGTATCATGCTGTAAAGGAGCATCCAATAATTTTGCTTTAACATGATCAGGCAGATTCTGTTCCTTTAACCAAGCATGCCTTCTAATTAACAGAACCTGTAACAGCGGCCCTGCACGAGGCCTCCAGTAAATCATAGCCACATTGCAAAGTATGTTTTCCCACTTGTTCAGCTGCATGCAATAAATCCTGCAAATTTTTGTTCTCAGAACATTCAGAATTTGTCAGCATTTTTTGTTTTAACAAAGACATTAAGTATTGCTGATATTTGAGCATATGAAACTGGCAATTTAAAGCCCTTACAGCCAAGGTTGCAGAAGTGTAAACCTTTTTCCCCCATCTGTCCAAAGCCCTAGAATCTCTGTCTGAGGGGACAGGGTTTTTGGCAGAAGCAGCCTTGACCACTTTGGGACCCTGTGAGATAGTTTCTGGGTCAGCAGCAGGGTTTTTGTAAAGAAATTTATGGGAGTCTGGGACCCTGTAGTATCTGTCCGGCTTAACAGGGGCAGGAGGTAAAGAGTCTGGAGACAGGCCAGACTCTGAAAAAACATCATCTACTATGCCTAGAATAGGAGGAATTGCAAGAGGTCTGTGCTGAGGAAGTAAAAGAAAGTCTCTAAGTCTTTTCTTAGAATCGGAGTAATCCTGGCTCTCCCAATGGAAATGCTCCCTCATGGTATGCAGGGTTTCCCCAAATGAATAGTCCTCAGGAGGAGAGGCTGAAGGAATAGAATCTTCAGCATCAGAATCCTCATAGGGAGGAACAAAATATCCCTGATCAGAAGAGGAATCACAGGAAATGGAAACCTGATCAGAGGAATCATATTCGGTGTCTTGCCTAGGCTTCTTATCAGGAGGGGGATGGGAACCCCTGATCAAAGTAATTAGGTCTTCGGCCATTTTGAGCATCTGTTTCTTAGGCATAGAAGTCTGTCCTGGAGAATACTGTACTGGTTTCTTTGTCTTTAAAACTGTTTTAGACTTTATCTTGGATGCTGAAGTAGGCTTTATACAAAGTTGTGTCGGTCTGAAGACACCTTCAGAAGCCGATGCCTGCTCAACGGCTCCGGACCCATCTGAGGGATTAATTTCCGAAGGGCCAATACCTTGAGTATCCAGAGGCCTAGCTGTCTCCATGTGGGAGTTGGAAGCAGCCTGTGGCTCTGAGGTAGCGGGAGTCAGGGGCTGCGAAAGCACCTCACTGAGCACCAGCGAACCAGCAACTTGCCTAGAAGAGCCTTTGTCGTCAGTTTTGGACCTCGGATGCTTGTCCTTGTCTTTATCCTTGGTTTTTTTATGAATTCCGGTCGTCGGTTGTTCCGACAGCATTATGTAGTTAACACCTTCTGCCAAAGTAATGAAAGGCAAAATCGTACAGACGCTTAATAGTGCGTTGGTTAAATCTAGCACAAAACCGACAACTAGCAACGCTGTGGTCAGGGCCTAGGCAAGGAATACAGTAAGAGTGGAAATCCTTATGAGGTATTTGCTTCCCACAAGAAATACAATTGTTAACTTTTTCTGACATCGGTCTGGAGCAAGAAAAAAGTTTCCCCAATGGGTGTACTTAGCTTTATTGAAGACTTCGGATCTGAAATTCGATTTAAAAAATCTCAGGAGTCGGCCGACCGGCACTTGTGAATTGCTTTTGCTTCGGGCACCGCGCGGCAAGAAAGACTGAAGAAAATGGCGTTGGCTGCATCTTTTATACCCCTGGCGCACTGACATCAGGGAAGAGGCGACAGCAACCGACGCTGGACCAAGACTTTGGAATTCGGGCCGATTGCGGGTAGCCTGCCAGCAGGATAACCCAAGTGTAATGACTGCAACAGTGAAACACGATGAACATCACACAATTGTCAACTATTGGATTGTTAAGGCCATCTATAACCAAAACAAAATGTAAAGAACACAACTCACTGCTGAAGACGTTCTCACCAAAGAAGAAAAATAAATGAGTACCAAAAGATGAGAACAGTCACCACGAACAAATCTCTTCTATATACCAATCCAAGGATAGTCACAATTAAGTCCAATAATTTCCGCAATAAAAATGTAGAAAATCATTTATTTTGGAACATAAAATGAGCGCTTTCGCATAGTTAAACTATGCTTCATCAGATGCAATAACACAAGACAGTTCACAAGCAAATAAATACCCTACATTTTGGCGGGCTCATTAAATCAACTACTCATTATCGCCTGAATTAGTTAACAATCATAGTGGATTTGATTCAGGTTACATTAAGTTCAGTATATTCCCTTTTCAGTTCAATGTCAAGCATACATTACATAGCACTCCAAAACATTTTTAAAAACATATTTAAAAAACGAAACTTGCAAGATTCAAATAATGCATGAATATAAAAACATCAATAATGCAAGTATCTACTAAAACCACTAAGAAAACTCTAACTCATAAACGCATAGTGTTTATAACATGATCGCTAGCTACTTACACATAATCCAGTAGCTCACGAAACAAAACTTTCACAATATGTTCCATCATTAACTCCATATGCCTATACTCTGAAATATAACCTTCCATCTTAAAGCTGTGCCATGATCACAAAAAATTTTAGTGAAGAGACGAGCTCTTAGTTCACAATTTTGTCAGTGGAATAACTCCATATTCGAACATCAACACAGTGACATCATCACCTAAAGGTGAACGATGCTTCCATTCGTAGATGGTGTCACGTGCTCACAATGCTCTTAAAGGAGCGCCACCAGTAGCAAAAAGTAATCCCCCTGGTCCTAATACCAGGACTTTAACCTATGAACAACCTGTTCATTAGACGTCAAAAAATGTATATAATTCAATACACAAAGCTTAACAATTTGGGTACTACTCCGAAGACCGATAACAGCCCTTAATACATAATCTATTATAAATGTGCCTAATATATTTAAAGGGTAGTACTTCCTGACCCTATAAGCATATATAAACCCTGAGTATCGATCGTAGCTCTTCTATAGTTACTAGCAACCGGAATAATATATAACAATTATTTATCCAATAGATTTCATATTTAAAAGTAATTATTTGAATAGAAATGTTTAAATCCACAAGTTCACAGTACTCTGAAAGAGCGCCACAAGCAGCGAAAAATAATCCTTCTGGCCCTATCGCCTGGATTCTAACATATAGAGTAAACATTCATTAAGCATCGAAAATGCATATAATTCGATTCATAAAACATAGCAATCCAGGTAACACTCAGAGGACTGGTGACAACTCTTGATACTCAGTCTAAATTAAAAAGATCTAATATATTTACTTAAGAAGTATTGCTTCATGACACTATACGCACATATACATACCAGATATAAATCATGGCTCTCATATAGTTACCATCAAGCAGAATAGTATACAGACATTATTCGACACAATGGATTCCATAGTAGAAAGTAGTCATTTAAACAAAACTGTTTAAAATCACAAGACATACTGTGTACCACATAGTTTTTATCTTATGTTGATTCAAAATTACTGTATCAATTTACAAGTTGGACTAATGTTAATATACCCATATGTTCACTGTATATACATTCTGCTGAAAAAACTGCCATAAGCACAAATGGCTCTTGGTATAAAGTTATTCATTATGATTTAAATAGACATATAAGTTGATATATGGTTAGGATTATAGTATAGAAATACATTACTAAGATCTTGTAAAATATATAATGAAATAATATGAGGCTGAATATTTATATGGAAACATACCTTGCTCATTTGATTGCTTATAGAGTATACGTTGATAAACGATGAAAAACTATATATATACAATATAAAACAATGACAGATTGGACCTAAATCTGTTTATAGGCACCATCATTGTTAATTAGTGTGTGATACATAGGCTATGAAAATCATAGCCCTAAAATTGATCACAAACATTATCTACGTTCAATCAATACAGGTTTCAAAGAAATGGAACTGTTTAACCCTGGTGGAAGATGTGCCGCTAATTTCAGGATCCAATGTAACTCAGCTTTGGCCAGCATGTTCTCAACATTACCCCCTCTCAAAGTTGGTACAATTATATCTAAGACTCTGAACATAAAAGAGTGAGAGTGATACTCCTTAACATGCCTGGCTAGTGCATTTGTCTCAACCTGTTTCCGGATCTCATATAGATGGTCATAAATGCGGTCCCTCAACCTTCTCTTGGTTAAACCCACATAAAATACTGTACAAAGGGAGCAGGTAGCCAGATATATCACATTTTTTGTGTTGCAGTCAGCATAATGTTTGGGTCTAAAGACAAAATTCATGGTAGGATGTTGGTAGACCTGTATCCTACTCAAATTGTTACATCTAGGACAATGTAAACAAGGGTATGTCCCTTTACTTACTATGTCTCCCAATACTAGACTAGTAGATTTCCTTACATTAGTGATATGTTGATCGTTGCAAAGTTGTTTCTTAAGATTGTCACTATTCTTATAACAGAATTTAGGTGTAAGACCTACTATATCTCTGATCTCTTTATTAGCTGTAAGAACATTCCAATTCTTCCTGATTACTCTCCTAATGCTCTCCACTTCGTTGGTATACTTGATGACATAACATGACTTATTACCATGAATGATGGAGTCTGGAATTAAATTCATCCTGTACCCAGTTGAAATAGGTGGTTCTGCATTAGTGACATACCCAATGTCTCCAATAATTTCTTGCCTCATTCTCCTCACCATATTCATGTCATATCCCCTATCTCTAAAAAGGAGCTCCATATTATTAGCCTCATTAAAAAGGTCATCCTTATTTTGACAAAGTCTGGATACTCTAACAAATTGACTTGTTACTATACCTCGAAAGGTATAGGCTGGATGCATACTAAATGGGAAAGGTTATTTGAGCAATAATGGAAAAATGGTTAGGCTTAAAATGGCTAACCTAGTAATTATGAACCTATTTATAGGCTGCAGTCTATAAGTTTAATTTTAACCTAGTAATTATGAACCTATTTATAGGCTGCAGTCTATAAGTATCATTTTACAAAGTCTCTCCCCCTTAAGCTACTCACCAGGCTAAAAGACCCTTGATATAATTGTTTAATATTGAGTGCACTGATACTGGTTGCACTGATTTGCCCTGCTAAATGAGGGAACTTTTGCTTTAATTAGGTTACTGGTTCTTTCTGGTGGCAGAAGAAGGGTGTCAGGTTAGCTGTGGGCTAGGCTGGATTTTAGGGTAAATTAAAGTGCCTTGCTCTTGGTTGGTGTGCTCTATTGAGGTTTTTTTTTTTTGCTTATTTTCTATGTTATAAATAAGGCGATCTAATGCAATGCTGCCCATTGCCAGCAGGGTAGAGACTCAAGGACTTAGAAGCCTAGGTTTCTCTATACAACCTATTCCCCCAAATTTGTGTTCTAGTGGCTGGGTGAACAGGCTCTCTTTCCAACTAGTTTGTTCTTGTACACATAGATTGTTTTCGACAAGCAGCATGTCCAGTAGATGAACTCCATAAACATAAGCACAGTAACTCCTTCAGCCCACATCAGTAAGTACCTGGAACAATGGATTTGCATTTTCCAACTGTCTCTGTAGGCAGCCTGGTTGAAATGGGCATCCTGAGACAATGTAACAACTGTCTCATGTTTACTGATGACCATCTACTACTTAAATCAGTGAACATAGTGTGTGAGAGATGTAGTTATACAAAGTTATGGGAGGCAAACCTCTCAAAGACACCCACAACAAATAACAAGCAGATTGTCAGCATCACATAGCCCAACACTGAGCAAAACACACACAGCTCAGACCAAACACGTTGAAGTACACAAGCTGAGACTCTTAAAAGTAGCCACCTAAACAACAAAGGCCGCCTAAATGTAACCTAAGTAACAAATATCCTCAGCAACCCCACAATCACACATCACAGGTAGGCCCCACCATGAAACATACATCCAAGAATTATACAGACTTACCTCAAAAGCCCACAAGGTAAACCATACAATCCAATATTGTTTTTATAGGTAACATCATAGTGAGACACACCAATCCACCATTTATCACGCTGTGTAAAGAAAGCATAACTGTCAGTTGCCTATTAGGCACAAAGATTCACAACATCATGCAAGCACTCAAGTCTTGCACCATAAGTACACACGTGACAAAGATATAGTCCATGTATGTGGAAATGACTTGAGATGTACTATACCAAGAGACACATGAATGAGCTCTTGAAATATGTATCTGAGGCTGGAGAAAACCTAGCCTTCAGCAGCATTCTGCCATCACTAAGAATGATGCCATAATATTAGCAAAAACTATTGTCAATCAAAGTGAGTACAATATATAGTAGCCTGGGAAGAGATAGCAGACAGTCCCAACTGCTGGGACTGGGCTTTGCTTTATTTGCTAAATCCTTGTCCACCTCAAATTGTCTTTTTGTAGGCAATGTCAGTCTTCTAAAGCTTCCAGTGTCATAAGAACTCCACTGTACTCATCACTTAAGCCAATAACTGAACATTATTCCCCTTTCAGTATGTACCTGTCCAAACATTTGTCACATCTTCAATGACCGCAATGTTTTGTCACTAAAAAAAATAAGGGCCTAAATTGTAAAAACGTAGACAGTCTCAAAGTCTTCCTTCTCTTCCCAGTGTCATACTGGCTACTGAGAGGCAACCTCTGTCTTGTGTATAAACCTATTACATATTTTCAAATCCAGTGGTATCAAACATCTGGTACAAGGGATCTCAATCTCTTCTGTAAAATAAATAGAACAAACTGGAGGGATAAGTTTGTATAACAGAGACTACTGCTTCTATGGAATTGTCTTCCTCTCCATATAAAGCAAGTACTTCTCTTACTTTATTCAAATATAATTTGGATGAAAGGCTGGGTAACCACAAATTCACTCCTGGTTTAGTAACCCTGTCCTTCATGGACAGGGAACACATGCAAATGTCCCAACATATTCTTTTTCAGCCTATCTCTGGGTTATTTGTATGCAAAAAAAAGGGTTAAAAACTACCATAGGAATGTAAGGCTATGCTTCCTCACATAGCCCAATAAGTACATATGAACACACACGCACACACACACACACACACACACACACACACAAACACATTAAATATTGACTGATTGGTGCCTTTGGCATATTGGTGTAATTTTTCTGGCTACCACTAGAGAGTGACAAATACATATGCATGTAATCACATTTTTTTCTCATCTTTATATACATATATACACACTTTGTTGCAAGATGTAGATTGTTTCCATTGATGACTACACAATAATAGAGATTTATATCTGTTTTGGCATTGATTTGAATTTTTATTCATAGCTAATGCCACAGTGTTCAACATTAGCAAAGATGTGAAGATTTAATTATGATAGTGACACCTTCCTTTTATAATAAAAACTAACTGGTTTGCCCTTGTGACTGCTACTTTTTCAGATAAAGTTCATTTTTGAAATAACTTTGAGTAAGTTCCTGCTTGAATACATTAAACATCCATGCACCAACTTGTGAGATTCACGTACCTGGCAGCTGGAGTACAGCTTCAGCAGGTCTCTCGGTACTTACGTATTATCACAACCACTTTTTCAAGGTAATACCGCTCGCTTCTCTGTGCGCAGATATAGACGGTCATGCTGCCATTATGTCAAGAAGTGTGTTTTCCTTCACGTTGAAAGGTTGTTTTAGGCAGGGGTATCGTGGGAAACGGTGCAGATCATGGTTTTGGTGTACTTATGCTGTTTTTTGTGCTCGCCGCTTCTTGATCGCTGATGCACTGACGAGCCGTCGGAATGTACTCCTCCTCGCATGTCAGCGCTGATAATGGTACCAGTAAGAAGGAATAAAAGGATATTAAGGCTTGTCACTGCATTCCCTGCCATCACCTTTATTAAGAAACTATGCTGCACAACAAAGTTTGACAGCTTTGTCCTCCCCCCCTTTTTTTGGTCTCTTCTCTTTTTTGTAGCTGTCAAGAAGTAGCAGACAAGTGGACAACTGTCAGCGTGTGAGTCTGTTACATTAAGCGGGGGGCTCGCGGCTTGAGAGATGGAATGCGTGTTACACAAAAGTGCTGTGGGAAAATGTATCTCCAGTGACATGATGTTGGGGAAACGGCATAGCTTGAAACAAGCAGTCATTCCTCACATGTCATACTGCCTTTCCTACCTAAACAAGGATTTTTAATAAAGTTAATGTTGTCAATGTGATCCTGTACATACTTACAGTTAAATCAACACAGCAGGAAGCGAGCGGTATTACCTCGAAAAAGTGGTTGTGATAATACGCGAGTACCGGTCTCTCTCTCTCTCTCTCTCTATCTTTGAGCCTCACAAAAGCTTTCTCTTCTGGATCCACTCTGCTGTCACTCTTCCAGAACCGCTGCTCTGCAATCAAATCCCCTCCAATAAGGCCAAACAACACTTTCTCTCACTCTCTCTGCGCTTAACTGCACTTTGTGATATGTCCAGCCACCTGTGAATCCTGAGCTACCATAGAAATGGCCTGCTGTGCAATACCAACAATTTCCAGAGAAGACCGAATTTTATTCAAGTTTACCACAATACACACTAGATATTTTGTCATTTGAGTCTAATAATTCAAAGGTCTGAAGCCGAGAGTGGAAGTGGTATACACCTTTTTCCCCAAATCTTTCTACTGCTCTGCTATTCTTATCTGGGGGGGGGGGGGCATTCTCAGCAGGTAATACCATCAAGGACTTGTCCAAAGAAAAAGAAAAAGGCAAGGGATCTGCCAAAGGATTTTTATACAAAAATTTCAGTTCTTCACGCATTTTATAAAATCTATCAGTTCTTTTAGGTTTTGGGGGTTCAGAGTCAGGAGCAGAGGAAGTAGAAGGAAAGTCACCCAGAAAAGCTCCAGTACAGGTGGGAAGGGAGCATGCATGGGGTGCCTACCCCTAGCAAGTTATAATATTTTTTTGTACATTTGAATTATTTTCTGGATTCCCACTCAGAATGCTTCCTCATGTTAGATATGATTTCCTCAAAGGAAATTTCCACTACAGGAGAATCAGGGATAATGTGTCCTTATCCTCACATGACACTTGGCCTGGGGAGTGTATCTGGAAATTAGGCCAGAGATTGTTCATCTGAATCAAAACTCTGCCGCATCTTCCTCTGAGGAAGATGTCTTTCATGAGAGACAACAGTAGTACCAGAAGTGACAAACAATGGAGGTTTTTGAGCTAAGATAGCCTTAAACAGGCCTTGGGAAAATTCCATCCACTGTTTTTCCTGGGATGTATTAGGACAGGAAAAGATTTTTTTTTTTTTTTTTTTTTTTTTGCTTCCTCTTCTTGGGAATGATGTTGCTTTAATAATTAATGGCATATCTGACCCCTGACATACCTTGATTAATGTCCTTTTTTTTCCTTCTGCACTAATATTTGTGGATTTATTTTTTCACAAGCTGTGCTGCCTTAGCTGTGTGATTTTTGTACAAGCTGATAATTTCTCATGGTATAAAAAACTCTTGTAAATTCCTTGCTCTCCTAGCTGGAACTTCTTCGTTAAACTTTGGAGTGTTCACAGTTATCTCCATCAAGGTTCTCCCCTAGACAGAAAAGACAATCAAGATGCCAGTCTTCTGTAGGAATCTGATGCCCACAGAATGCTTGCTAGTAAATTTCTCCGGCACAACATTAAAACCAATAAGAAAGTACACAAAATAACTACACAAAGTAAAGAAATAAAGTTTAGACTTAATACTTCATGTCAAAAGATTGAGGCATGTGAAATAACTCAAGACTTAGTACAGTAAAGTGGATCAACTGTTTATTTCAGGACATAAAAATAAACAGAGAAAGATATGTAGTACACGCTCTTTAATAGCTGATCTGTGTTGAATATCCATGATGCAAGAATGCAGCCATGCACCTCTAGGGTATTTATGAAGATCAGGCCATGGAACTGAATCTACCTCCAGCTATTTCCTATTCATATCAAGAATTTTGCCAGCAATGTTCTTTATGACGAGTGTCAAAGACTCTAACCGAAAATATTTACCACCATTTCACATCTCACCTTGCTCACCTCCATACCTACAGGATAAGGTGCAGGTATTACTTAGCTAACAACCTATTTCTCTTTTTAACCCTCAGAATTACTTTATATCTGTCCCTATATCCCACAAAACATTATAGTGCTTTGCATGGCTTTTTACAGTTAAAATTGTTTCACTCTATTTTATAAGGCATTTTAAATATAGTAATGCAAAGCAGGGAGAGTATAAATCATAACTGCACCCCTTTGTGATGAAAGAACTAATCTTATGGGGTGCAGCCCTTAATAATTCCCCTAAAATATGTTTATATGCACCCATCATAATAGTATCTCAGTTTTTTGTAACAACTGTCAAGGGACATTTTAAAGACCACCTGACCAATCATGAGTGACACGAATTTAGTTCAAAGTCTAACTGGCAGGGGAGTAATAAAGATTTACTCCTAAGATATCATATTCACATCAGAAGAAAACCTGGATGAAGCTAAATATTAAAATATCTTAAAATTAGAAACAGCTGCCACAAAAATAACTATTTTACTAAATAAATAGGCTGCTTTGAACCTTGAAAGAAATACACCCAAATTATTTGTGTAGATCACAACTTACCCAGTGAAAGAATAAATTTCATCCTTTCAGATAACTCAAGACTTTGTAGAATTTTTCTCCCCTAAACAGAAAAGAAATGAGAAAAAGTGTTCTGAGATAATATTACAGTACAAAATAAAAAAAACACCATATTTTATAATGTCTGTAAATTATTAAAACTCATTCTAAGCATTCTTGGTCTGTACAGAATTGGAGTTTAATCTATACCCTTAGCAATGAAACTATGAGCACTACTGATATGCTTTCAGAAGATCAAATCATCCTGTTATGAATGCAACCAATAAGTGGTTTGTACGTTCTTCATATTTGAAAGTCAGAAATAGCCTAGCAATACAGGGAAGGAGGAGGGGCAACTGGGCATGCCCAGCTTATCCCTCTGAGGGGGGGGGTTGCTTGCACTCAAGGGGCACATTGAACACTGCTAACGTCTTGGTTATGACTGGGAAGTTCACTGTTCCTACTGGGGGGTGGTGGGCAGGGATGCTTGAAGGGAATGCCTCTTGCAGAAGTGAGGGGGAAGGCCTATGCTCATCCTAATAGATGCAGCCCCACTAAACCAAGCCCATTGCATGTGTTAGGGCTAGGGAGACAAAAGCAGAAAAAACTCAAACCACTCCTGATAGCTTTTTTTCTAAGCATAGCACAGTGTTCATAGCTACCCCCTCATTAAGATTCCTTCTAGACAAAGACTTCCAAGATGGCTGCACATTGAGTAACAGCTTAATTTCAGCTCTCCTAGAGTGAAAGCAGAAACTGAGAAAAAGAGAACCAGTGAACTTGTCTTTCTTTTTTGAATAAGTCTCAGTTAGTGGCTAGTAAGTGCACTGCCTGGATGCCAGCAAAAAAGAAATTCAGAGAACCTGAAAGAAAATCAATCATAAAAGGTGAGGAGAAAATACTGACTGGGAAGAAGTCTGCAGCTGTTCCGCAAGAAGCTGTGCAAGCTCCAGCTTTGGTGCAAGACATGACTTCCAGTAATCTAGAGGAAAAAATAAGTGACATCTACTCAGAGCTGATTAAAATAAACAAAACACTGTATATTTATACATATATATATATCTGTATATAGTACACTGTATACTATAATGAGTATATCAACTCAAATAACAAAAGCCTGGAAAAATGGAAGCGCTAAACACATATTCAGATGAGGCAATAAAACTGCAAAAATCAGAGGTCAAAATGAAGAAAAGGCTGTCTGTGTACGAGACTGATGAAGGAGAGATGTTTCAAAAAACAATAGAATAAGAAGACATAACATGTAGGAAAACCCTGACATATTCTGCTATACCAGAGAAGCTGGAAGGATCAGACTGTATTAATTTTATGAAAGTACAAATAAGCAACTGAACTGGAATTCCACAGCAGGAGTTGTTAATTGAAAGGGCACATTGTGTGTATGCTCCAAAGTTGGCCATGAGAAAGCAACCTAGACCTTTAATAGTATAGATGCAATCCTACCAGCAGAAGGAGTTGATTCTGACAAAACTGTGGCAGAAGGTCAAAGTACTAAAACTAGGAGACAGTAGAATGCCTGTGGAAAATGATTACTCACTGTACACCAGGCAGACGAGGAATACATTTATTCCACTAATCAGGGAATGATGAGAGGAAGGCATGAGAATCAAGCTACTGCATTCAACTATTTTCAGAATATTCTTTCCTGGAGGGTCAAAATAATTTTTGATGCAGAAGGCATGAGAATCAAGCTACTGCATTCAACTATTTTCAGAATATTCTTTCCTGGAGGGTCAAAATAATTTTTGATGCAGAACATGCTAAGGAGGAAATATAGAAGTTTGTCCAACAAAAAGTGAGCTATCAAAGAGAAGGAGATTCTGCTTCCTGTTCTTCTATTAATAAAGTCCATAGAGAGACTGTGCCAGTGAAACCTTTTCCAATGTTTCACAAAAAATGTCTGAGAGACAGAGAAAAGCACTAGAGTTGACTAGAATAATGAAGAATACATTGGAAATGAAGCAGAGTCTAGATTTGAGAGATGGAGATCAACAGGAAGAAAACCAGTAACTCAGAAACTGACAAATAAATGTGGGATTACAAAACATTAACTGTACTTGTAAAACATAACAGAACAAGAAAACCTGGAAATAATTTGACTTCTTTGACTTTGTTAAACTTGTAGAGAGCTCCAAAGCATATGCCCTACTTCATGTCATTAATGTTTGGAAGAACATTTAGGAGAGGGGAAGAGGAATGAAAGAGTTAACTGCGAGTAAAACAAAATTTTGTTCTTAACAGTAGTATTTTTATAATGCATGACATAAACTAAAGCTTTCTCAGTTATAAACTGAAGCTTTCTCAGTTATTTTTGAGTGTAATAGGGTTACTAAAGTAAACGGGTGCCCTGCTTGTTTCCCTTCTTCTTTCTTAATTCTTGTTCAGTTTTAAGAAATGTAGGCACTGCAACATAAAAGGAGAAGGAAAGAATGGACAAAAGAACACGATACAAGAAAATTTGATATGCTTTTTCCTACTCTTGTAGGGAATGACTGAATTAAGGCCCTTGGCACGATCTGGTAACAAATTTTAATGGGAAGCCAATTAATAAAAAAGAACACTGAATATGTAATAAAAGGTTTTTCTCTACCAAATAAATAAGAGCTTGTAGTAGAGGTAACTGTGTATCTGGTTCTCATGTCTCTATGGACACAATTTAATAGGCAATAAAAACAGAATACTTCTTTATTTCAATGGCTAGAAGATAATGTTTTCGAAAGCATTCAAGTGTTTTTCTAATCTGGGAGAGGAATAGATAAGACAAAAATAAAACAGCACTTAGTGGAAGTAGAAGCACAGGCTGTACCATGCTAACCTTCCTTATGAGTTAATCCAAGTCTGCGAGTGTGGCTGTCAGTCTGGGACAACTATTCCTATTAGGAGGGTTAAACTTTAATATTTGAAGATGTACATAGTTTTGTGTGTTAGTATTACTTTAATAGGTTTTAGGGATGTTCTGAGTGTCTTCATTTTTTTGTTTGAGGCTTTCACTAAAACAAAACGTTTTATAAGATTTAATATAAGCTCAAATGGATATGTCAAGAAACAGCTGTATAAAAGTTCAACTTGCATGTATGCATGTAACACAAAAGCTGAAACCAGATATTAAAAAAGCTGCTACACATAACAGGTGGAAATAGTAACTTCTTAACATAATGACAACACTTTTTATATTATCTTTAAATGTAAATGGTCTCGCAGATATATACAAAAAATAAAGAGTAGTAAACTATATAAAAAAATGTAGAGTGCAAATAGCTATGCTACAGAAGACACATTTGGGAAAAAACTAAGTATGTGAATTTGATAAAGAAAAGACTTCAGGATGGTTGTTCAGCAGAATATCTGTGACAAAGGAAAAGGTGAGTACTTACATTAATTGCAAGAGGAGTTTCAATAGTGATAGAGGAGGAAAAAAGACAATAATGGTAAATGTGTAGTACTAAGGGGCTACTGGCATTAGACGAAGATTACACTGGCATGTATTTGTATTCCACCTAAAACTGTTATAATGGAGTTTAAGAAAATTCTGGGAGAAATAAACAGCTTTCAGCAGGGAATATTACTTTTAGGTGGGGACTGGAATTTGATTGCAGCAGGGCTCAGATGGGAAAAATATATTAAAAAAGGATAGACTTTTGAAAAAAATCTATGAAAATATTTGGCATGGAAAATGTGAATTCAGTAGGAGTTCGGAGTAAATTTACATATTATTCCCCTATGTACAAAAACTGGGCTAGGGTAGACAGAAATTCTATTTCACAGGAATGTGTGCATTTAATTGAAAGTTTTGATATGCATCCAATAACTATTTCGGATCACGCACCAATAATAACTAAAATAAAAATACAGGGTAATTTAATAAAAATGAGACACTGGCACCTTCCCACATATCTCTTAAAAAGGGAAGAATTTAAGGAACTTGTAATGAAAATTACTTGGGAGTTATTAGGGAAGATAAAAAATGCTTCTGAAAATATAGTTAGGGAGTTGGAAAAAAATTAAAGTGGAATTTAAAAATGGTTATTTGTTACTTAAATGTCGCAAACTACAAGTAGAATACACCTTTTTATCTGAATGTATTCATACTGAGAGAGTCCCTAAGGGGCTTAGACTGTGAAATACCCGAATGGGTTATTAGCTGGCTCACCTTTGCATTTGGATTTGACAGAATTATTCAATAAACAAGGTGTGGAGCTGCTGAACCTACTTAGAAAGTACAAACAGACTGAAATAGACAATCTTATGAAAGAAGCCGAATGGGCTGGACAAAAAACTCAAAAATTATGTGCTTTTTTTCTGTACAAGGGGCGCAATACTCTGCAGTTTTTGGCAGAATAGACAATGCAGTTAACTGACATTCAAAAGAGAAAATGTAAAAAACTTGACAGAGATAGAAGGGAATACCAGGAGGGGAAAGCATACACTCAGCCAATGGGTGTGTCAGATGGGCAGAACCAAGTCAACAGAGATTCAGAAGGGAACCCCTCATTGGAAGAAGTGGAGCATACAGAGAGAAAGAAGAAGGGTCAGCCCCTTTAGATGCAGCTCCTCCCAGGAGATCACAGAGGCTCAGGAACCAGAACAGGAGCCATTTTGTGAACAACCAGCGGAATTTTCACCAACAGAATCAGAACCAGCATACAAGGAACAGAGGGTGACACGAGAGGCGGAATTCATATTACCAGAATCCACAGAACTTTTAGATAACTTTGGAACAGCAGGTACTGTGCATGAGGCATTGCCTAACACTTTAATCAATGTCAATGGTGACTACAAAGTTTATAATTTTACAGATATGACATTCAATGAAAATATTGCGAGTCTGTTGAGTAAAGGGCTTACTTTTGTTCATACAACACATGCTAGAATTGAGACTTTAATGGTGGATTTAAAACTGTTCTTAAGAAAGCGTAATTTCAAACTGTTGTTTAATGGTGTTGACAACAATCACATTAGTAATATTCTAAGAAGAAGTAGAGTTTTTAACCCTGTGTTATCTACACCCCTGGTTATTTTTGAGAAGCTATGTGAATTTAATTTCAGAAAATTGGTAAGGGGTAAAAATGTTCACATGAGTGAAACTAATTTGACTATTCCTGAACAACACTTACTAGAAGAACTTATGCAAAACAAAATTAGAGTCATGAAGCCAGATAAGGGGGGGGATAGTTAATATGAACAAAGGGGATTATCTTAATAAAATGTTTAAACATGTACTAAATGAAGATTTTTATGAGCAAGTATCTTTGAATTATATTAATTCATGTTATTCTAGAATTAGATTTATTTTGCTAGACATGCTGGAACAAGAAGAAATTTCTACAGAAGTGTATGAATTCTTAGAAGTTACATTCCCTGTGGTCCCTTCCCCCTTTTTGGGATCCCAAAAATACATAAATGTTTGTGGGACCCTCCTATGAGACCTACTGTGAGTGCTAGAACTTCTATCACTCACTCCATGGCTGTGTACACAGACAAAAAAAGTAAAAATGTTGGTATCTGGTTACCCCCCCCATGTTATGAAAGATTCTTGGGATTTTTTTGGAAAAAATTAAGAAAAATTAAATACATTACTAGTTTAGCATTTATTACTATGTAGAAAAAACAGGATAGGACCACCACGAAAATATGTAGCATGTAACAAAATTTATTTCATAAAATAAAATAAGCGCTTTCGCGTGTCCTCGAGGCACACTTCTTCAGATTTCACTAAAACATTTTAAAACCATTGGTTATATATACTCTATTTAATTAAGGACACCTGATGCAATCAATCATTAAATAATCATCAGTTCATCTCATTCAATTAAATATCAGCTAAGGATAGCTGGTACAAACTATCTAAGTTAACATATTATTTTATCTCATCATTTAATGGCTATCTCAACTGTAATATCTATAGAAAAACTTGATTGAATTTATATAGTGCACCTTATGAAGATTTAAGGGACTATATTTCTATGTCTAAAACATCAAAAACTACAAATAAAAATAAAAATATAGCCATTTGTGTAAACAACCATAGAAACATGTCACAACCTCACATATACTCATTGCTACTATGATAAATATATACAACATTTTCCTGGTTTGACAAATTCTATAACTTTTAATCACTTTTCATTATCAATTAAATAACCTAATCTAAATAAATAATGAAAATAAAATAAAATGAAATAATATGAAAAATATAAAAAATATAAATAATATATAAAAATGTGTGGTATGTGTATCCTATATCTTAACTATGAGATACATATATAATAAATGTCCATCTATCATTCTTATGAGAATATATAATCAAAAATAATATAGAACATAAATACATAAAAAATACAAATATATATATATATATATATATATATATATATATATATATATATTCTTATTTATCTGTGTGTGCGTGCTTCAAGTATGGGTTTAATACTTATAAATTGATTAAGACCAGGATGTAGATGTGCTCGTAATTTAAATATCCAGCAGAGTTCTAATCACTCCAAATAATTTACATATCTTCTTTTTTTGAACATTTATTACTATAGATATAGGAAATTTATTTAATGTTATCCCACAAGATGTTGGAAAAGAAATGTTTCATGATTTTATTAACGAATCTGGTCATTTCAACGCCAATGAAATTAATGTGCTTGATGCATTGTTAGATACGGTTTTGAAATATAATTTTATTCATCTCTATGGGCAATTTTTTCAACAAAAAAGAGGGGTTGCTATGGGAAGCTGTGCCCCACTGTATGCACACATAGTATTACTTCAATGGGAAAAGCAGTTTATATTTAACAATGAAAATGCTCCACCTTATTATTTATATGTGAGGTTTTTGGATGACATTTTTTATTGCTTGGGATGCTAGTAAAGTAGACACTGATAGATTTTTGGAATATTTACATTCCACTATCTCTTACGTAAAGTTTACATACCATTATAGTACAGTAAGTATTAACTATTTGGATGTATTTATTTACAAGGATGACATGGATAAAAGTATGCAGAGCACAGTGTTTAGGAAAGCAACATAACCTAATAGCCTTTTGCACTACAGAAGTTGTCACCCAATGCACCAAAAGAGGGGAATTATTAAGGGGCAAAATATAAGGTTAGCCCGTATGATTTCTAGTGAAAAAATGTTTTTCAAAGAATGTATAAATCTGAAAGGGATGTTTACAACTAGAGGTTACCCCCTGGATTTAGTTGATTTAATATGGAGGGAAGTCCTTCAGAAGAGACAGCAGAAGGAGGTGATTCCCACTTTGTTAGACAACAAAACTTTGGTTTATCAGAGAGAAACAAATGGTGGGTATAACTGTTCATTCATTACCACTTTCACTGAAGAATATGGTTACATTTAGAATGTTATTAACCAAATTTGACTTGTTTTTCAAGCATTTGAAGGGATATCTGACATTTTGGGAACTAAACCAGTCTTTGTCACTAGAAAAGCTAAATGCATCAAGAACATGTTAGAATCAGATGACAAGATATATACCACCATTAATGAAAGGACTTGGGGTACTTATAAATGTGGTGCATGCAATTTGTGCCAGTACATTTTAGAGAAACACGAGGTGCTTATTAATGGTATGAAAGTAAGGACACATGTTTTTTGTAATTGTAAATCAATGGGAGTGATTTATGTGGCTTTATGTAAAATGTGCCCAAGTTTTTATGTTGGGAAAACCATTTGCAGTTTTAAAGAACGCATTTATGAACACATTTATGACATCAATCAGAGGAGAACTACTAATGTAGTGTATTGTCATATAGAAAAGCATCCAGACCATGTTTTTTTTATTTTCGGGTATAGACACCATACAGCAGAATTTACTGTGGGGACCATGGCGTGACATGGTAGAACAGAGGAAGCTGCATTGGCAACCGAAATTAAACGCCACCTCACCCCCAGGTTTGAATGAGTTTTTATTCATAGCTTGTGTTCTAAGACTTAATGTTATTATGTAGTATACATTACGGAAACATTAGGTTAGGTTTTTTTCTTAGTATATATTTGTATAGACTTTTATGTATTTTATTATATGAGTAAGTAGCCTTTAAGATTAGAATTGGTAGGTATGTCGATGGGTCGTGATTTTATTGATGGGTTATTTAAACTGAATTTTTGTGAATGTTTTTTATTCTGAAGAAGTGTATGTTATATACACACAAAAGCACTTAATTCCTGTAATAAAACAGTTGTGACCTGGTTCAGGTCGTTTTCTGCTTGGATTCCAGCAGTTGGTTCAGTGGTACCTTCCTACATACCTCTTAAAAAGAGAAAAATTTAAGGAACTTGTAATGAAAATTACTTGGGAGTTATAAGGCAAGATAGAAATTTCTTCTGAAAATATAGCCAGGGAGTTGGAAAAAATTAAAGTGGAATTTAAAAATGGTATGGAAATAAAAAAAGAGATATGGTTAAGAAGTAACAAGAATTATTTAGAGGGACTGACAAAGGTTAAAGTATTGCAGAATAGGGGGAATCTCACAGAACAAGAAGAGGAGCAACTGCAGACTGCTAGGCAGAAAATAAGGGATTACCTCAATAATATGCATGAGTTTAGAAAGACTGCTGTGAAGCAAATGTTTTTTTTTGTTTTTTTTATAATAACTCCAGAGCAGAAAATCTTTTAGCACAACTACTATGGCAATAGAAACTAAAAAGAAATAGGTTGTCGCCAAGCTTAGGGAGCCTATAACAAGGAAGATAACCAGAGATCCTGTAAAGGTCCTAGAAATATTTTAGAAATTTTATGAAAATCTGTATAAAGCACAGAAATATGGAAATCAAGAAAAGGTACAAATGGAAATGTGAAATAAGGGGATTCTATGCAAAAGACTAGCTAGTATTTAGAACAGAAGCTGCTGTTAAAAATGGATGATTAGTAGAGCATATAAGATATTAAATGATAACTATAAGAATCAATTAGAGGAGGTTAGAAAGGATTGGGAAGAGAGGGTGGAAAAGCAATTCACAAAGAAACAATGGGGGCTATATGTATGACTCTCAGATATGAAACAAAGTCTAGAAGATTTAGGATCTTTGCTTGGAAGTGTTTACATAGGTATTCTTATAACCTAAGTGGACTGCAGTTAAAAACGTGACTGCTATCACACATGGCAACCAATATGTGAATTTGCTCTTTACCTTTCAAATGGCATCATAACTCACACATGGGAAAATTTTAATACCAAAATGAAGATGAAAAAGTAAGGATTAAGCACAAATTGTTTAAAAAAATGGAAGCTCCTAAAGAGGTGACTTCCTTGCATGATATACAAATGTACATTTTTTGACTGTTTAGGGAGTGTAAAAAAGTTGAGCAGACAGAAAAAAATCTTAACGAAAACAGTTGCAAAAACTTATAAAACCAGAAGATGTTAGTACTAAGCTATAATCTCCTTAAAAAAATGCTACTTTAATTTACAACAGCGATTTTCAACCAGTGCACAGTGACACACTGATGTGCCATGACAGGTCGTCAAGTGTCCCACAAGATTTTTTTAAAGCAAATTAAAGACTTAAAACTTACAATTTTTTGTAAAAGTCTTTTGTTTTAAAAAACATTCTTTCAGCGAATGGCTAAGAATACAAATATCTTTAAAAATACCACACACTTTCTTTACACCCTATAAATCCAACATAACACTTAATTGCTTAGTAGTACTTCATAGCAACTAGAACACCACCTAGTTTACAATCATCAACCACACTGGGAGGCAAAATGTAGTCTTTTTGCATTTTAATTTGCCAGCCGTCAGCTTTGATATGGTAAGATTGTTTTCCATGGCATCATGGAAATGCCTCAGTTACTGTGGGGTGCAGTGCAGATATCTAGTTGTAGAAGAGTTTAAAAATTCTGGAGGGGTGCTTGAGGCTAAGTAAACATGACAAGAGCTTTGTGTTTACATTACGTAAATTTGGAAAATAAATATAGAAACATATTCACTATCCTTAGTTTTAATTTCTAGTAAAGTGTTGTAAACCTCGGGTTATACTGTCCATCAGCCTGAATTTTTATCCTGATTTTTCAACAACTTAAAGGGGGTGGCTGGTGCCCATATTTTTCCAGACTTGTTTTAAGTTGGGAACATTTATATATATCATCACAAAAGTGCAGCACGACTGGGATATGAATACTGATTTCCTTAGACTTCAGGATTTATCTGCATAGCACTATGAAATGAGAGTAATGTGTTGCTAAACATGACTGAATTTTGCATATGGAAATTAAGGTTCATGTAGAACTTGGCTGTGCATCATCTCTGTTTTTTTTCCTACAGGGCAATTCTGAGCTCTTAGTCTCATCAGTTTTTATTTTAGTAATGCCCGCTTTGAGTTTAGTGTACGGTTTGCTTGCTACATCAGTTCATCAGTTATGGTTCAAGCAAGTTGGGCTAAATACGTTGTCTGGCTATGCAAAAGTATGACATTCTGACAATCCTAAATGCTTTTAGTATGGGAATAGGTTAGCATTTTTGTGCACATTTTGTTAGACATGGCAAGACCCACGCTATATAAGTCATGCTGCAAATATTGAGAAACTGGCAGCTAGTGTCTTTTTCGGTGTGCTGCAAGATTTCTGCAATTAGTTTGTGTGCCATGCGATGAAAAGGGTTGAAAATCACTGATCTACAATATTTAAAGCAAGTCTGCATTGTCTTTAAAGAATTACCTGTACGTTTTCATTTTTCTGGCACCATACTGCATGCACACACACACACACACACACACACACACACACACACACACACACACACACACACACACACAATAAAATAACAATCTTTTTGCAGCTTTGTGGACACATTGCTGAGTAAGAAATGCAGGCAGCTTTGGACTACTCTGCAAGTGAAAATCTTGTAAGCAATTTGAGACATATTACTCCAATAAACTGAATGCACCTTTAAGCTAACTGATGGCTAGATATAAGCATTTAAAATCTCCCCCCAAAAAAACAAAAACAAGGCATCTTATTTTGTAGTCAATGCTGAGGCAAATGTTATTCAAAATTCACCATGACTATCTGTCAGTTACTTGGCTGTACACTGCATAAAGGTGAAACTCTGATGACAGTCCAGGTAACCTTGATTTGATTAGATGACCAGGTCCTTGAGGAGCTAGACAGGATAAGGAGAAATGGGTTGCAGTTTTGCTGGCTCACCTATCCGAAGGGGGAAAAAAAAGAGTTTTCAGTGACAGTGGAGACCAAGGGCCCTAACCCTACCATGAATAGCAGCAAAATGCATGAGTCCTTCATCCATGGTGCAGGATGAAATGTGGTAAGATGCACCAATGACCTACACTGCTGTAAAGGCAGTACAGGAGAGAAGAACAAGATAATGAAAAGTCCAAACTACCCAAGCAGGACACCTTGCCTCAGATTGACAAATGTTCATGTGGCTATAAAAAATAACTGGCAGAATTAATGAATCAGCAGAGTGAGGAAGACACATAGCTTAAATATAGCTGGTGTGCAGAAAGGACAGAAAGTATCATACAAGGACTACAAACAGTGCACAGTAAAATACAGTGAGGTCAAATGCTTGCAAAAAGTTCCTGAAAATCACAATCTCACTTTTTAAGGGCCGATATTACATAATCATTGCTGGTTGATCACTATTAATAATGGTTTCAAAGTAAAACCCATACAGTCAATCACTTATCAAAAATACATGCCTAGTCAAACAGCAAACTGTCCACCCAATGACTGCAATCTCTCCTTAATGATTGGATGGGAGATAAGAAATTCACCCTGGGGATCACGTCAGTCACCCTGCTAGACAGGGGTCCAGGGAAGTAAATATTGTGGGAAGAAATAGCCAGGGAATTGTTATGGCTAGGCTTGTATAGGCCCTAGGGCCGATAGCCTAGTACCAACCTATGAACCTATGAACCTATGCATTAACCATCATGGACTGGGAGAGCTGACAGACTTTAAGTAAGGCACTGGAAAGGTCTAGACTTCATCATCTTCATAGGATTTGCCAGCAGGTACATAAGAAAGTGAAAGATCAGATAGCTGAAACACCGTCTTAGGTTTCTAGTATGCCAAAAATGCTAGAGAAGGTTTTCATTAAACTAAACTTTCTGCAAATTCTCTGCAAACAGTCTCAGTAGATACAGATCTACTGTAAACTTCTAATACCAAGACTACCAAAGCAGATGTAACATACAGTCACAAATGGAGGCATCAGAAAAACAATGAAATCTATACAAGCCATCTCAGATTTGACCACAATAATTAAATCTTTAAAAACCAACATGCAAAGTCTAGACCAAAAATTTATAGATTCAAGATTTCAGATTTTAAAGTACTTGAGTATTCCTTTTTCTTAAGATCAGATACAAAGACAATGACATCATACTATACATAGTCTTGGGTATCCATTTTAACTCTGATGTAGTCTGTGCAGAAACACTTAAAATAAATACAATGCACACAACAGGGCAACGTAAACATGCAAATGAAAATCCAAAATGATATTATTTCAGATTTTTATAGGAAATTTCTTAACTTTCAGTATTAGTTTTTTTAAGAATTCATTCTGAACCTGAATAACATTAAAATGCAATTAAATTTCTACATTTAAATAAAGGTATCTACAAATGAATTTTGTATTTTTGTGATCAGATATCTAAACTATAATAAAACCAGCACAGCATAACATCATAGAAGTAATCGACATCCCGATTAATCCATAATCCCAAATACTTCATCTTATCATATCCTCATAAATATGGGTATTCCGGAATCAGTTTGTGTTTGGGTACACAATTTATAACTTTTTCATTAATTTTATATCCTAAAAAAAATGAATCGGTCTAAAAATGTACCACAATAGTGAGATGTCCTTTTCTGGATTCATCAGGTACAAAATATTATTTGCAAATAAAGTTAACCTTTCTTGTTTACCATACCAATTATACCCTTGCATTTCTGAATCCATTCTTTTTTTTACCAGCATCTCCAAATATAAAGCAAATAACAAAGAGGAAAGAGGGCAAATGCCTAGTTCCTCTGTTCAAACACAAATTATCAGAGAGGAACCCTCCTACCTTAATTTTTGTCTCCAATCCTTCATATATCCTCCTAAAAATGCAAAGTTTTCCATTGCCCTACTTGTAAATCCCAGCTTAGTCTGCTGAATGCTTTCTCTGAATAAAGACCTAACAGCAATAGCAGTACTTTCTTACATTTTGCATCCCTCTGGGTCATCATTTTCCTACTGATGTTGCCAAATGTTTGCCCCTCCACAAACCTACACTGATCCATATCTATCAATTCTGGCAACCTTTTAATTTGTATAAACATAAACACTTTAAAATCATGGTTTAAAATTGAAAAGGGACTATATGAAGCTGGGTCTGATGGATCTTTACCATGTCTGGGTTATACAGCCACCATATCTTCCAAGATATTGGTGCTTTCCATCCTTTTAAAATACTCAAACAAAATCTTCCAGATCTTTTGCACTTTCTTCCCTCCTAATTCTCAAACATCGACAGGAATATGATCTGTTCCTGGAGATTTCCCTGCATATTGATTATATATCACCATCTGGTGTAAACCTTGGCTCTATTTGATTATTACTATTAAAGTGACACCCTGGCCCCATGTGCAAAAACGGGAAAAAGGGATTGTGGGTGGGTTGTGGATCAGAATCTGACGAAGTCTTGTTAAACAGGATGAAAGCGCTTATTCCAAAGTGTGTGTGTGAATAAAGGAACTTTGGATTTTTAAGGGAGTCTTCATTGTCTAATATCCATCCAATCTGAACTGCAGGAGTGTTTTTAATTTCCAAAATATATCCAATACTGTACAGGAAATCTAGTTATTACTGTTATAGGCTCACTAAGTTGTCGAAGTCATTCTGCTAAATGTTTTTGTGCTCTGGAGCGGTTATCAAAAATACTTGCTTAACAGCAAGCTTTCTAAACCTCATGCATTTTATCTAAATACTTCTTTATTCTTACTTTAGCACTCTGCAGTTGCACCTCTTCTTGTTCTGTGAGATTCCTCTTATTCTATAATACTTTAACCTTTCTCAGCCCCTCTAAATAATTCCTATTATTTCTTAACCATCACTCCTTCTCTTTTACTTCTACTCTAGTTTTAAACTCCATTTTTATTTCATTCTACTCACTAGCTATCACTTCTGAAGAAATTTAAATCTCCCTTTATAACTATTAAATAATATCTGCAACTCATTCCTTAAATCTTTTCCAACAGGTAGGAGTGAAAGAGCCAGTGTCTCATTTTCACTTTACTGCCCTGCTTTTTTATCTTAGATTTTATCGGTGCACAATTTGAACAAACACTATATGTGAGAGATGTAGTTATACTATGAACTCTCACATACAGACATATCAAATGCCAAACATGTCATCAGCACACGCACATCACCTCCAACACCAAATAAGGATTTGACACATAAACCCACATATGCAGAGGTACTCATTAGTAACTTACCAAAAACTCACAGGCCTCCCAAATGCTGCATCCAGAAACCTTATATATAAACAACTAAGTCAACAATAACTATAACACTTAAAAATACACACAACAGTGTATTAGAAAACAAGCCCATTAGGCAAAACACCATAAAACCTAACATACTGGTCATAGGAGATTCCATAGTAAAATACAAGGATGTCCCCCTCACAAGGTCAGATAAGGAAAGGGTTACAGTTAGCTACCTTCCAGGTGCCAGGATTGGACAGATCACACAAGCACACAGGTCGGTCAGTCAGTCACAGGTACCAGTAAGACTCTGTCGTAGTCCATGTGGGTATAAATGACCTGAGATGTACCTCCTTGAACTATATGAAGAGAGACATTATTGAGCTCTCAGATGATGTATTACAGGCGGGTATGAGCCTAGCCTTGAGCAGCATTCTATCTTTAACAATGATGATGCCACAATACAAACAAAAAATTATTGACTTTAGCAATTGGCTTAACTTTTGGTGTCAGTCTAAGGGGATTCAATATTTGTCAGCCTGGGAGGACATGATCGACAGCTCACACTGCTTTGCCAGAAATGATCTGCACCCGTCTCCTCTAGGCTTTTGGATATACTGGTAAAAGAATTAGCCACACTACAGTGTCTTTTTTAGGCAGTGTCACACTAACCAACCTCCCAACATAACAAAATCTTCTCTTGATAAGCTCAAAGTACTGCGCTAAATACTAGGAGTTGAAACAAGAAATTGAACTCCCTAGAAGTACTCCTCACTCTGGAAAATGCTGATGTCTGTGCAGTCACCGAGACATGGTTCAAAGCCTTGGAAAGCACCCTGACTTTGCAAAGCTACAATGACTTCAACATGTTCAGACCACCATGTGAGCAAGAAAGAACCAAAGGAAGAGGTATACCCATCCTCATCAAGGACAAGTACACCTCAAGACTGGTCAAACAGTACGACTCTCTTGAACTACTACATGTCCAACTAACCATAGGCAAAATCCCCCACCACATCATTGCCAGCTATATGCTCCCCACCATAAACAATGAAAGACATACTGAATACTTAAACCTACTAAAATCACTCACCATACAGCGCAGTACCTTACTCATGGGTGATTTTTAACTATCCTTCCATTGAATGGGGAATATACACGACCACTAACAAGCATGCTTGATCTGCGGTGGTGGTGCTGCGGTAGCATTGTCGCCTCACAGTAAGACGCTGTCCAGTTCAATTCTCAGCTAGTGTGTCTTCTGCCTGGAGATGGACCAGAGTTCCGCTGTGTCGACCCCTAACCAGGAAAAGCCGAAAGACACAACAACAACAACGAACAAGCATGCTCAGTGATTTTTGGACTTTGTCAATGCAAATGCTCTGGAACAGCTCATTAGCACCCCCAATAGAGGCTCTAATATTCTAGACATAGTACTTACCATCATGGAGCAGTATTTCACCCCCCCACCATACATAATGTACTCATTAGTAAGATCGGACCACAAATCAGTCCCTATGAAATGAATAGAAGACCAAATACCCCATCAAGCTCAAAAACAATACAGAATTTTTCTAAGATAAATTACCTCCAATTAAGTGATGGCATACAAAATTTCCAAGCTTCCCCAAACCCTGAAAACGCAGAAACTTATGCAGAGGTGTATACCAATGCCCGGTATAGCCACTTAAGTAGCTGTATAGAATTGGCAGTAATGGATCAGATTAAATCCAGGTATTGCCAGAAAAACAAGCCACCTTGGAGGACTGCTGGTATAAACAGGCTACACAACAAAATAAAGGAACTAATGTCCAGGAACAAATCGCCAGCAGGGTCAGCAGAAGAAGAAATCCCTCACTAGCCTAAACAAACACATCAGAGATGTAGTCAAGACCTCAAAAATCAAATTATGAAGTAAAAATACCCTCCCTAGCTAAAGATAATCACAAAGTATTTTTAACTATACAAAAAAGGCTAGTATACTAATACCATTAAAATAATAAAAAAATAAAACACTATGAATAAACAGCAAAACAAACACACACTAATACTGAAACACTTTAATGACAAAACTTAAAAAACAACTAGTAAGCGCTTTCATTCATATCTAACTTTATCAGGTCAAGTTATTTGTATTAAATTACAATTTATATCCTCCCCTCACATCACATCAATACCAAAAATCAATGCATTAACCTTTTTCTTTTCAAAAAGTGGTTCTGAATAAATGAGTACAATGCACTCGTCTGCATGTACCTCACCAGAGATCTGTAACAGATGCAGCGACTCCAGAGGTTTCACACCAGGAAGATACAGGGTTGTTGTCTTTCGGCTATTCCTGGTTAGGAGCCGCCACAGCGGAACTCCGGTCCACTAATGATTGGCAGTAGATTTTGACGAACGCCGAGGTGCCAGCTCGATGTTCAACCTTCAACGAAGGCACGTCCTTTTACGCATGTCTTTCGAATGCCCACCCAACCGCGGGGAGGACATGCAGATTCCACACAGAAGGCACTCCCTGCACTCCAGTCGAGAATCGAACGGGAGAATCTCTTGCTGTGAGGCAACAACTCTACTGCTGTACCACCGCGGATGTTACCAGGAAGATACAGGGTATGAAAGCTAAATCCTATGCAGAAAGACTGAAAGTCCTGTCAATGTATTCTGTATTATATAGAATACTTAGGAATGATCTCAATCCGGCTTAAAACGCCATCTCCAACTAGGCCCTAATGGAAATGTTGCACATTGGTAAATCTAACTGCAAGAGGGTAAGGAACGTAACCTAGCCTCGACAATATCCCTGGATGTGTTCTACATTAACTACAAAGTGAAGTGGCACAACACCTGTGTGCCCTGTTCAATCACAGCCTCACCTCAGGAGAGACTACAGACCCTGGGAATTATCGCCCCATTAGCCCAATGAGTCTGATATGTAAGGCTTTGGAGTGTAACATCATGGACCTAATTAACATGGATATAGGGAATCTCCAAACTCTAGATCCCATGCAATTTGGTTTTGTGAAAGGTAGATCAATGCCTGATCAACCTGGTTGACTTCTTTGAGTCAGTCACCAGAGCTGTGGATGAGGGCATGGCAGTTCATACAGCCTACCTCGATCTGTCCAAAGCCTTTTATACCATTCCCCACTCAGGAATTATTGATAAAATCACCAAACTAGGCATCAATCCCTATATCACTAGGTGGGTGGCAAAATTGGCTCACATATAGAACTCACAGTGTGAAAGTAGTAGACTCCAAGTCAGACTGCTGACCAGTCATGAGTGGAGTCCCACAGGGATCAGTTCTGGGTCCTCTCCTGTTTGGCATCTACTTCTCAGAAGTCCAGGCAAACATGGAGGGGCTCTGGCTGACCAAGTTCGCAGACGACTGCAATCTGGGAGGCATTATTAACTCCTCAAGTGATGTAGACATCCTACAGAAAGGCCTTACTGAGACCAATGACTGGTGTCGAAACCATGGCCTTAACCTTAATGACAAAAAATGCGTCATCCCCTCTGGGAAAAATTCATTTCCCACTAATTACCACATTGATGGGAGCCCACTGAACACTGAAGGTGTTATAAGAAATCTGGGGACACAGGTTGACAGCAACCTCTCCCTTGACCACCACATTGCTACTGTGGTCAGAAAGCCCTTCTATGTGGCACATCTCATTACCAAGGGGTTTGCATCCAGGAAGAAAGAGGTCATCATCTCTCTCTACTCTTCCCTCATTAGGCCAGTCATCGAATATAATGCCCCATTTGTCATGTACCTCACTAGACACACACACAACAGCTGGAAAGGCTACAAAAGTACCTCACGAAGAGGATCATAGGCCTTAAACACATGTCCTACATGGATCTGTCTCATATCATCTACTAAGAGGCGATCTCTGCTTGACTTACAAAGCCATCTCTGACCCAGCTCTGTTAGAAATGCTACATCTAAAGAAATCCAAATCCCTCTGCACCACACACTCCTGAGACCTCAACCTCATTACCACAATCAACAGAACATGCTGGAGGGACAGGTTTATAACAAAGAGACTGCCCATGCTCTAGAATACACTTCCCATACATGTCAAGCAGAGCATCTCACTGGCCCTCTTCAAGAGAAATATTGACGGGTGCATAGGAAATAGAAAGTTCATGCCGGGGATCAATACAGTGGCTCTACTTGATAGAGGCACTGGGAACTAATGTTGGGCAGCATGATGCCAGGGCACTTCTCTAGGCTAGGCTTGTAAAGGCTCCAGAGCCATTAGCTTAGCACACACCTATGAACCAACAAACCTATGAATAAATCATGTTGGAAAAATAGATATGTGTCTCAGAGACTACCTCTTCTCTGGAACAAGTTTCCCTTTCATGTAAAGCAAGGCCATTCCCTAACCCACTTCAAGCGCAGCCTGGATCAATTGATGTTGTTCCCTTGTCTCTTATGGACAGAGGCATTTCTACTAGATAACATAACATAGCATAGGCTCATACCTCTGTGAACTTAGGTCACCTATTAGTACATCGGGAGACTTTGGATAAACATGGCTAGGTTTGTAAGGCTTTTGGACCATTAGCCTAGTAATCACTTATGAATCTATGAAATAGTTATTACATGTACGTTGAATCTTTCAATTAAATGCATATACTCCTGTGAAATATAACCTCTGCCCAGTCTAGACTCATTATCATACTTTTGGGAATTCAGTCCAAGGTACTAGTCCTGAATTCAATTTTCCATCACAAATATTTTCATAAATTTCTTCAGAAATCTACCCACATTTGTTACATTTTACCTTCTAAGTCTGCCTGATACATCATCACTATTGCAAATCAAATTCCATTCCCACCTACAAATAACATTGCCTACTGAAAGCTGATTATTTCTCAAAAAAACTTTGTAAGCTTCATACAATTTCTGTTGGACTATAAATACATCCAAGTGTAATCTTCCTCCCATGCCAATAGCCCCTTACTATCAAAATCTGCAATTGCCAATAGCCCCTTACTATCACAATCTGCCATTATTGTATTTTTTCCTCTTCTACCACTATTAATACCCCTCTAACAATTAGTATTATTACTCCATTTTTCCTTCGTCCCTGATACTTTGCTAAATATCCATCCTGAAGTCCTTTCTTCGTCAAATTCACACGCTCATTTCTTTCCAAATGTGTATCTTGCAACACTGTTATTTGCACTCTGCAGTTCTTAATAATAAAATACAATGCTTTTTCTTTTTTGTCTATACCTGTAAGGGTGTTTACCTTCCAGGATAATATGGATGGCATAAGCATTACGATAAAAAGCTGTTGTTCCCACCTATTATAAATATCATTTTTGAATGTCAGAAAATTTCAGGTTTTCTCTATGTACTCTGTATTCTAACTCTACCATTTTTTGAAATAATTGTTCTTGAGAAGCCTCAAACTTCAGCCAGCCTTTTCTTCATTTCAGCCTCTGATTTTTGCAGTTTTATCAGTTCACCTAAATAGCTAGTTACAACTTCTATTTTACCAGCCTTACTTTACTTGAGGTGATTTATTCCTTCAGTGTTTCTTTATTTTAATCACCTCTGAGTACATTTTGATTTATATTTTCCTCCAAATTAATGGAAGACATCTCTTGTATCAAAGCTAAAGCTTAAACTGCTTTTTGCCAAACAGCTGCAGGTTTCTTCTCAGCCAATGTTTTCTCTTCACCTTATCTAGTTGATTTTCTTTTAGGTTCTTCTTTGCTGGAATCCAGTCAGTGTACTTAGCAGCCAGTAACTTAATATCCCCCAAGCTGACAATACAGTTGGCTCTTACTTTGCAGTTTCTGTTTTTATACTGGAAGAGGCAAAATTAAGTTGTTGATTATTGTGCAGCCATCTTGAAAGTTCAAAGCAGAAAAATATTAGTACATGATGTATCTGCAACTCTTCCAAACCATAGTTTCTGTAAAATTAAAACCCTGAAGCAAAACACTGTCAAAGGAGGTCACATACCTCCAAGTGTGTGCAACCAAATATTGTTGGCTGAAGAAATGAACAGATACCAGGTCGGAATGACACAAATGTTTTCAATTGACACATTAACGAAACAGATACTAGATGCAGTCACACTGCTGGTGGCTAAGCCGGTGAAAATGGTGGTCATGAGGAGATTAGACACCCAGTAACCAAAGACAATGCAGCTAGGAATTTATATGAACAGTTTCCTTTACCATAGTAAATCAAAAAGGTAGCCTGCAGTTTTGAACACTTGCACTCTTTCCAAACACAACCTGAGCTGATGGCAGACATTCAGGACATAAAAGGTTCTCCTCCCCCTGGATTCAGTCCTAGGAAAATATAGGAAGGTGAATCGGTGATGTGAGGAACAGCTCCAAACATGCTTTTTAGAAAAATGTAGGTTTCAACTAAAACCAGAATCATCTGCAAGATTATGCAGAATTTCCTACAAATCAGTACTCATTATCTACTAGGTTTAGTGAGTGGTGGTTATAGCAATAAAATCCTCATTTTGCAATAACCTCTTAGCTGAGATAAAGAATCTCTTTCACCTAGCACTGTAAGTCTGATGACAGGAAGGCTTAATGATGGCTACGATTTCTGCTAGAATTTCAGACAGTATGGGGTTACCAAGCATAATAATCTACAAGAAAGTCCAAGGCAGCAAAGTACAAAAGCATGGATGAATCATGGAATCATGTTATATACATTTAAATAAAAAGCTACGGAAGTTCTAAATACAAAATGGAACTTTGCTGCATTTATTTACATTCTAATAAAAAATGTCCTTTCTATGTATTCTGGAGTTTTTGCCATTCCTCTAAAGAAGAATGCAAGCACCAAGTTTGATCTGGTTACCTCCCTGGCAAAGTTGTGCTCTTCATTCATGTTTCTTATAAAAGGGTGGCCATTGTTAGATTTGAGATATATACATTTTTAAATGGTAATGAGACGAAGGAGAAGAGGAGGGCAAAGGCATGCCCGAAGGCAGGAAGAGAGGAGGAAGGTTAGGAGTGTAGCAGTGAGGGTAGGAACTTTGAATGTTGGCAGTATGACTGGTATAGGAAGAGAGCTAGCTGATATGATGGAGAGAAGGAAGGTTGATATATTGTGTGTGCAAGAGACCAGATGGAAGGGAAGTAAGGCCAGGTGTTTAGGAAACGGGTTCAAATTGTTTTATCATGGTGTGGATGGCAGGAGAAATGGGGTAGGGGTTATACTAAAGGAACAATATGCCAAGAGTGTTTTAGACGTAAAGAGAGTGTCTGACAGAGTGATGTTTATGAAGCTCGAAACTGATGGTGTAATGATGAATGTTGTTAGTGCATATCCTCCACAAGTTGGGTGTGCGAGGGATGAGAAAGAAAATTTTGGAGTGAGTTGGATGAAGTTGTGGTGAGTGTACCCAAGGGTGAGAGACTAGTGATTGGAGTGGACTTTAATGGGCATGTTGGGGAAGTGATGGGTAGGTATGGTGTTAAGGAGAGGAATGCAGAAGGTCAGATGATTGTGGATTTTATAAAAAGGATGGACATGGCTGTGGTGAATACGTATTTTAAGAAGATGGAGGAGCATACGGTGACATACAAGAGTGGAGGAAGATGCACACAGGTGGATTACATCCTATGTAGGAGGGCCAGTCTGAAGGAGATTGGAGACTGTAAAGTGGTGGCAGGGGAAAGTGTAGTTAAGCAGCATAGAATGGTGGTCTGTAGGATGACGTTGGTGATCAAGAAGAGGAGGAGGAGTGTGAAAGCAGTGCCAAGGATTAAATGGTGGAAGTTAAAAAAGGGTGATTGTGAAGTGGAGTTTAGGGAAGAGTTAAGACAGGCACTGGGAGGCAGTGGAGAGTTACCGAATAGCTGGGTAACTACAGCAGAACTAGTAAGGGAGACTGCTAGAAAGGTGCTTGGTGTGACATCTGGACAGAGGAAGGAGGACAAGGAGACCTGGTGGTGGAATGAGGAAGTACAGGAGAGTATACAGAGGAAGAGGCTGGCGAAGAAGAAGTGGGATTGTCAAAGAGATGAAGAAAGTAGACATGAGTATAAGGAGATGAGGCGCATGGCAAAGACAGAGGTGGTGAAAGCTAAGGATAAGGCATATGAAGAGTTGTATGAGAGACTGGACACTAAAGAGGGAGAAAAGGACCTGTACCGACTGGCTAGACAGAGGGACAGAGCTGGGAAAGATGTGAAGCAAGTAAGGGTGATAAAGGATAGTGAGGGAAAGGTACTCACAAGTCAGCAGAGTGTGCTGAGTAGATGAAAGAGTATTTTGAGAGGCTGATGAATGAAGAGAATGAGAGAGAGAGAAGGTTGGATGATGTGGGGATAGTGAATCAGGTAGTGAAACAGATTAGCAAGGAGGAAGTAAGGACAGCTATGAAGAGGATGAAGAATGGAAAGGCTGCTGGCCCAGATAACATCCCAATGGAAGCATGGAGGTGCTTAGGAGAAATGGCAGTGGAATTTTTAACTAGATTGTTTAATGAAATTTTGGAAAGTCAGAGGATGCCTTAGGAGTGGAGAAAAAGTGTTTTGGTACCTATCTTTAAGAATAAGGGTGATGTGCAGAGCTGCAGTAACTACAGAGGGATAAAATTGATCAGTCACAGCTTTAAGTTATGGGAGAGAGTAGTAGAAGCTAGGTTAAGAAGGGAGGTGATGATTAGTGATCAGCAGTATGGTTTCATGCCAGGAAAGAGCACTACAGATGCGATGTTTGCTCTGAGAGTGTTACTGGAGAAATACAGAGAAGGTCAGAAGGAGTTGCATTGTGTCTTTGTAGACTTGGAGAAAGCATATGACAGGGTGCCTAGAGAAGAGTTGTGGTACTGTATGAGGAAGTCGGGAGTGGCAGAGAAGTATGTAAGAGTGGTACAGGATATGTACGAGAGTAGTGTGATAGTGGTGAGGACTGCAGTGGGAGTGACAGATCCGTTTAAGGTGGAGGTGGAATTACATCAAGGATCAGCTCTGAGTCCTTTCTTATTTGCAGTGGTGATGGACAGGTTGACAGATGAGATCAGACAGGAGGCCCCGTGGACTATGATGTTTGCAGATGACATTGTGATCTGTAGTGAGAGTAGGAATCACGTTGAGGAGACTCTGGAGAGGTGGAGATATGCTCTAGAGAGCAGAGGAATGAAGGTCAGCAGGGCTAAGACAGAATATATGTGTGTAAATGAGAGGGAGGGTAGAGGAATGGTGAGGATGCAGAGAGTAGAATTGGTAAAGGTGGACGAGTTTAAGTACTTGGGATCAACAGTTCAGAGTAATGGTGAATGTGGGAGAGAGGTGAAGAAGAGAGTACAGGCAGGGTGGAATGGGTGGAGAAGAGTGTCAGGAGTGATTTGTGGCAGACGGGTACCAGTAAGAGTGAAAGGGAAGGTCTACAAGACAGTAGTGAGACCAGCTATGTTATATGGGTTGGAGACAGTGGCAGTGACAAAAAGGCAGGAGTTAGAGCTGGATGTGGCAGAGTTAAAGATGTTAAGATTTGCACTCAGTGTGACTAGGATGGATAGGATTAGGAATCAGTATATTAGAGGGTCAGCTCATGTTGGACAGTTTGGAGACAAAGCAAGAGAGATGAGATTGCGTTGGTTTGGACATGTGCTGAGGAGGGATGATGGGTATATTGGGAAAAAGATGCTAAGGATGGAGCTGCTAGGTAAGAGGAAAAGAGGAAGGCCTAAGATAAGGTTTATGGACGTGGTGAGAGAGGACATGCAGGCGGATGGTGTGACAGAGCAAGATGCAGAGGATAGGAAGAAATGGAAAGAGATGATCCGCTGTGGTGACCCCTAATGGGAAAAGCCGAAAGATGATTATGATGAATGAGCTAGCTACAACGATTAGCTTGTCAAGTGGAACTTGGAAGTTCCATGGGACTTGGTCTGCAATAAAGACCTCATGGAATTTATGCCACAATTCTTATGTCTATGTATTGTTTATTAAGCCTGTTCAAATAACATGGTGTTAGACAGTGGAAATATATTTGTAGAAGTGAAGAAATACCTCCTTTCAGGAATTTCTGTACTTGTAATTAAAGAAATATAACTTGCAGAGGAAATATGTCTCAAGTGCAACCACCAGGGTTTCTTTTATTACAAGCGAATGTATAAGTGTTGGTTACATAAATTTGACTTGTTCTTCACTTTACCAGGAAAGTAACCAGAAAAGTATTTCACTTTCCTTGATGAGAAGTAGGACAAAATAGCAGAAAGTAAACAAAAATTTACTATTTGCTGTCAGAACAGAAAGAATATGACATTCATTAAACATCTGTATTTTTTTTTACAAGAACAGAATGTTCTGCAGAGACTAATGATGTAAATTTAATAAGCTAAAAAACCTAAAGCAGAACCACAGCAATGGGATCTTGCTTGACTAATGTGATTTGTTAATAGCCTTAGGAAGCTAGCCAATAGAATACTGTATAAAGATACAGCTTGATGCAGTGCCACTAATTTATGCTACATCTTTGTAGAACAAAGGGGCAAGTGCGTGTGTGTGTGTGTGTGTGTGTGTGTGTGTGTGTGTGTGTGTGTGTGCGAATGCAAGCAAGGAGTATGTGAGTGTGTGCGTGTGTGCGTGTGTGTGTGTGTGTGCGTGTGTGTGTGTGTGTGTGCATGTGTGTGCGTGTGTGTGCGTGTGTGTGCGTGTGTGTGTGTGCATGTGCATGAATGCAAGCAAGGGGCAAGTGTGTGTGAATGCAAGCAAGGGCAAGTGTGTGTGTGTGTGTGTGTGTGTGAATGCAAGCAAGGGGCAAGTGTGTGTGGGTAAATGCAAGCAAGGGGCAAGTGTGTGTGTGTGTGTGTGTGTGTGTGTGTGTGTGTGTGTGTGTGTGTGAATGCAAGCAAGGGTCAAGTGTGTGTGTGTGTGTGTGTGTGTGTGTGTGTGTGTGTGTGTGTGTGAATGCAAGCAAGGGGCAATGTTGTGTGTGTGTGTGTATGTGTGAATGCAAGCAAGGGGCAAGTGTCTGTGTGTGTGTGAATGCAAGCAAGGGGCAAGTGTGTGAATGCAAGCAAGGGGCAAGTGTGTGTGTGTGTGTGTGAATGCACGCAAGGGGCAAGTGTGTGTGTGTGTGTGTGTGTGTGTGTGTGTGTGTGTGTGAATGCAAGCAAGGGGCAAGTGTGTGTGTGTGTGTGTGTGTGTGTGTGTGTGTGTGTGTGTGTGTGTGTGTGAATGCAAGCAAGGGGCAAGTGTGTGTGTGTGTGTGTGTGTGTGTGTGTGTGTGTGTGAGTGAATGCAAGCAAGGGGCAAGAGTGTGTGTGTGTGTGTGTGTGTGTGTGCATGCACACAAGGGGCAAGTGTGTGTGTGTGTGTGTGTGTGTGTGTATATGTGTGTGTGTGTGTGTGAATTAAAGCAAGGGGAAAGTGTGTGTGTGTGAATGCAAGCAAAGGGCAAGTGTGTGTGTGTGAATGCAAGCAAGGGGTGTGTGTATGTGTGTGTGTGTGTGTGTGTGAATGCAAGCTAGGGGCAAGTGTGTGTGTGTGTGTGTGAATGCAAGCTAGGGGCAAGTGTGTGTGTGTGTGAATGCAAGCTAGGGGCATGTGTGTGTGTGTGTTTATAGTGTATCATTTGTTAGCTATTTAACCAAACAGGAAGGAAAAATAAGTGGGAGTTTGATGCTTTGCAAAGCAGTGATTATTACCAGTGCTATGGAGCTTGGTTCTAAATTTGACAGGAGGAGTGCAACAAAAAAGTCTCCCACTGTAATGAAGGAAAGGCTGACAAGAAAACAGTACATTAGTCTGGTCACCTGCTGTGAGCTGTCAATCACATACAGATCATGGGTCAAATTACCTTTAGCTCTTTGACAGCTAGGGAAGGTAGGCGTGAAGGGGGAGGGGAGATACCTTGAAGAACTAGATTTCAGCCTTCACAAAAGAAATCAAGGTAGCATTTCTAAGAAGAAAAAGCAATAAAATGCACTTTTCAATTCTGTGCTGTAGCATTTGCACTGCTTGTGTTAAGTAGTTGTTGAAAGAGGATAAAATTTTAACCAAAAGTAGGTGACTATAACACAGCAGTGAATGCCTGTAAAATCAGTACACTGACAGGAGCTTTAGGGAAAAAGTGGCAGACATGATGCAATTTTTTGGAGACAAACAATGCATTCTGGGATACTTAGAGGCAGACTAAACAATCAGAATTATTTCAGGGTGCCCGACCCCCTGTGGTCAAAGTCAGAAACTGCATATAAAAATATCTAAAAAGCTCTAAATAGTCCCAGAGTGGTGTTAAAATATAGGAAACACCAAACCATGATGAAATAAACATGTTTTTTTGAGTCTGTGGGGGCGGTTCTCCTTTAAGTCTGACACAATTATGCTCCAAGAAAGTTGATGCAGCAACAGGTAGCCTGAAAATGGCAAATAAATGATAAATACTTTAAAAAATTTTAAAAAATAGTCACAGAGACTTTGATATTAAAATACTATGATGGGAATATAAGCCAATTGTGAAGCAAGCAGATAACTGTCAGAACTGTACATGATTTAAGACCAACTGCCTATGGGTCAAAAGCAATTATAGATGCACAAAACATATGATTAAATAAAAAAGGATCTGTTATAAATAATGTAAAGATGTAATTCCATTTACTGTGTGTATGTTAAGAGGGTTCAACTTAATGTATACAGAAGTATGATCTGAAAGTGATACACAGATGAGGCATGGAAATTATCAAATACGTTGAATACAGTGTATCAAAAGCTTGAAGAATGCTTGAAGACCTAGAGATGTTTTTCAGTTAGACCTTAGTTACAGATGACAGAAGAAAAAAATAAAAGGATATCAAAGGTGTACTAATACTAACGCAGAAATATCGTTACTGAAAGGTCTTACAATGAAAGGTTTGCTTGAGCAAAGCTCATTGATAAGGATAGAAATGTTTCTTTAATAGATTTCAATGAAGAAATAAGTTCTGTCTAGGAATAGATGTTCAGACATGACACAAATAATAGTTTCGGATCAAATGAGGAAAAACAAATGCTTGAGAGGATATACAAGTCACATCTGGAAACAGTAAAATGCAAAGAAACAGCAAAAAAAAAAAAAAAAAAAAAGTGTTCTGGCCAGGAATATCAATTCAGACGAAACACTGCAGAACTGCACACTATCCAATGCATACCACAGCACAATCTAAAGCAAGACATGCCAGCCTGCCCAGTTCTATACTGACAATGGAGTCCAGTGGATAAAGATTTACTGAAATTCACAGAAGACATGTATCTCACATGTACTGATTAATCAAAGTTCCCCTAAATCTTTCTTTCTTTTGGCTTTTCCCAATTAGGGGTTGCCACAGCGAAACTTCGGTCCGCTAATGATTGGCAGTGGATTTTTACAGTGCCGAGTTGCCAGCCCGACACCCAACCTTCAAAGAAGTCCCACCCATTCACGCACGCACCTACTTGCATGTCTTTAGAAGTCACTCGACCATGGGGAGGACATGCAGACTACACACAGAAGGCGCTCCAGCCGAAAATCGAACGGGAGAACCTCTTGCTGTGAGAAGACAATGCTAACCGCAACAGGTTCTCCCATTCGATTCTCGCCTGGAGCACCTTCTGTGTGGAGTCTGCAAGTCCTCCCCGTGGTCGAGTGACATCTAAAGACATGCAGGTAGGTTCGTGCGTGAATGGGTGTGACATTAATTAATAAGCTGTTAATGAGTTGTTTCCTGTGGTCCAGAGGTGTAAGATTTGATTCTTTCAGCCTCCACTGACTAACAATGTGACTCTGAGCAAGTCACTTAACCAGACACTACTCTTGGGCCGAGTATGAAAAAGGTCCATGGAGATCAGTGCTCTACCTTGGAAAACAAATATAAATAAAGAAAGTAAATAAATAAATAAAACTATCAGACTCAAAACTACAATTGTGATTAGTGCATTAAAGCCCATATTCTGACAGTGATGAATTAGCTATAGTGATTAGCGAGTCAATGGCTGCATTCATGTTCTAGAGAATTCGGTCTGCAATATATCCCCTTTGCTGGTGTCAGATTACATTCCCTAGCAGTATACTCCTGCACAAGCCATCAGTTGTAAAACAGTACTCAAATGTTCAGTGCGTCAAGGACAGCTGTGGATTCTTGACAAGAATTGATGGAACAGGGAGTGATTTGATTTTCTCTGGCAATATAATAAGTCAAGGAAGTTGAGAGGAAATGGTATGCCCAGCCTGAGTTTAAATAAACAGCTTTCACCAACTGGACTCCATCCACACTACATGAGCAGACTAATAGCCATATGCTTGGGTTTGGAATGCTTGGCATTCAAACCAAGGGTTTCACCACAAGGGGTGCTGTATGTGGAAACACTTCTGCCTCATTTACTTTCAGCAATGAATGGCCTTGGTCTAATTATTCAAGAGGGAAGAGCAACATCTAGGCTATGAAGCAGTCACAGCTTGCACTGGTGGGAGGTATGCTCATTCTATGGTCAGGAAAAACAGACAATCTAAGAATATGTGCTGAAAGGCGATTCTCAAAAGACAAAATTCCAAATGTTGCCGACTGCAGTGGGATTTTCAAAGCAGAATCAAGAAGCTCAAACAGATTTTCCCACACACTGCTAAAAAGAGAGGACTTGAATGGAGGGTGATAAGGCAGACATTTCAGACCACTAAAGCAGAGTGGTAGAGGTAAAAACATTTTTCTTATCCTTTGTATAGCCTTAAAGTCTATCCAGTGGAAGAGCTGGAAGTTGCTATGGCTGCTGGATCAATGTTTGGCCAATAAAATTTCATAGGAGTCTGCCAAGTGAAGGTGAGAAATAAAAGCACTCCTCCATGGATTTCTAGATGGTATCTACAGTCTACAGAAAGACTCTAGATGCTTCAAGGCTAAAAAAAGACCATCCTTGAGGACAAGCTTCTCCCAAAGGCCAAAATTCAGGAGGGTCCTTATTCAAATGTTGGTGAAGTCTGCTATGCAGGGAAGGCAGAAGAAATCCTGTCCAGTCCAGTGAGGTCTGTGGGTGGGAATGTATCATCATCCTTGTCAGTTTCACAGACAAGGACATTGTTCCCATCTTCATTCCCCCATAGCAGGAGAGCCTCCAGGAAAGCAGCCTCTTCCATGCATGGAGTTAAAGACTGAAAAATTTTACACAGTGGAGGATCAAGACGATGTTCCCAAGCATCATTCAATGTAATGGGTCATACGAAGTAAGACTGCATAACATGAAAGAATATGAAAGTTAAATTCAGTATCCAATGATCCAATGTTATTAATCAAAGCAGTCAAATACGACACTTTGGTACCAATGAGTCGGCAAAAAACAGGACAGTGCCACTCATAAAGACCTTCCACTATGCACACAGTGAACACTTCAGATGAATTAACTAATTATTTTAAAAAGATATAACTTCTTATCAAACAAATTGTTTTTAGTGCCATAGAAGCCATTCATACAGAGAAAGAAGAAATACTGGAGTGTTGTACTTATGTAACTGAATTATATTTAACTTTTTTTATTTTCATCAGCGAACTGGGAATTGGTGTATGGGCAACTTATCCAGCTGTAAGAAAGAGGCTTTAGTATGTGATACCATTTTTTTTATTAACTATCATCAACTCTGAAAGGTAGCAGCTGTTTGAAGTTCTAGTAATGGTCATACTACCTCTTATTTTCCAATTAGTGAGGATCAGCAGAAATAGTTTTGGCTCAGCAATCCTGTTTTTACTGGCAGTTCCCCTGCACTGAAACACAGTGGGAAACCATGGCAGACGTATATCAATCAGTAAGCTAAATGGTCAGTTAGCTGCAACACCGCTGCCAAAACACATTTTATGGCTTTGTGAAAGGAATTATTTCATATATATTCTCAAAAGTTACAGAACGTGCATGGAGTACCCATGCTAGTAACACTTGAAACGTATGCTGGTAACACTTGAAACGTAAGGATAACATCTTACATATGGCTTTGCAGGAAAGTACATTTTGAGGGCAATCTGTACTGCAAACTGGCAGTAAATTAACTTAGATATGATTTTTAATAGAAACTGTAAGAAAAGAATTAGAGGAAATCACCTCAACATAATTTCACTTCCATCTACAAACTATTTTCTGTTGTTATAACTTAAACTGAGATGAATTACAATTCTGGTAGTGCCCCTGTAGGTTGGAATGCCAAAACAAAATATCACTGTGGTCTCCACAAAATAAAAAGCCTAAATTTAGTGGAAACAGAAAAGCTTATTATGATAATGTAAGGACTACTATTTGTAACTGCACTTCTGGTATATTACTTAATCAGTTCAGTATTAAAGCCACAATATTTTAAATCTTTGTAGAGTTGTTAGAAACAAACAGTAGTTGATGACACCTAATGTAATTACTAAGGGTTAAGGCAGCAGAAGTTAAGCTGCACTGTCTTAAAGTATATTTGAATCATGTCTATGTTTGTGTTTTTATGACTACTGAAAAGTTACTTAGCCAAGTCAAAGCTCCTAAGGTACACCTGAAAATAGGCATGTGCCTCTAAGGGCTCTCCTATGATTATCCACGACTAAAATTAATTGAATATCACATGATGGTATAGAAATGCTGGCAATTAAATTTCAGTATGATACAGATGGTTCCATGGTGACATCTCTGAAATGTTTCCAGTTATGAATGAGACCAGTACTACAATTCAACAAATTTTCATACTATACATTTTCAGTCACTAATGTCTATGGTGAACAAGGCCTACTTTTTAAACACACTCATTGTAGGGATCCATTTGCAAATGTGGAAACTGAAAAATTCAAATACTACAAAATACATACCGCCTTCAATTTTTTTTTACAGATGCAAAGTATTAGGTTAACAATTTAGTCAAGAAGAGAAATAAAACATTTTAAAAGGCAACAAAGAAAGGCAGGAAGACGAAGAGTAAAACTAGATAAAATGGAAATTCACAGCTGGAAAAGACAGTAGAAAACCAGGACTGCAGCATGAATAAAGTCTGCTCTGTGTTCACAAAGGATAAAAGGCACGACTCGCTGAATGCAGCCACTACATTATACTAGATGGCAGAAAGGGACAACTAAGTGCATCTAAGCCATCCTTTAAATATATTTAACACACTGTATCACAGGCATCCTTTAAATGCATGTAACATACCTCCCAATCATTCCTTTGTCCCTTCCTCGTGACTTTCCCCAACCTGTCCAATGCTCTCTTTAATGCATCTGTGAATTCCCCTTTCACCACAGAAGTCCATTCTATAATATTCTCGGTTAATAACTGCTTTCAAAATCTGCTGAGAATTTGGTCACTGCTATCTTCTGCCTATGTTTCCTGTTCATCACATTCTTAAAAAGAGCGTCTCTTCACCCATATCATCTTTCTCACTTGCCTTTTCTACTCTCTACTTAGAAGAGCTGCAGTTCTTCTAGTCTGTGTACATGCCCTTTTCCCTCCACCCTATACTCCATTCAGGTGGCTTTCCTTGGGATTCCTTCTAGCAGCCTGAGGTCTGCCTCCATAAATGGCATCCAGAAGTACTCGACATGTGATGTGATCAGGGATAGGAAGAGCAGAAGCATTACTCTCTTTGCTTTAGCAGTTTATCCCCATTGAGTATATACCCCAGCATTCCATTTGTTGCTGGCATGGCCTCTCTGTACCTGTGGTGCAGTCCAAGTGCGACAAACACCCATGGATTATTTTTCATGTTCTAATACCATATTCTATTCTACAACTGATGCTTCATGTCAGGGTTATTGAGACCCAAGCGCAGTACCTTAGCCTTTGTCTGCAACAACTTTCAGCTGCCATTTTTCTGCTCAATCGCTCAACATTTCAATTTCCTTCTGTAAAGTTTTGCTTCAGCTTACTGCTTCTCAGTTACCAAGTCAAGTGCAACTCATCAGGGCCTCAAGGATAATAGCAAAAGAGGTCTGTCTATCCATCCACCACTGTTTCTTCAAGTGTTGTCAATTCATATTAATTTATTTCAGTAATACTGTCTATCCATCTTAACCTTTGGTGCCCTCTATTTCACTTGCTTTAAATCTTTGCCAGCATCATTGCCTTTTCCACTGAATTTTCATTTCACACTATGTGGCTATTGCAACTGAGCTTTAGTTTTACTATCAGACATTCTGGGGAACAGTCTGGATTTACTTTTAAGTAGTGACTGAGTTGATCTTCTTGTAGTTTAAGAATTCTCAAAAGTGTTCTCCAACCCTACTGCTCAAAATCATCAATTTTCTATTACATAAACTTACTTACGGTTCAACTCTCACAGCCATAATTTGTGACTGGGAAAATCACATCTTTGACAATATGCAAATTTGTTGATCCTTAATCTCGTAATCATTTTGTATTTTGCTTGCTAAAATCTAATTATGTTGTCTCCTTAACCAAATCAAGTACCTTCATGGCACACTCTAATGTTTTACCCACCCCTTGGCTATTAACACACAATAATGTACATATAAACTAAAGTGCACTACATCTCCTCCTCTGTATTTTATAACATCTTGCATTTTTCTTGGTTAATATTTTCATAGCTATACTTCCATAGATATTGCAAATTAATGATTAACAGAGAATGTACAACCCTGCCCTTGTCACATTGCACTCTGAATCTCAGCCTCCTCTGTAAATCTTTGGTTAACTAATCTCCTTACTTTTGCTTTTCACCACTTAATAAATCTACTTCCCATACCTTCTTGTTCTAGAACCTTGCAACCATTCTATTAGTTCAATGGCTTTCGTGATGTCAAACAACATTATTCCTACCTGCCATATGCCATCTCTACATTTTATCCACAGTAGCTGTAAAAGTCCACCTAATATCCACAGACTTATTTCCTCTCATGACAGCTGTTTGTCCATTTATTTTATATGATATGCTTTCCAACTTCCCTACTAAAACATATATCATAATTTTGATATGTATTTTAAATAGAAAAATAAGCCAATACTGACTGGATCAGTCACTCCTCACTTTCCTTTTGGTGTTACAGTGTTGTGCACCCTCTGAGCCTCTTGGATCTTTTCCAACTTTTATCCCTGCTGCTCTTCCTTAAATTCCTTAACAGCTGTCATCATTTCCCTCTATTTTATCATAGGTGACTCTGTAGTTAGGATCACACACTCCATACTCACTAAAGTGGACAAAAACAGGGCTACCGTAAGTTACCTGTCAGGTGCCAGCATCTGTGATGTAACAGAGACCATGAAGGCCATTAAATCCGACACATATAACTACAACCTAGCGGTGGCCCATGTAGGAGTGAATGACCTGAGGCACTCCGTGAAGACTGACATGCAAAGGCTATATATAAATTGTCACGCAGATGTTAGGGCAATGAAATAAAATAAATCCTGGTATAGCGAGAGTGTTGTCAATGCACTGAAATCATATCTCAGTAATACATATTTGAATGTGTTTTAGGCACAGGAAAGCATAAAGTTCTGGTATGTTTCTATTTAGACTTTTACCTTTGAGTAGTACCATCATAATATTGTCTTAGTTTCAGTTTGTTTGCTATGTTGGAATATTCCGTGGGGGGTGACAATGCCTAAAAAGTACTATGGGGCAGCAAAGGCTTTTCACTGGTTTGTAAAATCCTTGACATGAGAGGCATAAGCCTTCCCTATCAAAACTGCAAGTCTTACCTATCATCTCATCCCAGGCTGACACTTACAAAGTATGACACCAACTACTTAGGCAAATGCTAAACTATTTATCTTGACTTGGGGTCTAGGCAAAATACTAATCAATACCAGTGTTTTTCCTGCTCAAAACAAGACAACTGGCTTTAACAGAGTAAATATACCCAACACTTTACTGACTGTGCACAGAACAGGTGTCCTATTGTGGTCATATGAAGAAATGCAAAACTAACAGCAGCAGCTATTTATTTCTAGTCATTATTACTGGCCAAATACACTGTAAAGAGCTAGAAATCCCTCAACCACACACACACACACACACACACACACACACACACACACACTCTCACATCATGTCCTTGCAACGCCTGCTGAAGTTACTTGCATTAAATCTGTTTATTTATTTATCCCTCTCAACCATCACTGACCATGGCTGTCTAAGAGTCTCATTTAATGCAGGGGAAGGCAAAGGCAGGTGAAAAACACACAACCCAATGTAAAACACAGCCTAAAAGTACACAACTTAACCAGTAACTAAAGAAAACGCACTTCACCAACTCACAAGGATACAAGGGCCACCTCTGACATAAAAATGTCCACTGAAAAACATGTAACCCAAAAATACAATTTTAATACACTGAGTTAAGCACTTTCGCCTTTAGATTATACAAGACTTCAGCAGAACTGTAGGTCCTTGTAACAGCTGCTGCTTCTGCTGCAGTTAGTTGCATTAGAAGATTTTATTTAGTTATTCATTTATTATTCTCCACTCACTGACCACAGCCTTCTAATACTCTTGTTTAGCAAAGGGAGAAGGAAAGGTAGGTCCGTGTAACTGAAGGGGCTGCTGCAGTAACTTGTTTTAGTTCTGTTTTTCTTTTTGTCCCTCTTTTTAACTGCGCCTTTTTTAGGAGCTACAGTTAATGAGGAGAAAGGAAAGGGAGACTCCCAAAGAAGATTTCAGTTGGGCACCAAGATTTTATGTAGGATTAGGAGCTCTGTTTTTTTAACCTGTACATTAAAACTCTGTTCTGGAATCATGCTTTTGATGGGGATCAGTTATTTTCCAAGCCAATTATCTGGTATATTATAATGTACACAAAACTAGTATATTTTTTTCTAAACTTTACCAAATAAATTGTCGTATCTTGGGAACTGCACAACCTAGACATAGACTGTCAGTACACTCTTGTTAGTCAGGCATGACTTTTACATGACAGCAATAAATGTATCTCTGAGCGTTTATTTACATAAATAGCAATAATTAAAAATTCGAATAACACTGCACATGACTCAAAAATATCAATGACAGTTTTCTTCAACATCATCTAAGGTTTCACCTGATGCTACACAATAGTGGACGTGGATTTTAACAATATTTTCTGTTTCTAACCATACCATTTCAACCGTGCCCCTCAAGAACATGTAATTCTATTAGTTCTTTCATGAAATATGAATGTAAATATGACAATACAACTAACAAAATTCAAACAGTGATTCATTTCTCCACTACAAGACATCACAGATTAACAATCTTAGTATCCTTTTTACTAGTTACATCTTCCCCTGTCTAATACTGACTATTACTAACTGGTACGTCACTTACAGCCAGTCTCAAAATACATCTGGAAACCATACAGAGCAGTGGATGTTACTTGGAAGTATAAAAATGGTGCTATAGGTTTGAATGAGCTAGAAGTCAAAACAGATTCAAGGGCAATAAATATTGGTGGACTATATGCTTATGTCAAGATTCAAGTCTGATACAATTGCACAAAATCACTAATTTTATTTTTTTGTTAGAATCTACTGTCTGATGACTTTTTCCTGCAGACCTGATCTACTGACCCAGCCAAGCCAATTCAGCTTCATAAGCCCACACTTCTGAACTATACCGCATCTGCATAGGCATAAAAGGACATAAATCCACAAAAGCCAGCAACTCATCCACACAGAAACTTCTGGGACTTCTTCAGTCAGACCTGTGACTAGGTTTGGGTTACTGCTACTTCAGCAGCCATCAGGGAGCAGTATTAGAGAGCCTTGAACAGAGGTCACCACTAGCTAAACAAAGACAAACACATTCATAAATAAGTAACATTAATGAAGACAGTTACTTCAACGATAGTACTGTATACATGTGCATATGTCCAGAATCAAAACTGCTGCTCCATCAATGCATGAGAAAAACACCAGAAATAAACTTAAAACTAAAGGCACAAGCTAAATTGAATACAAGCAAACAGCTCTCTTTGTTGAACAGCCATGAAATAGTAAGTTCTCTCCTCTGCTCAGGTCTTCTCATAGGACAAACTGTAACAAAAATTTTGCAGTCTTGAATTTGAGCAAAATTAAAATCACAACAGGTTCCACATACCCTGAATTCAAAAGGGCCATTGGGTTCAAAGGTGTTAGAAATAAATGACTAACAAAGAAATAAAAGGGACCGGAATTATTTATTGCCATTTGTTTAACAGGAGAGTCATATTGGGCTTACGGTCCCATTTTTAGAGGTGGCCCAAAGACAAAGGCCCTTGAAAAAAATTTACAATAGCACATTTGCAGAGATTCTGTAAAAAAAAAATTATATATTGCATGAACTTGGGGCTTGAGATTAATACACAAAGTATGAGAACTTTTACATATACATTATTTGTAGTGCTGACAGCTCTAGTTAAGATTGCAGTTAGACATACATATTTGTAAAATAAAAGTATGAATAAAACGAAGCATGGGAGTGACATGGGAGAAGGAAAAAGGAAAACAGTGACCGTACAAATGACGAGATAGTGCAGCAGTGAGAGGTGAAGTGGGACATTAAAGCAGAGACAAGTGAAGTGTTAGATAGTTTTGGGGAGGAGTAGACAGGAACATTTTCTCCAACTACACAGGATTCAGTTGTGGCCTCCTGAATGACCTTCTCCTGCATAACCTCATCTTCCTCAGTGGTGGCCAAGATCCATGGATAATTTTATGTGGCTATAGATACAGGTATAAAGGTTTAATGGTTATAATAACTGACTTACCTCACTTTGGGGATGGGGACATTAATGCAGCCATGCTAGTTCCATCCTTTTGGTTCTAATATCTTTGAAACAAAACAAAGAGCCAGCACAAATCCTGTATTGGAATAGTGTATTAAAAATACACATATACATACACATGACAAAAAAATAAAACGGTTTCGGCTTTTCAACCTTCCTCAGTGATCAAAAAATAATAATAAATGCCATTTCCCACCAGCAATATGATCCATCTATAACTCCATTAATTAACCAATATACACTTAATGCACCAATTAAGAGGGTTATTTAGAAATATTCATTAAGGCCAGGTGGAAAGAGCCCCCCCCCCAGCTTAAAAATCCACTTTTTTTCTTTTGAACTGAGTATTTCATGTAAACCTGCTTTATCTATTAAAATGTAGAGCAAGAATGTAAATAACAGCTCCCAACAGAGTAAACACCTTGAAAATAAGAATAAAATAAGAATAAAAGGCTTGAAAATAAGAATAAAAAACAGATGCTAAATAAGTAACCTGAGAGGTGACCACGGACCCATTCAAACGTCAGGTTATACTTGTCTCCAAACAATGGTATGAACAAAGTAATCCAAAAGTAAAATCACTGAACGTGATACCAACGTTTAAAATAAAACGGAGAATATTTTATTAGAGCATGCTACAGGTAAGCACTTTCACTAAGGCTTCGTCAGACCGTTAAAATTCAAAAGCATTCAATTAGGGTTTTTTATATATACAAATTAATCACACGTAATGTCATCTAATTGAACCAATTCAACATTTAAAGTTACATCCTAATATTCGTGCTAAAAAACTTCCCAGATTACAAAGATACGTTCCATCTAGCATAATATATTAAAATCTGGCTGCGATATATAAACCTATATTTCGCTATCTGTGCATATAAAAAGCATCATAAATATTCACAAATGTGAAAAATAAATAAATTAATAATTATATAGAGTGCATAAGTGCGTCCTATAACTGCATGATGTAGGCACTGCATACAGGAATCTACACTTACAACAACCATCCATCTGTCGACAAAGTACAGTTGTGTACACCTACCATAAATGTAGATGTTCGAGTGTCTTCACTGTTGCAGTCATGACTGTAGGGTTCTCCCCTGCCGGCAGGCAGCCCTCGGTCGGCCAGAATCCCAAAGTCTGGGTCCGGCGTCGGCTGTTCAACCCTGCTCCCTGACGTCAGAGCGCCAGGAGTATAAAGCTGACAGCCGACGCCATCTTCTCCAGTTTTTCTTGCCCCAGATGTCAGGAGTTCCAAAATGAAAATGGTCCCATAACCTTTGCAAATACACCTCAGAAGAATGGTGAAAAATGGAACCACACAAAAGTAAAAATAAGAGGGGACAGGAGGGAGGGAAACCCAGACTGCAACAGTGAAGACACTCGAACATCTACATTTATGGTAGGTGTATACAACTGTACTATGTTCATCGTGTTTCACTGTTGCAGTCATGACTGTAGGGTAGAAGCCCAAAGCTGAAAGAAAGGGAGGTGGTCATAAAGAAGAAGGGGCGGCTAAAAGGCCCTGCAAGACTGCAGAGGCAAAGCCTGCCCTAGACTTAGAGTAGAGATGTAAATTGTAGTGCTTAGAGAAAGTATGCACTGAACTCCAAGTTGCAGCTTCCAAAATGTCCTTGGTAGGAACTCCCCTGAGGAAGGCCGCAGAAGTGACAGCAGCTCTGGTGGAATGAGTCCGAATGCTCCCTGGGATTTGCTTTCCATGGTGTGAATAACAAAATCTGATTCCATGAGCAATCCATTTAGAAATGGGTTGTTTAGAAATGGCTTTACCTTGGGAACTTGAAGCATAAGAAACAAACAATTGTTCTGATTTTCTGATGTCCTTGGTTCTGTTCAGGTAAAAACGTAGTTGTCTATGTACATCCAAGGAATGTAAGATCCTTTCCCCTTTATTTTGAGGAGTGGGGAAAAAGGTTGGCAAGTGGATAGTTTGATTTAAAGCCACTTTGGAAACCACCTTAGGCATGAAGGTCGGATTAGTCCTCAAAGATACCCTGTCTTGATGAAAAATAATATAAGGTTCCACCGCCATAAGGGCTTGTAACTCTGAAACTCTCCTGGCAGAGGTTAGTGCTAACAGGATAGCTGTCTTCCAAAATAAAAACTTGATGTCAGAAGAAGCGGCAGGCTCAAAAGGAGGCAAGGTTAGTTTTTCCAAAACATAATTGAGATCCCAAGCAGGAATAGGAGGAGATCTAGGAGGTCTTAAGTTCTTAGCTCCTCTGAGGAACTGTCTCATGAGCTGGTGGGAAAAGATGGGAGGGTCTGTATTATAATGAGCAGAAATAGCAGAGGCATGGATCTTAATGGAAGAGAAAGAGAGACCCTTATGTAAGAGATCTGTCAAGTAAAGTAAAATTAAAGTAATGTTAGGAAGAAGAGGATCAGAATCCTGAGCCTGCATCCAGGAACAAAATCTTTTCCATTTTCCTGCATAAGATTTTCTAGTGCTAGGACGTCTGGCTTCTAAAATGACATCCATAACCTGCTTGGGTAGGAAAGAAGAAATCAAAGGTCCTGGATTAACCAGGCCGCCAGGCTAAGAGTTCTGACATGAGAGTGTAGAACCCGACCCTGATGCTGGGACAGAAGGTTCGAAGACTGAGGTAAAATCCAAGGGGGCTCCAGGAATAGGTTTTTTTAGAGTTGGATACCAAAACTGCCGAGGCCAATTCGGAGCCAACAAGATTATCATCTTGGGTTTGTCCTGTTTTATCTTCAATAAAACTTGTGGAAGAAGAGGTAGAGGTGGAAAGGCATATCCCGAGAGGTTCCTCCAACTGAATGACAGGGCATCCACTTTCCAAGCTTCTCTGTGGAAAGTTCTGGTGCAAAAATTCTGTAGCTGATGATTTAGATGGGATGCAAAGAGATCTATGTGAGGACATCCCCATACTGCTGTTATCATCCTGAATATTTTGGTGTCCAGCATCCACTCGTGTGGATCCGAAAGGTTTCTGCTCAAACTGTCTGCCAGTAAGTTTTGTTTCCCTGGTAGAAACTGAGCTTGAAGATCCAGATTGCAAGCTAGAGCTGTGTTCCATAAATCCATGGCTAGTCTGCAAAGGGGGTAGGAATGAGATCCCCCTTGCTTGTTTATGTACCACATAACTGTGGTGTTGTCTGTCCGTATTAGTAGTTGTCCTGGTTGTATGAGATTCCTGAAGGCCAATAGAGCTTTCTGAACGGCTAACATTTCCTTTAAGTTGATATGCAGGTGCATCTGATCCTTTGTCCAAAGGCCCTGCAGACAATTGCCCTGAAAATGGGCTCCCCAAGCATAATCCAAGGCGTCCGTGGTTAGAATCTGAGAGGCAGGAGGTAGACGGAAGGGCTTCCCTTTGTTTAGAGCACATGCCCTGGACCACCAAAGAAATTCCTTTTGAAGGCAAGGAAGGACGGGAATCAGTATGTCCAAACTGTGGCAATGCTGAGACCATACACTTTTTAGGTACCACTGTATTTTCCTCATGTGTAGTCTTGCATAAGGTATGAGAAGGATGCAGGGGGCCATGTAACCCAAAGCCTGCAGGAATTTCCTTGCAGATAGATGGGTTAGAGATGCCAAGGCTTTGAAAGTTGATGCCAGCTGTAATTGTTTTTCGGATGTCAGAAATGCCATCTGGGTTGTAGTGTTTAGAAGAGCACCCAGAAAAGTTATCTGTTGTGATGGTGTCAAACTTGACTTTTTTATGTTTACAGAGAATCCCAGGAATTTGAGGAGGTTTTGTACAAAGTCCAGATGCTGGAGTAAGACATCCTTGCTGTCTGCCTGAATTAGACAATCGTCCAGATAAGGGTAAATTTGAATTTCTTCGAGTCTGCAGTAAGCTACTACTGGAGCCAGGCATTTGGTGAAGACCCTGGGCGCAGTAGACAATCCAAAGGGCAGCGCAGAGAATTGAAAGGGCCTTGAACCTGAGGTATTTTCTCCGATCCTGCCTGATGGGAATGTGTAAATATGCCTCCTTTAAATCCAAAGTCACCATCCATGCATCTTTGGACAGCATTGGAAGTAACTGCTGTAGAGTAAGCATCTTGAATTTTGGAATCTCTAGAAAGGTGTTCAAGACCGACAGATCCAGAATGGGTCTCCATGAATTTTGCTTCCTTGGGACTAGAAAGAGCCTTGAGTAAAACCCTTTTCCCATCTCTGAAAGAGGAACCAGTTCTATGGCATTCATAGCCAAAAGAGGTTCCACCTGGTTTAAGGCCTCCGTCCATTGATGTTTTGGAAGGTCTGGCCATCCGCTTGGCCTTGGCAAAGCATGAAAATGGAATTTGTAACCTCTTAAAATCACATCCAAAACCCATTTGTCCTGGGTTATTTGAGTCTAATTTTGATAAAAAAGAGAGAGTTTTCCTCCGAGAGGGGCTTCCAGGCAAGACGTTCCTGCAGCCCAACAGAGGGAGTCATTGAGTTTGTTTCCTTTGAGACTGTGGCCTGTCCTCTCCTCCCCTAGGGGTAGAAGCAGTCCACTGTCTTGGTCTATAAGTAGCTTGTGTTTGAGGCCTCCCTCTGGAGCGTCTATATCTACCCCTTTGAGGCCTGTCTGAAGAGGGAAAGGACCAGTTTTTTGATGGCCAATTCCTGCTAAATCTAGGAGGCTGTACTTGTAAGAAATCTTTAACTGTTTGCATGGATTTCGCCTTATCCTCCATCTTTTTAATCACCTCTTCAGCTTTAGATCCAAACAAAACATTATGCTGAACAGGAGCATCCAATAATTTAGCCTTTACTTGTTCAGGCAAATTTTGTTCCTTTAGCCATGCATGTCTTCTAATGACTGTGCCAGAGGCCGCAGCCCTACAAGAGGCCTCCAAGGCATCAAATCCACAGTGTAAAACATGCTTCCCAACTTGTTCAGTGGCATGCAATAAATCATGTAATTCCTTATCATCTGCACAGGCAGAAATGGAAGTAAATTTTTGTTTTAAGACAGACAAGAGAAATTTCTGATATTTAAGCATATGAAACTGACAGTTTAAAGCCCTAATGGACAAAGTAGCAGAAGTGTACACCTTTTTGCCCCATCTTTCCAAGGCTCGAGAATCCTTTTCAGTAGGAATGGGATTTTTAGCAGTAGCGGCCTTAACACCCTTAGGGCCCTGAGAAATGGTTTCAGGGTCAGCAGTAGGATTCTTGTATAAAAACTGATGGGAATCAGGAACCCTGTAGTATCTATCAGGCTTAACAGGAGCAGGAGGGAAAGAATCAGGAGTTAAGTTAGCCTCCGAAAAGGCATCATCCACAATATCCAAAACAGAAGGAATAGCCAGGGTTCTATGTTGGGGAAGAAGAAGAAAATCCATCAGTCTTTTCTTGGATTCTGAATACTCCTGTCCCTCCCAGTGGAAATGTTCCCTCATTTCATGCAGAGTTTCCCCAAAAGAAAAATCCTCAGGAGGAGAAGCTGAAGGAATGGATTCTTCCGCATCAGAATCCTCATAAGGAGGGAAAGAATATTCCTGATCAGAAGAAGAAACTGAGGAAACAGAAGCCTGATCAGAGGAATCATAATAAACATCCTGCCTTGGCCTTTTGTCTGGAGGGGGATGAGAACCCCTAATCATTGTAAGTAAATAGAAATATTCATCAGGAGTCAACCGACCGGCACTTGCGAACTGCTATCACCGCACGGCAAGAAAGACTGGAGAAGATGGTGTCGGCTGTCAGCTTTATACTCCTGGCGCTCTGACGTCAGGGAGCAGCTTTGAACAGCCGACGCCGGACCCAGACTTTGGGATTCTGGCCGACCGAGGGCTGCCTGCCGGCAGGGGAGAACCCTACAGTCATGACTGCAACAGTGAAACACGATGAACATCCTCACGATACACATTATCAGAGTCAACTGAACACAACAACCATGGCATACAAATGTCATAAACCTAGTATGTTCCTTAAAATTTAATTTTAGCAAAAGCATAAACAACGAAGTTGAATATGCATCAGGAAGCATTCTGATAAAACTGGATTGCTATAATTTATCAGATGAATAATCTATTTACCTGATGTTTAAACGTCACACTGTGCATTAATCAGGTGCAGCACTAAACACACTCTTCCGTCCTTAAGGGTGTATTGCTATGTAAAAGACAGGATATCGTTGACTATTATGCCTATAAAAACTAAGCAATCATGCTTACATGTTAATAAAACATAATAAAGTATTGATGTCGCCTGCTTAACTATACAAAAACAGCTACAACTAAATAGATCATCAGGCGAACATCAAAGCTAAACTCAAAATGCATATGAACTTCGTGTAATATGTAACCATATAAAATAGTAAAAAATCAAGAAACTAAATATATCACTACTAAGACTTAGTCATCCACTTGATATCAATGCTCCCGCTCACGCTAATGGCAAGAGCATTATTATAAATTTGGATGGCCAAATTCAAAAAAAAGCAATAAACACATACTTCCGTCCTTGAAAATATATTTCTAAGTAAAAGACAGAATAGCGTTGGTTATTGTACCTATGAAAACTATACAATCATGCTTACAAATTAGTGTATCATAATAGGTATGATAGAATAATATAATATACTACAATATAATAATGATGTCGCATGCTTAACTATATAAGAACAACTACAACAAAATAAATCAAGCAATCACCAGAGCTTAACTTAAGGCACTTATAAGCTTTCTATAATATGTAACCATATTAAATAATAAAAAAATCAAGAAGCTCCATGTATCATTGCTGAAACTTAAGTGTCCACCAGATATTAATGCTCCCATGCACGCTAACGGCTAGAGCCTTATTATAAAGCAGGATGGCTGCATTCTTGCATTATACACATTTAACTAAAAATAAATATATAGATAACCGAAACTTGCTAAATAGATGTATATAGATAAGTATGTAGTACAGATATATAATACAAAATGGGCAAAAATGTAAGTAAAATATAAGCAAGTTGTAGTCAAAATTTTCAGGATACTCGTAAGGTTATTTGGCTGTAAGGCGTCTAGCTTTTAATATGGGTTTGATAGAGGCTTGTTCATTCAACCCTTTGCCTTTATCTGCCCTCAGTCTCATGATCCAATTAATCTCTCTGGTTTCTGTATGATTCCGTATATTGCCCTCTCTAATACAGGGTTGAATAGAATCAACGGCCGTAAAGGTGAAAATATGATTCTGACCCTTGGATACAACATGTTTAGCCAAAGCATTTGTAAGGTGTCGAATCCTGATGGCATATAAGTGTTTGCGTTTTCTTGTGCGAAAAGAGCTATCTGTTTTGCCAATATAAAAACACTGGTATTGCTGGCAAGTAGCTAGATAAACTATATGACGTGTGCTGCAATCTGCTGAGATATGGAATCTAAAACGTTGACCAGTATCTGGATGTATAAAACTATTTCCTGTCTCAATAGAAAAACAATAATTGCAACTGCCACATGGATAAGTGCCATTACTTGACCTGGTAGTGGTCTTAGCTCTGTTATTACACAATAACCTTCTAAGGTTGGGCTTATTCTTATATAAAAAGCAGGGTTTCTCACCCACAATATTTAATATATCACCATCCATGGTGATGATGCGCCAATGGTTATTTATTAAATCTCTTATCTCTTGCACATCACTTGTAAAGAACATGGGTATCTTAGCAACAGTTGATACACTATCTATATGTTGTTCATTTAGATTAGATTGTGCAGAAAAATAAGGTGCTGCTTTTTCTTCCCTTAATGAATTAATACCCGCTAACCCCTTTATAATTTTGTGTTCTTTGTAACCACATTTTAAGAGTCTTTCTTTAAATAAATTAATTTCATGTTGATATCCTCCATCAGTGGCATTGAGACGTAAAATACGCATGCTTTGTCCTTTAATAATATTTCTAAAAACATAATTCGAATGCATACTATGTCGATGGAGGATTGAATTTCTATAACACTGTTTTCTGAACACTCCGGTGTTAACGCATGTGTCCATAACTCGCTCTACAAAGACATCTAGAAATTCAATTCTAGTTCTAGAAAACTGAGAAGTGAATTTTAAATAATATGGGCAAGATAATCAGTTAATTCCTTTGTGCTACCCTCCCAAATCAGAAAGACATCATCCACAAAACGACGATAGAAGTGGACTTTCTCCTGATGCCATGGGTGTATAAAATAATTGTTCTTCCTCCCATGTGGCTAAGAACATGTTGGCGTAGCTATTGGCACAGGGTGTGCCCATAGCCATGCCATCACGTTGAATATATATATATTGGGCTCATATATGAATACATTGTTCTCCAATATGACTTCTAAAAATAGACAAATAAGATCTATTTGTTTATCTGTATAATCACTGTGTTTAGTCAAATAATTTTTAATTGTCAATATTCCCAAGTCATTAGGTATAACAGTGAATAGAGATTGAATATCTAAAGTAACAAATATCATACCCTGACTTAAGTGAATTTCATTACAAAATTTATAGAAATCTAACAAATTGTTTAGTATCCTTCAAAATAAATTGATTTTTATCTATCACTGGTCTTAAATATTTCTCAACATATATGGAGAATGATTCGGTGCACCATCGTCTACCTGAGACTATCGGTCTCATAGGGGGATTTGCTATGTCTTTGTGGATTTTAAGAATACCCTGTATGTGTGGAATGGTAGGAAAATCCACTTCTAGGAATTTTGCTAGTTCATTGTTGATATTATAACTGTTAACTAGCTCTCTTATTGTATTATATATCTTATTTTTGATCTCATCCACTCTGCTTAGAAATAATACTATAATAGTTGTTATCATTAAGCATACTAATCGTGGCATTATTGTATTGTCTTTTGTCCATTACTACTAATGGTCCTCCCTTGTCATCTGGTCTGAAGACCAGGGTATCATCCTGTTGTAATCTAAGTAAAGCTCTCCTCTCATTCCAGTTCAAATTGTTTTTATATCCTTTCTTTTTAAGATATTTAACATGACTATCAGCATATACCTTGTACAGATCTTCTTCCACTAGGTTATAAAAAGCTTCTACTAAAGGATGATTCTGTGGAATATATTCACTAGGTCTTTTAAATACCTTAGAAGATTGACCATTGTTACTGCCCCCAAATTGATAGCGGAGCATAACATTTCTAATAAAAATTTTGACATCTGTTAGTACATCAGTAAGCTGGCTATATTCAGTTGGAATGAAGCTGCATCCCTTATTAAGTACATTAACCTCATCAGGATCCAGAGTTCTATGAGAAATGTTCCAAATGAGACTATCCTCGTCTGATTCCACATTCTCTTCAAAGTTTGATTGGGTGCTCTTTCCTCCGATAGTTTCCTTTTCTGACGCCCTCGGCTTATGGAACGATTCCTTCTGATCCCCCTCTCCACGGCTATGGGAAGGGGGAATTGGGGTAAACCCGCCATGTGTTGTGGTCCTTGTTGAACACTGGAATTATGTCCAACTAAGTTATTACTTTTGGGGCGAACTGTTAGTTGAGATTGTGATACAGTACCTGGAGGAGGGTTGGAAATATCTTTACGAGCATTAGTTCGTGTAGTTGGTGAAGATGTATCATTAGATATACTCTGTGATTGTGAATCAACTTGTGTGGCAGGAAGTGCTCCATTAAGATCCGCAGTTTCTATTGAAGTATTACTGGTGAGATCATTACCACCATTACCATCAATTTTCGAAGAAATACTGTGTGTAACATCATTCATTTCCCTACCAGGCATGGGCCTGGGAGCTTGCCCTGGTCTGGGCCAAGTAAATACTTGGCCGGTTCGGAAATCTTGAATGTCTCTGTCTATTTTGTTTTGTGCTTTGTCTATTGATTTACTCAAAATATAATCAATGATGGTAAATCTAAAGACCCCACTCTTGTGTTGACAAATATATTTATATAATGCACTGGATTGTTTGTGGTTCCTAATATCACTCATATGCTCACTGATTCTTATCCTAAGGGGCCTAGATATTTGCCCCACATAAAAAGCTTGGCACGAACAACTGGCCAAATAAATCATCCAACTGGTGCTACAATTATCAAAAAAAGACAGATCATATACAGTCAGTGTGTTCTTACTAGAAAAACTTGTAGTTTTGGATATCCTTGGGCAATGTGAGCAATGCCTATATGGACTGCATCCAACCAACTTTCCCCTGTAATGGTTCTTTGACCCAAGACTTTATCCTCACCTTGCCATCTTTTATAATGGCTGAATGATGATCCCAAGGACTGACCCTTCCAGAAGGAAAAGAACAATTTTCACCAAGAAAATCCACAAGGGAACCCTCACCCTGCAAAATATTCCAATGTCCAGAAATAATATTCATAAAAGATTTTGTATTTTTACCATAGGTAGTTACCAGCCTAATTTGATCCCTGTTGTCAGTGTAATGTTGTTTATATTGTAATAAATCAGATCTCTGCTGAAGATGAGCAAACTGGCTAGCCCTACAAATGTCACCAACCCTGTAACCCCTATCCTTAAAACGGGTGGAAAGATCATGTTTAAAATTATCATAAGTGGAGGCTCTGGAGCAAATTATCTTCACCCTGAGAAATTGAGACTTGGGGATGTTCCTGATGACATGTTGGGGGAGGAAGCTGGAGGCGTGTAATAATGTATTATACTGATGAAATTTGCGGAATACCTCAGTCTCCAGTGTATCTGAAGGAGTACGTTTCACTAAGACATCCAAAAATGTTATGTCATATTTATTCCATGTAACCTTAAATTTGATGCCCCACTTATTTTGGTTCAAATATTCCACAAATTCCTCCAAATAGCCTACATCAGCTCTCCACACTAGCCAACAGTCATCAAGGTAACGCTTCCAAATGTCAATTTCATCAAGGTAAATATTGTGACACCTATTATAAATAAGTTCCTCCTCTAAATATGCCATGAACAAGTCAGCATAAATGGAGGCAAAAGATGCCCCCATAGCCATGCCCTGAACCTGCCACACACATTGTTGCTGAAAATAGAACACGTTTTTATCAAGAACGTGTTCAGCTAAACAGACCAGGAAAGTATTGAAACCTGGTCTGTATAATTCCACTCTATTTAGCCAATATTCAAGTGCAATCAAACTCGCCCAATGGGGAATGTTGGTATACAGGGAGATGACATCAAGGGTAAATAATAACCAGTCTGACAGTAATTGTAGATCTGATATAATGCCCAAAAACTGGATTGTATCCAGAATACGAGCCCGTATGTGTGACAACAACAGCTTTAAATGTTCAGTTAGGAATTCAGCGAGGGGTTCAGTAAGTGAAACCCTCCCAGAAACTATAGGTCTACCTGGTGGGTTGTTGGGGTCCTTGTGGATTTTAGGCAATAGATAGAGATATTGCTGTTTGGGATAATCCACTTTAAGTTGGTATCCAACATCCTTAGAAATGATCCCTTCCTCAACTGCCTTATCCAAAAAATTGTCAATTTCCACCTTGAATTTATTTGTAGGGTCTAGGTGCATCAGCATATAGTACCTATGGTCAAGCAGTTGGTTAAGTGCTTCCTGTTGATATTTGGTCCAATCGTGGACCACAACAGCTCTTCCTTTGTCTGCCGGTAAAATTACAATGTTTTTATTAGATTTGAGTTCATCAATACATTGCCTTTCTGCCCTGGTAATATTATCTCTCATCACATGGTCTTTGCCAAGATGCATATGTAAATCCTTTAACACCCTACTCTGAAAAGCAGAAACCACCGGAAACATAGGTGGTTTAAAGGTGGAGTCACGAAACCAAAATGGCCTGACATCTTCATTATTATGACCACCCTTTAAAAAACAAACATAAATTAAGTAAACGACAAAAGTCAATCACATCTTGTGCAAAGTTTTGTTCAGGCACAAAAAAAACTGGGCACAAAACTCAAACCTTTGTTCAGAATTTTTATTTGTAAATCAGACAGCACCAATGAGGATATGTTGTGTACATTGTTGCTGCAACTTATCTCTGAACTATCATCTTCAAGATGCCCCCTAAATCTGGAATGACCTTTGTGCTTCCTCCCCCCTCTTCTGGACCTAAATCTAAAAGGGTGGCCCAGATTATCTGCAGAGTTCTTCCTCTTAGAGATCGGTGACCTATCCACATGGCTGTCTTCCCCCTCAGTATTATCCTCACCTGACGTAACTGAGTCTCTTTTTTTAAGAATAGATTTTGATCTTCTAGATTTAGGATAACCAAATTTTTGATTTGGGGTCACAAACTTAACATTCTTGCGAATGTCAAAGGGTCTCCCCCTGTCAAAATCCTCAACGTCCCTATTAAATTTCTTTATTTTCTTGTCCTTCAAGTTATTTTCAAGTTCTAAAAGATCCTTACTTAGCTGATTTAGACCTGTGGTATAACAGGAAAGATTTTGATATTTCACTACCTCTTGACTCAAATTCTCACCTTCAAGAGTTTGTTGTTGTACCATTCTTTCATATTATGCAGCTAAAGCATTGCCAAATCCCACTGAAGCTTGCTGCTGTACCGCAAGCCAGTCATCTAATAATGCTTGATCAACCTGGGGTACTAATGGTTGTAACTTCATCCTAAGTCCTCTCAGTGATATTTGTTTTTGCTGAATTGCCTTAAATAGGCGTAAATGCCATACATTACTTAGGTGTTTCATCTCCTTAGTTAATTTGGTAAAAGCCATATTATACTCGTGAAGTGGATCATCCAGTTGGCTTAATAGGCTTTTAGGCAAAGAATGTGAACCCAAACCAAAGATACTCAGGCCATCCGTATCAGAAGGACAGTCCCCTAATAATAGAAGCTAAATCCATAATTCAAAGGTGGACCCCAGGCAACCACCAAGTGAATCCTCCTCCCCTTATTTGTAAACAAAAGCGTGGTAAAATCCCAAACTTTGAACTTCAAATAATATAAAAATGATATCCTACTTCTGAATGTTAGCCACACTGGGAATTATTGTTCCTTCATATACCTATCCAAACTGATATATATATTGTATTACACCGGATAAATTCAAATGGTCTCCACAAACATGTGGTGGTGCTATAAATAGCCACAAAACTGCACCAAGAGTTATATACTCATAAATAGCGCATATTGCTATGCATCACCAAAACCAACCTCGTCCCAGTGTATATACCACTAGGTACTACATGTAAATATCTTACACCTAAAGAAAAACACTTAGGTACTTCATTCAGAAGTGATCCTCTCACTTAAGATAACAAAGGAAGGAGAGAAACTCACTTGGTATACCCAGGTCCATCCAGAATCACCATAGGAAAAAAATCCAATATATACCTTTACTATCACAAAAAAGGACCCTAAGTTCTCTGACACAGAACCCAGGTGATGACAAGGGATTTCTAATCATAAAATATATTCATATCTGTCATCTCCATTATTGTAGTGCATTAAACCAAAACAATCAGCTCAAAAATTGAGCATGTAGTAATATCTATATTGGGGAGTGTTATAGATGTCCTACACACTCTTACCCTAGGCCCTAATAAAAACTAGAGCCTAGAGGATGGCCACCAGAATTTAGAATACCAAAATACACAATTCATAATCCATATATAATGTAATAGTAGTGACAAGAAAATAAACCATTGGTATACGTGTAGCCCCAAGCATAAGTTGTGAGCAATA